>NC_058131.1:504137130-504218558 GCF_016433145.1 Gracilinanus agilis | reverse complement strand
CAAATATACAAGGAGTTAAAGCAATTGTATAAAAAATCAAGCCATTCCCCAATTGATAAATGGGCAAGAGATATGAATAGGCAATTTTCAGGTAAAGAAATCAAAAGTATCAATAAGCACATGAGAAAGTGTTCCAAATCTCTAATAATTAGAGAAATGCAAATCAAAACAACTCTGAGGTATCACCTCACACCTAGCAGATTGGCTAAAATGAAAGAAGGGGAGAGTAATGAATGTTGGAGGGGATGTGGCAAAATTGGGACATTAATGCATTGCTGGTGGAGCTGTGAACTGATCCAGCCATTCTGGCTGGCAATTTGGAATCATGCTCAAAGGGCTATAAAAGAATGCCTGCCCTTTGATCCAGCCATACCATTGCTGGGTTTGTACCCCAAAGAGATCATAGATAAACAGACTTGTATGAAAATATTTATAGCTGCGCTTTTTGTGGTGGCAACAAACTGGAAAAGGAGGGTATGTCCTTCAATTGGGGAATGGCTGAACAAACTGTGGTATATGCGGGTGATGGAATACTATTGTGCTAAAAGGAATAATAAACTGGAGGAGTTCCAGGCGAACTGGAGAGACCTCCGGGAACTGATGCAGAGCGAAAGGAGCAGAGCCAGAAGAACATTGTACACAGAGACTGATATACTGTGGTAAAATCGAATGTAATGGAGTTCTGTACCAGCAGCAATGCAATGACCCAGGACAATTCTGAGGGATTTATGGTAAAGATGCTACCCACATTCAGAGGAAGGACTGCAGGAGAGGAAACATATAAGAAAAACAACTGCTTGAACGCATGGGTCGGGGTGGACATGATTGGGGATGTGGACTCGAAATTACCACACCAATGCAACCACCAACAATTTGGAAATAGGTCTTGATCAAGGGCACATGACAAAACCAGTAGAAATGTGCGTCGGCCATGGGAGGGGGGAGTGCGGGGGGTGAAGGGGAAAGTAGGAGCATGAATCATGTAACCATGTTAAAAATGATTATTAATAAATGTTAAAAAAACAGTAAAAAACAAATAAATAAATAAATAATGCATATTTTTAAAAAAAAAAAAGAGGCAAAGGACAATCCCTGCCCTCAGTTGGTTCACAGTGTAATGAGGGAGACAATATGCAAACAAGTATATACAAAGCAAGCTATATACCTGAGGGAAGGCACTGGAATTAAGCAGGGTTGGAAAAGGCTTCCTATAGAAAGTGGGAATTCAGTTGGGAATTAAAGGAAGACTGGGAGTTTAGTAGTTGGAGTAGAGGAAAGACAGAAATAAGAACTCTTATCAATGTAATGACCAACACTGATTATGAAACCTGTTTCCCACCTCTTGGCAGAGAAGTGAGAGAGCAGAGATACAAAATGAAACATACATTTTCAGACTCCACTAATGTCTGAATTAGTTTGGTGAGACTATATATTTTTATTACAGTAGTGAGCTTTTGAAGTGAAAGGAGAATAGGAGTGTGAAAAGTAATGGTAATTTTTAAAAAAGAAGAAAATAAAGAAAAAATGTTAATGAAACACACACACACACACACACACACACACACACACACACACACACACACACACTACACAGAAGAGAGAAGAAGGAAGTTCCGAGGGGAACAATGAGAAGCTGGAGAATTGTTGGCACTGTCATGTTGACTTCAATATATATGTGAAAAAAAAATCTGTATAGTAGATTCAGTTTCATTTACAGTCTTTTTTGGTTCTTTTTTGTAGTTGGAATTATTCATGCTTATCAGATAGATCATAATAAAAGAATTTAAGAATAAGATGTGACTCAGAGTTTACAGGGAATTTACATTCTAGGGAGATCATAAGAATATATAGTTAAATATCATACAAATTTGAATATAGGTATATAAGAAAAGTATAAATCTTCATGTAGAAGATTGCATGTGAGCTGGACTTTGAGTTTTCTCTTCTTCATAACTATCTGACTCTCACCTCTTCTCTGCTTGGCTCATGCCCAGAAGAGCCTGTTTCATACTTCCTAGTATCCTTCGGCTCACAGCCATCTCTGCACTGCGGTGTAATCATGGCCATGCATGGCTTGCTGATATTAGCACTGAATTATGAGCAAAGGCAAGAGGCCAGAGAAGTTAAGGTGTGTAGCATTTGTCATTAACCTCTTGTGTCTATGAGAGACAAAGGGGAAGGAGTGAGAAAAGAGAAGAGAGCAGAATTGAAAGAGCAGATTAAAGACAAAAATTTGATCAATTAGACTGTTAGAACTATGCAAAATCTATTCTCTTCTTCTTTCAAAATGCCTTATCCGGTTCTCTAGACCCAGGACCCATGTAGTAATTATTCAACAATGGTAAATCCTTTCAGCTATAAAGATGCTAGGCACATTTTTCTATAGAACCTTTCTCCATTACCTCCCCTGCCCCCAACTTGGATATGATCTCTCTTGCAGCTCTCATGCCTGTTGATGGGCTTCTCACCCAAGCATTACCATCTGCCAGAAACATGTGGGCTTCAAAACCTCTCTTCTTGAAGTTTTGAGTTTTTCTTAAAAATGAGACATAATTTTCTTGTCAACATTGCTTCTGTGGCTTTTCCTTGGTTTCTTGTAGGTTAAATGAGTGACTAATCTTAAGCATCTACTTTACCTCCTCGAAAATGCAGGATCCTAGAATTCAGAGTAAGGGACCTCAGAAGACATCTAATATATCATTTATGTGGAAACTAACTTGGCCACAATTACCGAGGTAGTGAGTAGTAGATCTCTAATTTGAACCCAGCTTCTCCTACTCTATATCCAATTGTCTTTTTACTCTATCACATTGCTGCTCATTCTTTCTGTCTCCCTTTGTGTTGATCATTCTGTTTTTCAGATATTTAAAACAGGTTTAGAGTTTGTTTTGACCTTTCATGTCATACTAGTTATCACCAACAAGGAACAGATGTTGCATCCTGAGCCTGTGCTGAGCCTATATATTTTTTGGTGTTAGGGTAGTGAAAGAGCTTTCACTTGAGGTCTGATAGTTCAGGTTTTTTTAAAAAAATGGATTGTTGAATTGTATTATAGGATGATCATGGGATACTATTATGCTGTAAGGAATGTTGAACAGGATGATTTCAAAAAGAAATGGAAAAACTCTCATGGACTGATGCAGAGTGAAATAAACAGAACCAGGAAAACGTACACAGTAACAGCAATATTGTGAAATGATTAACTGTGATAGGCTTAGCTACTCTCAGAAATACAATGATCCAGGACAATTCTGTGGGACTTAGAACAGAGAACACTATCTGCTTCCAGAGAAAGAACTGTTGGAGTTGGAATGCAGATCAAAGCATAGGATTTTTCACTTTAGTTTATTTGGGTTTTTTTTTTTTGGAGTTTTGGTTTTATAAGATTACTCACTCATAAAAATGAACAGTACAGAAATATGTTTTGCATGATAATACACATATAATTCAGATTGAATTGCCTGCTGGCACTGAGAGTGGGAAGAGAAGGGAGGGATGGAGGGGTGGAGGGAGATAAGTTTGATCATATGATTAAGGAAAACTTGTGTGGAAATTTTGTTACTACATGTAATTGGTAAAAAAATGCCCCCTACATATATATTATATGTGTGTACACACACACACACACACACACACACACACACACACACACACACACTTAATTAAGGCCAGAAAATAAAATAGATTGTGAGCTGCCTGTCCCTACAGTTGTTCAAACAGAGGTCAGATGTCCATTTCGTGATGTTGTAGGAGAGTTTCATGTACTGGCTAAGAAATTAGGTTAGATGACCTCTCAGGTCCTTCTATATCTGGAGAGTTTGTTTTACTAGTTCTACTTCAACCTGTAGGAATGAAGAGAAAACGAGCCCAGTATTGCCAGTATTTGTTTCTGAGAGAATCAGCAAAAATAACAACAAAACTCACATGCAAGCAGCATATCAGGGTTTGCTAAGATGTAAGCAGTTTGGTTACAACTATAATTTAAACACTTGCAGATGTCTCAGAAAATTAAGGGGAAATGAGAGAGGGAGACATTTACTGAGGACTAGGTTTGTACAGTGACAGTCACATATGTACAATTTTATTGAATCTTAGACTCTCAGAGCTGGAAGATTTCTCAGAGGTCCAAACTATTATCTGAGCAGGAATTCTTATTACATCACCCCTAGCCAATAGTCATCAGTCTTATACTTGAAGACTTCCAGTTGATGGGCAATTCAGTGCCTTATTTGCAGCCTGTTTTACTTTTATACAGTTCTAATTGTTTAAAAAAAGTTTTTCCTTATTGCCTGCCATCCTTGAAGACTGTGATCATTTTCCCCCTTAGTTTTCAGGCTAAATGTCCTCAGTCTTGTTCCTTTGTGCTGAGGCCCAGAGAGGTAGGTCATTTTATGGTCTGTCTTAGGTGGTGAAGAACATGTACACATCCCAAAATGTAGCAACACTTACCCTAACCACATGCATCCTCCTTGTTTGTCATGGAAATATTTAGTATTCAGGTAAATAGATAGGGTCAAAAAGAACTTAAACTCAAAAAGAAATCCCTGTAGGAATCTCCAGAACACTGCTATTTCCTAAGGACAACATGAGTTTTTTTATATCTAGTTAAAACTGGCTCTCTAATTAGGACTCCTACAACTTGTTAAATTCTTTTTTTTGCCTTCCAGCATCTTTTAGAAAGGTGAAGAGCCTTCCTCTGTCTTTGATATGATTAAAGAAATCACTTCACAATCTCATTCTCCCAACCATCAACACAGCCCCCCTACCCTTTTGTTCATGAGAACAGTACAGTGCATATGTATCAGAGCCCAAGGAAATTGGCTTTGCTAAATAATCACTCTAAGAAAATTGCAGAAGGCAAAAAAACCTCTGTCCTTCCTTTTCCTAGTGCCCTAGGTTTATTTCTATCATTTTAAAGATCCCTTAAGCTACCCTTAAAATGATCTTGCCTTCACCCCACCCCTAGGAAAGAGTGGTCTATTCTGCTCAAAAGAACCTCATTAAAACACGGTTTTGTTATTGTTCCAATCAGCTAATAGACTATTAGGGTCATTTTGATGACAGATCAAGGAGAAGTATTTTGCCAAACTACATATCTTCTTTGTTCCTTCATTGAATTGTTCCTCTGATTTCTAGCATGAATGTGACTTTGGATTCTAGAACATTATGCCATCTAAGTGTAATACTGGCAGGTCTTACAAAATTGAGAACGCGATAATGGACTGTGTTTCTGATGATTGGCCATCAGAAGATGAACCTTTTCAGAAGGTGAATATTTTCAGGTATAGCAACTCCTGAAAGTGTCTATGAACATGCCAGGTGCGTATTATTAGCATTAGTGGAGAATTCCACCATTACGAGTGGAAGCATGGATCCTTAGAGTCTTAAATATCTTTTTTGGTATTCCTTTAGTGTATTATTTATTCAATCATTCAACAAGCCTTTACTGACTAAAATGTTTTCTAAGCAACTACAGCACGCATCATGAAGGCACAATACTACATTAAGTTTAGATAAAATAATGGCCTTTATCCTCATGGAACTTAAGAGTTAATTAACTAGAGTAATAAGACACACAGATCATTCCAATGCACAAATAAGACATGATAAATGTGATCATCAAGGAGTCCAAAACAAAGTTCTATATGAGGTGAAAGGAACATTTAAAAAAATCTATTTCTAATCACTTTAATTTCTAAATATGCCCCCCCTGAACTATCCCTCACAGCAAAGACTTTAAAAAACAAACAAACAAACAAAAAAAGCTCATGAAAAGTAACCAATACATCAACAAAAGTCTTGTGTTATATGAAGTCCCCCACTGCTGCAATGAACAGTGGGGAGGTATATTTTCATAAGTCTTAGAAATATAGGATCGTAGTAGTAGATTGAAAGGATCTTACTTGCTTATGGTTATCCAGCTAGTAAATTTTTGAGGAAGAATTTGAACCTCGATCTTCCTAGGTTCAAAATGTAACATTCTGTTTTCTACACTAGTGGTGTCAAATCAAATACGAACGGGAGGTCATTAAACCAAACATAAAGAACCCTGTGGGTTTCGTATTGACTTAGAAAAGCCCTATTCTATTTGTAAGCTTGGTTATTATAATTTTACAACATTATCAGTTTTGTGTTGTTATTATTTTAATAACCCTCATTTTGCTGTATCACTGTTATAGATACAGATGATGGAAATTACGCAGAAAAGAGAGGGCAAAAGAACAATGAGAGGAAAAAACGGACAAGGAAGATTGTCAGGGACAAAGAATGCAGAAGTTTCACTATATCCAGAATTTTGAAATCAAGAGTGCTAGCAGTCAGAGAATCCTGTAACATTATTCACATTGCTTTGTGGAAATACTATAAAAGCTTATGGGACGTTAAGAAAATAATGACATTTGTTCTTTTATTAGAACTAGGATTTGGGATCATGAGTTCATAGATTCAAAAAGTTTTCAGGTAGAAAGGGCCATGGGAGTAATTTAGTTCAGTTCAAGAGAGTCTATTTGATTTGTCCCATTTGCATGAACATGGAAATCTGAAAGATGGATGAGAAATGTAGGATAGAATTGACTTCCTTCTAAAGATCTTACTAAAATGTAGAATAAACAAAAACACTATTTACTTATTAAATGCTTACTACATGTCAAGTGCTGTACTAAGTGCTGGGGATAGAAGTACAGGTCCTGCCATCAAAGAGCTTACATTCTTTTTTTTTAAAACCCTTACCTTCTCCCTTAGAATTAATACTATGTATTAGTTCCAAGGCAGAAGAGCAATAAGAGCTAGACAATGGGGGTTAAGTGACTTGCCCAGGGTCACACAGCTAGAAAGTGTCTGAGGTCAGTTTTGAACCCAGGACCTCCCATCTCTAGGCCACACTCTTAATCCACTGAGCTGCCCCCAAAGAACTTACATTGTAATAGAGGAATACATATAAGGAAGTGGTGGCCAAGGAAGAATCCTTTGATCTGGAAAGTTCTAGGGAAGGCGAGTGGGGCCACAGAGGAGTAGACTGGCACATCCTCTCCAAGTTCAGAGTCAGAATTCATTAGATCATGGTTCAAGGATCTAAAATTGGAAGGACTTGAGGAAGAAAAGGGGACATGTATCATTGCAGAGTGGTTGGTCAGGCTGTGGAGGAAAGGGAAGCTGGATTGAGAGTGGAGAGAGAGGAGAAATGTGCCTGGAGCATTCATGAAACAGTGGCCTGGGAGAGACAGTCACCAGTCAGGACACTGGGAAGCCATAATAGAAGGCCTGCCAGGGCACGATCTCTGGTGTGCTTGGTGAAGATGTGGAAGAAATGAGAGATAGCCTGAGAAGAGAGAATGTAGAGTGAGGAGCATCTCTTCAGCCAAGAGCTGACTGGCTAAAGAATAAATCTGAAGATAGTGAATCCTGAGGTGCTTTTCTGGGTCTCTAAAAGATTTAAGGACTTAACTTTCAGATTTCTTATTAATTCAGATACCCATATGCTCATGAAGAAAGGGCTGGAGTTCCTTTATAGTATCCAGAGGAATACTTTTTAAAAATGGTTTGCTCTTTTAACTACCTACATCTTACTTCAACTTTTGGTTTAATCTGTCTCCAAATATTTATTTTTTTAAAAGCAAAGGTACATTTTTGACTTCTGTCACCAGTGCATAACATCACAAAAGACTGGTTGAAGCTGCTTGTCTAAATAGTCCTTTCAATGTCATTACATAAAACTACATATTATGTATCTCTAAACTGAGTATTTCTCTTCTGAATGCTTTTGTGCAGGAGATCAGGACACATCATTGTGCCTCTTCCCAGCAAGAGCCTTTTGCAGGATTTTTGAGGAAATGGGCCTGGTTTTAAGTTTAATTTATTCCATATTTAAGTGGTCAGTGATGAGTAATTTAATTGTCAGGGATATGAAAGTTTCCATCTGAGTGGAAAGGTGTTCTTATATTTGAAAACCCCCGTGTAATTTTTGTTTTTCATTTAAATTTTAGAAGGTGCCTGCCAAATGGGCATTTTTTTCTATACTTTTGTTGAGGATGGACTATTTTGGTTTTCTATTAAGTTGCCAACTCCTGTATTTTGTAGAGTAGTCTCAGGTACTAATGACGTGCTTATTAACGTATCTCCAATTAAGAACTGTAGTTTTTGGACAAGCTGACAGCTTTCTTTTTTCCATTTTACATACATCTCATCTTTTTGAAGCTGTACCTAAAATTTTCTGCCAATTGACTACTTGCTGTTTTGAATTAGACCACACTTGCAAAGGAGTACTGTCGAATCAAACCAACTTGAGCCTTCCATTTTTTGTGTTTTTTCATTATCTTTGGAAATGTCTGCCCCTTCTAAGATTTATCAATTCCTGTCCTCCCTCAACTCGAAACCATCTTATCATTTCTGTTTGTTCCTGTTTAAAAATGGAAAATTTATTAGTGCCTGGACCCTGGCAGGGAAAGGGAAGGCTCTCGCCAAAATGAATGCATTAGATGGAACTGGTCATGAATCATCTGAGGTTTTTTTTTTTAATTGTATTGCTTTGTACTAATAGAATCATTTTTCACCAGCAACCATAAGTGTCATCACCAGTCACCTCTGTTAACATGGCATATGATACCAAATGAACAGCTCCTCAGCAGGACCTTATTTAAGCTGGTAGATTTTTGTCTGTTGGAATGATTCTATTTTCATTTCATGGGCATTTGGGGTTTTGATATCTTCAATGAATAAGATTCAAAGAAATGTGCTTCATTGAATGGGGTAGCTGATTCAGTAGATGGCACTCTTTATCCAAGTCAGGGTGAAGTTTATGTCCTAATATGGCCTTCAGGGACAGTGGGCTGGGAGAGGAACCATTTTTCAGATTAGATGTAAAACCACACTGACTCCTTTGGATAATTAAAGATACCCACTTAGCTAGATCAGGGCCATTAGTTTGAACGTCTGAGTCCAGATTGCTGTGCAGCAGCTGGCTTCAGTGGCCTCAGAAATTTCCATTGGATAGAATATTCTCTGCTTCCTGTCTAAACTTGCTAGGGTCTATTGCTATTCTTCACCTCAAAGGTTACTGAATGAGGACATTATGACACTAGTTGAGATACTGTAGTCAGGGGTCTGCAACCTTTTGGAAGTGGTGTGCCAATGTCTGGATTCCTCCTTATTCTTTTAATATGCTAGACCATAAGTCAGGCACTCTAATGTAAGTGATGGGGTGGCTGCTAACTCTCAAAGCCATGTTCTCAAACAAAAACTGAGTTTAATCTAGTCTGAAGCCAGTTCTTATCAGTGGCCATTATTCCTAGAAATCTGAGCAATTTAGACTAATTCTTGGTTCATTACTGCTCTCTACAGTCACACTAATGGAGCTCCAGAACGCACCATTTTGTGAGATTGCATGGTTGGGACATACCTTCCTTCATGACAATTTTGAATGTGGTACCAGAGGAAAAAACACAACATCCTTAAATAGGCCACTTGAGGTAGGGGGTGGACAGAGATATTTTTTTCAGTTCATAAGATCCTCTAGGAGCATCTTAGCCATACAGTGACACAGAAAAGCTCTGCACTAACCTGAGAAAGATAGCCCATCATATGACCAGCATTGGCAGGGTTTCTGATTCAGGGAGTAATGATAATAATATCTCACACTTCTGTATAGCACTTTGCATTTTACAGTCAGTGCAACATGGGTGATGCAAACATTACTATAGAATTCTCATTTTACAGTTGAGGACACAGAGGCCCAAAGAGTTTGAGATTTGTCCAAGATTATATAGTCTATGAGCTAGGAACCTTATCCTCCTATCCTACTCTTTTCTTTACTCTTTCTAAACCAATTCTTTATAAAGCAAAGAGAGACTTTTTTATTCTTTTTAGTTCCAAATTCTTTCATTCTCTCTACCTCTCCTCCCACACAATGAGAAGGTAAAAAAACAAAACCTATTTTATATTTATATATGTGTGTGTATTTATATGTATGTATAGGTGTATATGTATGTACATACATATATAAATATGTAAAGTTTATGCAAACATGTGTATGTATACAGATACATACATATACATGCATCTTTATACATAAAGTTATGTAAAACATTTCATGATCTGTGTTCCCCACATCAGCTCTCTTTCTGGAAGTAGATTGCATTTTTCATGATGAGCCCTTTGGAATTGCAGTGGGTTGTTTTGTTGATCAGTTAAACAATTTTTCATAATTGATTATCTTTTCATTATTGTTGCTACTTTGTAAATTGTTTTCCTGGTTCTGCTCACCTTACTTCACATCAATTAATATAGGTCTTCCCATGCTTTTCTGAAATCATCCCTTTCATTATTTCTAGCATCTTATTGCATTCATATATCAAAATTTTTTTGCCCATTCCCCAAATCATTTGATGGGCAATCCCCTCAGTTTCCAATTCTTTGCTGCCTACTCAGTAAACCTCAGTGGTTCCCTCTAATCTTCAGAATCCTCTGGAATCAAAGGACCTTTATAGCTTTTACACACACCCCACCTGTCATGCCTTTCCATCTGTTTACACCTTACAAACCCCCTAACCCTCCACTTCCTTCAATCCAGTGACATAGGCCTCCTGATTATTCACTGAACAAGACATCCCATCTCTTGACTCTAGCCATTTTCTCTGGCTGTTCCTCATGCCGAAAATGCTTCCTCTTCTTTCTGCCTTGTAGTTATCATTGATGTCACTTTCTCTTTTTCACCATATCTTATCCCTGCCTCCTTCCTTCCCTGGGTCTTGAAAGTCTCAGCTCAAGTTCTGCTTTCTAGAGGAAGCCTTTCTCAATCCTTTCAATCCTAATGCCTTCTCTATATTGACTATTCCTATTTATTCTGTATCTAGCTTGTCTGTAAACCCTTGGTGATACCTTATCTCCCCTTTTAGACCATGAACTTCTCAAGGGCAAGGACTGTCTTTTCCCTTTCTTTGTACCTCTAGTGCTTAGCACAATGCCATATATATATATTGCTTAATAAATGCTTATTGACTGACTGACTTCTTTTTCCTCTTCCTTTCTGCCTCTTTTAGCTCTCCTTTTTTCTTTCCCTTCTCATTCCTTTTCTCTCCCTCCTTCCTCATTTATGGACTCTTGGCCCTAGTGCCTATAATTCAAAGCTGCCCAAGTCCCTTCCATCTTTAAAAGAAATTTCCACTTAACCCTCCTCTCCTCTCAAAATATTGTCCTTCCTTAGCCAAACTTCTATGAAGAGTTTTCTAAACTTATTTGTCTTTATTTCTTAATTCTTTACAACCAAACCTAGCTTCTAACAGCATTTCTGAAATGAAACTTTCCCCTCTAAAATTTCTAATGAATTATTCTTAATTGCCAAATGTGATGGTTGTTCTCAGTCTTCACTCTTCTAGACCTATTATATTTAAACACTTGTTGACTACCCTTTTCTCCTGGATATTTTTCTCCCTACATTTCTGTGACACTATACACTCTCTTGGCTCCTCTCTTACAAGGTCAGTCACCCCTAAGTCTTCTTTGCTCAGTGATTATCCATTTCTTACTCCCTGTGCATGGGCGTAGGGAAGGATTCTATCCTTGGCTCTCTTATCTTCTTTCTATTTATTGTCTCTCGATGATTTCATTAGTCCCTAAGATTTAGCCATCATTTCTGTAAAGGTGACTCTGAGATCTACATATCCAATTGTAGTCTTTCTCTTGATACCCAGTCCTGCGTCACCAGCTATTTGTTGGATGCTACCAACTAGATATTCTATAGATGTCTTCAGTATATCTGACACAGAGTTTAATAATTTTTCCCCATTCAAATCCCTTACCTTCCTCTCTTTAATTCTTTTGAGAGCATAATCATTCTTGCAAACACAGGTTTACTTCCTATAGTTATCCGAGGGCATCTAGGTGTCACTGTAGATAGAGTGCCTGGCTTGAAGTCAGTAAGACTCATCTTCCTGAGTTCAAATCTGGTCTCAGCAACTTAGTAACAGTGTGAACCTGAGCAAGCCATTTAACCCTTTTTGCCTCTTATTTCCTCATGTGTAAAATGAGCTGGAGAAGGAAATGGCAAACCACTCCAGTGACTTTGCCAAGAAAACCCCAATTATGGTCATGAAGAGTCAGACACAACTGAAATGACTAGACAAGTTATTCTTGACTTTTCACTTTCTTCTCACTTACCATATCCAATCAGTTGTCACAGCTAAAATCAGTTTTTTTTTTACTTCCATTATATATTACATTTTCTCTTTTCTTTTCATACAGCTATCACACTAGTTGAGACTCTCATCACCTCTTGCCTGTACTATTACAGTAGATTTCTCCACTTGATCTATTGACCTCAATCCATATCCTATAGAACTGACAAACTGATATTCCTAATGCTTGCATCTTACAATATAACTTCCCTGATCAAGAAGCTCTTGTGACTCTCAGTTGTCTGCGAGATCAAATAAAAACTTCTCAAATTCCTTCTTAATTGGGCTCTAACCTCCCTTATCAGGTTAGTTACATATTACTTCCTTTCACACTCTATATTTCATCAAAGCCAACCTACTTAAAATTCTTCTTACTCAGCATTCCATTTCCTGCCTCTCTACTTTTATAAGGCTGTCCCACAATCTAACATGCCCTCCCTTCTTATCTCTGCATCTTGGAATTCCTCACTGCTCTCAAGTATCACTTCATCTGCCATCCTCTACAGGAGGTCTCTCCTGATTCCCCCTCCCTACCCCCAATTGTGAGTACTCCCTGCTCCACCACATATTTTTTTGTTTTTGTTTTGTATATATTTAATATTTACTAATTTGTTCCTGTGTTTGTTTCTCCTTACCTTCCCCCGCCCCAATAAAATGTAAGTTCTTCGGAGAAAGGAACTGCTTTATTTTTGTCTTTGTTTCCCCTATACATAGCAAAGTGTTTGGCATATGGTAGGTGCTTCATAAATGCTTGTTGAACTGAATCTGTAAGATATTTTATGAGCCAGCCCTTAGAAGTACATTTCCCCTGAAATGTTAAGGTAGCCAAATGATTGTGATAATCTTACCATAATCTAGAAGAGGTAGCAAAGAAAAGACAAAGTATTTGTCCTTTGAAGCTAGAGAACAACAAGAAACTTTTGAAATAATTTAGAGGAAGAGGTAATGACCTAAGACCAAATATCAAAGATGATAGGCAGGCCAATTTTTTAAAAACTCGTATTTTCTCTCTTAGAATTGATACTAAGTATTGGTGTCAAAGCAGAAGAGTGGTCAGGCCTAGACCAGTGATGGCAAACCATTTAGAGACCAAATGTCCAAACGGCAACTCTCACACTGCAAGTGAGCTGCCCCCTACCGCCTTACCCAAGATGGGAGGGGAGGAAGCACTCCCATTGGGCTGCTGGGCAGAGGGGCGGGTCATGTGAGAAATGTCCACAGGCACATGGAGAGGGGGAGGGGAGCAGCCCCCTCCAGCACACTCCAGCATGTGTGCCATAGATTCACCAGCATGGGTCTAGGCAATGGGGATTAAATGACTTGCCCAGAGTCACACAGCTAGGAAGAGTCTGAGACCAGATTTGAAGCCAGGACCTCCCAACTCTAGATCTGGCTCTCTATCCACTGAGTCACCTAACTGTCCATTCCCCCTCTTTACCATGCTGAGGACATTTTTTGCATGCCTTGCCCTTCTGCCCAGTAACCCAAAGTGAGCACTTCCTCCCTGTGCTCTCTGGGGTAATGAGGGAGACTCATGAGCGGTCTGAAGGTGCAGTTTGGGCATGCCATCTCTAAAAGGTTTGCCAACACTGTTTTAGGCTATCCTCTGTGTTTTAACTCTTAAAGCTGCATTTGAATCCTGGCTACACTCCTTATTTGCCTAGTGGTCAATCAGTCAAACCTACTTATGTGCCTAACTATGTGCTAAAAAAACTGTTCTAGATACTAGGAATGCAAGTACATAAAAAGAAACAATACCCACTCAAAGTAAGCCTATATTCTAGGGGCTAGGGAAACAGTAAGTATATGTAAACATACATGAATCATAAATATATGCTTAATAAATACAAACATATATCAAATAGTTCAATGTAAAATCGTTTGGAAAAGAAAACATTAATGGTTGTGGGTATTAGAAAAGGATTCAAAGCTTGTTGACTGATAGAAGATGGGGCCTGATGTGCCCCTAAAAAGGGAGAGAAGGACTCTGAGACAGAGATAAGTAGGAAGCACATCCAGGTATGGGGAATGGGCAAGGCAAAGCCTTGGAGGTAGGAGATGGGGTAGACTAATGATGTAAGTCATAGTCCTTAATTTCTGAGGGACTCCATTTCCTCTCTTGTAAAATGAGAAGTTGAGTAAGATCACTTGTAAAGGCCCCTTCTAGCAGTAGAATTCTATTATTACATCAAGGAAGTTATAAGAACTCACTTTTCTTCAAGGTTTATAAAGCTCTATCCTCATTAATTCTATATGCAATATGAGCTTTATCATTCCAATTTTATAGATTCAGGCTCACAGAGTTGAGGTAATTTGATCATATGAAATTGTTACATGATTAGCTAGTTAGCCTTAGGATCTGAATTTAGACTCTTCAGTTTCTCAGGTAAGTCCTGTGCTGCCTTGCTAGCCCACACCATGCCTCCTAGAAGGAAATGAATTCAAACCGTATACACTAGGAGGAAAATAAACCCTAAAGTATTCAGCAGAGGCCACAGCCATCACACCCTGAGAATCATGAATGGGAGACTGAAGGCTTAGGTATGCTTTTGACAGGAGAGAGCAACTGTACAATAATATACCTGGACTGAATCATTGTAGTTGATGATCCAGTAGAAGATACTGAGAAGGAAAGAATTGTCAGACAAGTGGGGAAGGAAATAAGAGACTGTAGTAGCATGAAAACTCAGAGAGGAGGATGTGCCCAAGAAGGGGTGGTGTTGAGCAATACTATGTTTCAGAAAGATCAAGGATAATGAGAACTGAGAAATGCTATTGGATCTATTGAGATCATTGGTAATCTCAGAGGGAGCAAGAGGTCAAAAACCAGGGTGCAAGGGAGGGAGGAAGTGTATGTAGAAAGCTGTTTTTTCCACAAGTTTAACTGAGAAAAGGAGGAGAGAGATAGAAGCATGAGGTAGAGGGTGGCAGAATCTAGTAGGGAGCTTTCACCTCCACTCACTTAGAGAGTATAGGTAATATTCCATAGAGAAAGCTGCAAAAATTGCCATTCTTTGCCTATCAACATGCCTTTTGCAAAGAAGGAAGATGAAAGTAAAATATTTCTGTGGACTGATGGATTTGTTATAGTTTGTACAGTTGATGAAACTACTCAAAATCAGCTTCATATAATGCATCTTTGTCACTTTTCTCTGACTCTCCAAAGTCTTACTTAGCTTTCAAAGCCCATAGACAGGGTCCAGAGCCAAGAAAAGTGCCCAGACCTTGGAATCACAGGACCTGAATCCAAATCCATGCCCTGCTGCATACTGTCCATGTGACCTTAGACAAGTCACTTAGCCCCTATAAGGCTCTAGGTCTGTGATCTTGTGAGCCTCCTTCATAAAGCCTTCCACAGCTAGACTATAAGAAGATTAAGAGCTGAATGGGACTATAGAATCATATGACCTGACAGAAGGTATCTTGAAATCAGAATTTTGGAATGATGGAAAAAGCTTTAGAATCATTGTCCCATATGATGCTTTGCACTGAATGGAACTTTAGAATCACAGCTGGTTAGTATTATTTTAGAATACTGTTGCTAGAAGTCCAATTTCCTTACCTTATAAAGAAATGAACCTATGACCCCATTGAGTTAAAAGGGACTTACTTGAGGGGGGCAGCTGGGTAGCTCAGTGGATTGAGAGCCAGGCCTAGAGATGGGAGGTCCTAGGTTCAAAGCCGGCCTCAGACACTTCCCAGCTGTGTGACCCTGGGCAAGTCACTTGACCCCCATTGCTTACCCTTACCACTCTTCCACCTATAAGTCAATACACAGAAGTTAAGGGTTTAAAATAAAAAAAACAATAAATTTTTAAAAAAAGGGACTTACTTGAGGAGTTAAATGACACAGTGGATAGAGATCCAGGCCTGGGACAGAAAGTCTAGGCTTCAAATCTGGCCTCAGATGTTTCCTAGCTGTGTGACCCTGGGCAAGTCATTGAACTCCCATTGCCTGGTTCTTACTGCTTTTATGCCTTGGAGCTGATACTTAATATCAATTCTAAGACAGAAGCTAAGGGTTTAAAAAAATGACTTATTTAAGCTTATTCAGCCAGTAAGTGTCAGAGCTGAGACAAGAGCCCTAATCTAGTATGATTCCGTTCTTTCTCCTTCCTGATTTCACTTTGTAGATACCTTCTTCTCCTAAGTAGTGCAGACCCTGATAGTATCTTTTCTTGTATGGTTTTCTAGTTGTTTCATGTGTGATTGTGTAGGTCCTCAACTCAATAGAAAGACCTTCAAAAGCAGGAATTTCTTTTATCTACCCCATTATTGCTTAGCATACTTTTAATATATTTGTTAAGTCATTCAGTTGTGTCCACCTCTTTCTGGCTCCACAGACAATAGCTGTCTATGGGATTTTCTTGGCAAGTATACTGGAGTAGTTTGCCATTTCCTTCTCTAGGGGATACTTTTGTCAGACAATGAGAGCTTATGTGACTTGCTCTTAGTGATATAGCTAGGAAGTATTTGATCCTGGACTTGAATTCAAGTCTTTCTTACACCAAGCTCTATACTCTGTCCACTGAGCCATCTAGCTGTCTTGGAAAGTGTTAAAACAAAAACTTTTGAGTTGTTGAACTTAAGGTTTGGGAATCTTCACTCAAAAAGTATTAATCACTTATTATGTGTCAGATAGCATACTGGGCACTGGCGATAAAAAGGCCGAAAAAAAAACCCAACCCCAAAACACCTGCCTTCAAGGAGCTTATATTCTACTAAGAGAAAACTGCATCCACAGATAAGTAAACAAAAATATGCACAAAGTGTGAGGGAGTCTATATTGCCTGGAGAGGTGTCAGTTCTTGTTTAGGACCATGCCTGGTACATAGTAGGTGCTTAATGAATGTTTATTTGAATCCCCATTCCCAGTAGACTGTCCCAGAGAGTCAGATTTCAGTTCAGCCTGATTTTCTGTTCCCATTCTCAGTGGTCTGATCCATGATTCTTTGGCCAAGTCCAGGCCAAGGGGAAAGTTGAAACTTCTTGGTACCACTGCTAAACCCAAAGAAAGTTTCTTTGGAATCTCTCATAAAAAAGAGCTTTCCAACAATTAGAGATGTCCAGCAGTGGCATGTGCCACTGTGAAAAGTGATGCCTGCCTCAGGAAGGGCTTTAGCAGAGGTTGGGCTGTTGTAGAAGGGATTCCTAACTGCAGTGGGAGGTTGGATCTTTACAACCAAGTAGCAGAAGGAATTTAGAGTAAATGGACCTGGGTTTAAAGATCAACTCTGCTCATTACTGCCTCACACACACCATTTTATTTCTTGAGGCCCCACTTTTGTCATTTTTCAAATGTGTGGTTTCCACTAGCTGCTATCTAGGACCAATCCAGCACTTCATCCTATCTGTCTGTTTATGTTAGGCTAAAATGTCTAAATTACAACTTGAATACTGATTCACAGTGAAACCATGGTATAGGTGATCATGTTGATAAATCCCAGTCCAGAGCTTGTGAAGCTGATGGCAGTCCTCAATAAGAACATTACTCCTGAATACCAAGTTGGAGTTCTACTCCAAAGATTTTATCAATTGCATAGGTTCACAGATGTTCCTGACTCTTCCTTCTCCCATGTACCACCATCCTAGAGGCAGCATGGATATTTCCCTTCTCATTTTTTCTCAAGCACAGATTAACTACTCTTTGTTAAACTTGGGAGTCAGAACCTTTCAGACTCTCTAGGGAAGTCATGGCCTATTGAGTTCATTCGAATTTCGCCAGAGAGCATTGATGCCTATGGCCAGACCCTTCGTGGATGAAGAGGATGCCAACTTCGCACAGAGTGTTTCAGGGTGTTTGGAGGTACCAGAGTATGTGCCTCTGAACCTCCAGGGGAGTCATTAGACTCAAATTTTCCATTACTGTTGATCATGGTCATATGGGAGTGCTGACTTCCAGGCCATTCTTTGCCACTCCTTCATGACTTGTTGCTGGGGAAGACAAATAAGAATAAATAACTATGTCAAAGAAACAAATAAGTAAATGCAAGCCCTTCTGCTCATTACCAATGGAAAAGTACTAGCAAAGGAAACCATATTACCACACAAGGAAAATGTTGGCTGGTATGTTAGGCCTCGGCTTCTGGGCATAACTGGTGCCTTTTATGTTTCTTAAATGCTGATATGTAAAATTAATATTTAACTTAATCTGAGGTTCTGCTTATTTGAACAAAGAATAAAATTCAAGTGGTGGTTTGAGATAAAGGCAGGGTTCACTTCTAGAATATTCCATAAGAGTGCTCTGCATCCTAGGATGACATTTCCATACCCTCAACCTTTTCTGTGAACCCTCAGGGCCAATTCCTTGCACACAAGTCCCCAGAGAAGTCCGTGCAACTATACAGAGATAATTTTTTTTATTTTACTTTTTAAATGTCCTCTGATATTAAATGAGAATTGCTTTGCCAAACATTAAAAAAAAAAAAAAACAACTAGGTCAGTGCACTGTGTAGTACATTAGGGGCGATTTTGATGACTTTGCTTCCATAGGCATGTGTCTATGTGTGTTTTTTTCATTGAATTTCTGAAAGTATTTACATCTGAGCTAGACCTGAGAATTTACACAGCATCTGGCACTGAGTGGCACCTGCCATGTGGGATCATCTTGACTATATATTGAGTCTCTAGGCCCTCTTCTTATAGGCAGCATCTGGCAGTCAGCTGTTTGAATTTGGGAATAATTAATTTAAAAAAATTCTGGTTTGGAATAATGGCTTTGAAATATAAAGAGAACCAGGCAATTAGCCCTTCTCCGTAACTGGTTTTTAAAGGTGAATGGAGTTGCCTAGAATTTCTAGAAGTGAAATTGGGGAGTGGGGGGAGCATCAGAAATATTTATGTTGCGATGAAGTCATCCTGTTATTAAAAGCTTTTTCCACTCTTCCTGTGACAAATGAAATTATTAAACCATTGATTCTCAAGGGCAAACTTAAAGGCGAGTCGGCCTCCTAAACTGTATTTCACAAAGCTCCTGTGTGATGGGCCTTCTGAACTGTAGGGCAAGGGATATATAGCTTACTCAATTAGATTCTTTACCTTTGGATGATACATAGCTCTTCTTAAAATAGAATTTAATCAATTACCTAAGTGGCTTCATCATTGAATCAGGATTTCTGAAAATAATGAATTGTCATAAAATTATTATGACAGCTAAAGTAATATGTATTATACAATATACATTGGAGGTAATAGCAGGTTGTATGGATAGAATCACAGTTTCGGAATTAAAAGGAACCTCAGAGGTCATCTAATTCAACCTCTACCTAAATCCTATTGAAGTGGTTAGCCAGCCTTCATATGGAGACTTCTAATGATGGAGGAAAGCTATACCATCAAGAAATGACATTTATATAGCATGTTAACACTTTCAAAATGCCTTTTATGTATTATATAAGTTATATGTACATATATTATCTTATTTGATCCTTCTAATAACTCTGTGGGGTCGATACTATTATTATCCACATTTTAAAGAAGATCCTGAGGTTCTGAGAGGTTAAGTAAATACTCAGGGTCACATAGCTTATAAATGTCTAAGAAAGAATTTGAACTCAGATCTTCTCTTTTCAAAGCCAGTGTTCCATCCACTATGCCAGGCATCCTTTCCCACTATCTTCATTCTACTTTTGGACAGCTATGGTTATTAAAAATTCCTTATATTCTTTTATTACATATTTTAAAAACTGATATATTTTGTTTTTATATCACATTCATTTCTTAATATGTACCACTCATCTCCACTATCCATCAAGTCTTCCTTTGTAGTTTAGATTAAAAAGGAAAAGAAAATAGTTCAACAAATTCAACGCATTGATATGGGCACTATGAAGATGTCTTCCTAAGGGGACAGGTTCCTTTTTTGTCAAGGAATAATCCAAAATGAACATTTTGGAAGAGGTTTCCTTGTGACTGGTACTTCTTGCCATCCTTTGACATGTCCAAGTTGGAGGTTTGGGCATTTCCTTTATGGGTTTCAGGATCTATCAGAAGCCCTTCCAAGAAGGACTGACCTTACCAGCTTGCAAAGTGTTTCATTGAGCATTATTCATCTTGAGTGGGCTAGATAGAACTTGGTACCTAGCAGGGCTGCCCTATTTGAGAAGTTCCACAACCAGACTTTGGCTGCACAGGGGTATGCAGGAAATGATGGTGGTACTTAGTGTTACCATACAGTCTCTGGAAACTCCTCTCAGATTTTCTCTCTAGGTAGCCATCAGCCGTGGTGTCAGGACACTGGGAGTATTGATGGGAATCGTCTCCTGGGTTCCCAGCCTCTTTGAATGCCAAGCATGTCTTCCATATCCTGGATCCTGGTAGATGGCCTTTTACATGCCGATGGACATTCACACTTAGGATATTTTTCCCCCAGAGGGCCAACTGGACAATTCCTCAGTACCCTATGGCAGCATTGCCAAATTCAAATAAAAATTCTTATCTACATATTGACTTTAAAACCCCACAAATGAACATTAACTATGTTGTGTTTTTATTCATTTTGTTAAACCTTTCCCATTTATATTTTAATCTGATTGGGGCAGTGAAGCTGAGATTTTGGCACTTTTGTCCTAAAGAAAAACCTATTGGATGGAACATTCCCAGGATGGGGAAAGGAACAACAGCTTGCCTACCAAGAACCTCACTTGAGGGTGGATCTTGGCCTAGTCTCTGGAGGTTGCCTCACTCTAAAAGAAACATCCAAGTGGTCACTGTAGATGGAGCAGGAGAGAATAATAATAAGATCTTCATTTCCACTGTTCCCCTCTCAATATAGACAACTCATGGAATGTGCTGCACTGGACCCTGTCTAGAATCATTGGCCAGGATAGTGAAACTGTCAGACACTACCAACTTGCTTGGAGTCTGTGTTTGTGACTTTCTCAAAATTCATCTCTTCTTTGGGGGCTTTCTGTCCTCATTTTCCAGCATGCAATACTCAGCTTCTTAGAAAGTTATAGCCTTGTCCTTGATGCATCCTTTTCTGTGAGTGAGCCAATGCTTTTTCACATAAACAATACATCATGTAGCACTTTAAGGTTTACAAAGCACCTTCATCATGGTTATTCTGTGAGGTAGAAAATGCAAGGATTATCCATTTTACAACTTGGGGAAATGAGGTACAAAGAGGAGAGGTAATCTGTTTTCAGGCCCAGAGTATGAACTCAGGCCTCCTGACTTCTTGCCCTATCCCAGGCTTTGTGCTCATTAGGGAGCTGCATAGAGAAGCCAGGGGAGGGGGGTGTGTAATATTCGACAGTCTCTTTTAATGTGTTTTGGGTACTTTTCTCCTCAGACTTTAGGTGGAATTTGTGGGGGATTTGTCATGAGTTTGGGTGTTGTCAGAGCACATTTTTACTCCCCTGTGAGTACTTGGACATCCCCTGGATTTAGTCCTCCCCTTGGTTCTGGGCCTTTCACTGTGCACAAAATGGCAAACTTAGTCTCTCTGACCCAAATCCAGTGTGGACATGTGACAGCCATTGGTAATAAGTAGAAGGATATATGACAAATCTATTTTTCATATCTCCCTTTCCTTAAAAAAAAGACTTATACTAGCTTTCAGTTCAAGAATAGAAGACAAAGGTTCCTCAGAGATGTCCATTAGCTCCCCAGTAATCTGAGCTAACTGTACACTAACTATAAAGGGCATTTTGAAGTCCAAATGTATTTTTAAAAAAATCAACAACTTGACAGAATGAATATTTTCACATAACAAAGAAAAGAGTCTGCTTGCATCTGAAACCAAGAATCTGTTATGCAGTTTAAAAGCTATATATGAAATTTTAGTACCAACATTGTCTAGTCTGTCTGTGCCCCCTTTTGAACTTCCTTCTATTCTCTTTTCTCCTCTGTATATTTTCTAATTATTATTTTATTTTTTTAACCCTTACATTCTGTCTTAGAATTGATCTTGTGTATCAGTTCCAAGGCAGAAGAATGATAAGGACTAGCAGTGGGAATTAAGTGACTTGCCCAGGGTCACACAACTAGGAAGTATCTGAGGCCAGATTTGAACCCAGGACCTCCCCTCTCTGGGATTGGCTCTCAGTTTACTGAGCCATTTTGCTGCCTCCAATGTATTTTTAAAAATTGTTCCATTGATGCTTTTTTCTTCTTTTTTTGGCATCATTGTCACTAACTCCTTCCTCATAACTCTCCTCCCTCCCTCCCCCATTAAAGTCTTTCCTTGTTTTTAATAAATATACTTAAGCAAAACAAATCAATAACATCAGAGATGTCAGAATACATACATGCTGAATCCTGTACTTCTAATCCATTACCTCTCTGCCAAGGAGTGGGAAGCATAATTCATGAATCTATTGGAGCCTCAGTTGGTGAGGACCCTGATTACAGTTCTTAAGTTATTTTCAAAGTGATTTTACTTTATTCTGTTGATTTATTCTGCTCATTTCACCCAGTATCAGTTATTATGCGTCTCCTCAGGATTCTATGGATCTATAACTTTCCTCATTTCTATGGAATAATATTTGATTTGTTTATCCATTGTCCATTTGATAGGCTCTTACTTTGTTTACACTCATTTGAACCACCCACTTTAGCTCACCTATTTGAGCCCTGTGATCTTTGTAGAATGATATTATAATCTCTTCTTAAAGGTAAGTACTATATGGAATGACCCTTTTCAACTTCCTTGGCAACATAAGTGGTCCAGATTGAGGCATATCTTTGGGAAACATGTCCACCCCCATCTGCAGACAACCCTTTCAAAAAGGAAGAACATATAGTTAGCAGCAGTTACTCTCTTTCTAACCCACCCCACACCAATGAACTTCACATTCCTTCATTGTTGCTTAAAAAGTTGGAAATGCAGTCTGATGTTGGTGACTCTTGCTGAAGGGACACACTTGTTCTGATGACTCTTGCTAAAGACACTTTACTGACTGGACATTGGACCTGAAGGAGCCTTTGTTGGTGGTGAGCTTCAGTCCATCAGGATGGCAATTAGGATTGATCAATCCCTTCACATCTAAAGCTATGAGTCAGGACTTCTAGGTTAAGATGGCTGCAGAGCAGTAGCTAGAAGCTTAATCTCCTTACCACTGACCAATACATGACAACCCAAAAAGACAAAAAAAAAATTCCAGATGAACAAAGAGACTCCACAATACGGCACAGCATCAAAGGTACATAGGATTTGGGTATTTCCATGCTATAAGGGGATGAAATAGCTCCCATCAAATTGCGAGCTGATCAACCCTCCCCTAGCCTACCTACAGTGCCAGAGCCAGCACCAGAATTACAGTGAGCATGAGGCAATAACTAGTGTCTTGGCAGCTGACTAAGAGCACCAGGGACCTACCCCTGAAAGCAGCTAGTCCTGAAACACCAAGAGGCTAAAGAGCATGGACCTTGGGCATGGAGATAGAGGGGAGAGGGATAGCAGACAGAAGCAGCTCAAAGACTCAAAAAGTAGCCTCAGGCAAAAACTGCTCCATAACTCCATACACAGAGAGCCTGCCCTCCTCTCTCAGACTTCTGGCTGAGAAGGAAAATCAGCATAGTGATGCAAGCAACACCCAGGAAATAACCATCAGAAAGAACAAGAAAAAAGCACTAACCCCGGATAATTTTTACAGAGAAAAAATCCAGAACACAGAGGGGACAGCAAAGGAAGACAAACAAGTAAACACATCCAAACTTTCCCCCCAAAATGGAAATTGGTCACAAGTTCTTAAAGAGTTCAAATCTGAGATCATGAGAAAGGTGGAAGAGATTTGGCAAGAAAAAGTGGGAAATAGTTCAAAAAAGAAAATAACAGTATAAAAGACAAAATTTCACACTTGGAAATTGAGGTCCACAAATCAAATGAAATATTAAATAAATTGAAGACCAGAAATGACCTGCTGGAAGCCATGAAAATCAGGATAGACCAAATGGAAAAGGAAAATCAAAAGATTATAGCAGAAAACCAGTCTTTAAAGACCAGAATTGGGCAAGTAGAAGCCAATGATCTTGCGAGACAGCAAGAATTAATGAAACAAAGTCAAAAGACTGATAAAATAGAAGGAAACATGAAATATCACACTGAGAAAATTAATGACCTTGTAAAAAAGTCTAGAAGAGACAATTTGAGAATCACTGGTCTGACAGAAAATCCAGAAATCATTAGAAACCTGGATATCATACTACAAGAAATTATCCAAGAAAACTGCCCTAATGTTCTTAAATAAGAGGGCAAAATAGACATTGAAAGAATCCATAGATCACTCTCTACACTAAATCCTCAAAAGACAATCCCCAGAAATGTAATTGCCAAATTCAAAAGCTTCGAAGCTAAGGAGAAAATTTTACAGGAAGCCAGAAAGAGACATATCAAGAAGCACCAATCAGGATTACATAGGATCTGGTAGCTTCCACACTAAAAGACCTCAAGGCTTAGAATATGATATTCAGAAAGGCAAGAGAATTGGGTCTACAACCAAGAATCACCTACCCATCAAAACTGACTATATACTTTCAGGGGAAAGTACAGGCATTCAACAAAATAGGAGATTTCCAAATATTTGTAAAGAAAAAACCAAACCTAAGTGGAAATTTTGATATCCAACCACAAGAGACACAAGAAAGGGTAAATAAGAAAGAGAGGGGAAAGGAGAAAAAAATTATTTTAATTTGCTTCTTTAAGGGCTCCAATAAGATCAAATTACTTTAATGCCTATGTGGAAAAATGGCATGTGTAACTCTCAAAATTTGTACTCACTATTATAGTAATTAGAAGAATTATTCATGGGGAGAGGATGGAGAACTAAATGGTCTAAGATGATATGCAAAAAAGTAAAGGGGGGAATAGAAGATGGCAACAAGAGAAACTTGAAGGAATAAGAAAAATAGGATAATCTATACCACACAAAGAGGCACATGGGAAGGGGAGGAGACAAATACTATTATAAGAAGGAGAGGAAGATAGTGTTAATGGGTAATACTTAAACCTTACTTTCAGTGGAATCAACTCTGAGAAGGAAAAGCAGCTAGATCCATTGGGATATCGAATTCTATCTTACCCTACAGGGAAAGACAGAAGGGGAAAATCAAGGTGGGGTAGTGGGGCGGGGAGTTCAAAAAGGGAGGGAAAGAGGGGGGGTGGGATTTAAAAGACCCTAAAAGGGGCAGCTGGGTAACTCAGTGGATTGAGAGTCAGGCCTAGAGACAGGATATTCTAGGTTCAAATCCAGCCTCAGATACTTCCCAGCTGTGTGACACTGGGCAAGTCACTTGACCCCCATTGCCCACCCTTACCACTCTTCCACCTAGGAGCCAATAAACAGAAGTTTAAGGGTTTAAAAAAAGACCCTAAAAACAATAAGAGGGATACAGGAAGGAAGGGGGCTGAAGGGGAAGTAAACTTGAGGGTGGGGATAGGGAGGGCTGATTAAACGCAAACCACTGGTTTAAAAGGAAATAGTGAAAGAAGAAAGGGAAGAACAAGGAGAAGAATTCAAAATGTTGGGGAATACACAGATGACAATCATAACTTTGAATGTGAATGGGATGAAGTCACCCATAAAAAGGAAACAAATAGAGTGGACTAAAGACGAAAATCCTACCATATATTGTCTACAAGAAATACACATTAAGCAGATAGACCCACAGGGTAAAAGTAAAAGGCTAGAGCAAAATCTATTGGGCTTCAACTGAGAAGAAGAAGGCAGGAGTTGAAATCATGATATCTGACAAAGCCAAAGTAAAAATGGATCTGATTAAAAGAGATAGGGGAAGATAATTACATTTTGATAAAAGGCAGTATAGACAATGAGGAAGTATCAGTAAACAGCACGTATGCACCAAATGGTATAGCATCCAAATTTCTAAAGGAGAAATTGGTGGAGCTCAAAGAGGAAGTAGATAATAGAACTATATTAGTAGGAGACCTGAACCTTCCTCTATCACATCTAGATAAATCAAACCAAAAAATAAATAAGAGGTAAAAGATGTGAATGAAATATTAGAAAAATTAGAGCTAATAGATATGTGGAGAAAAATAAATAGGAACAAAAAAGAATATACCTTCTTTTCAGCAGCACATGGTAAATTCACAAAGATTGACCCTGTTCTAGGGCATAGAAAAATGGCAAACAAATGGAAAAGAGAAGAAATAATAAATGTAGCCTTTTTAGATCATAATGCAATAAAACTAATAAGTAAGCGTACATGGGTAAACAAATCAAAAATTAATTGGAAAGTAGATAATATGATTCACCAAAATCAATCAGTTAAAGAAGAAATCATAGAAACAATAATTTCATTGAAGAGAATGACAATGGTGAGACATCCTACCAAAATCTGTGGGATGCAGCCAAAACAGTACTCAGGAGAAATTTATATCCTCAAGTGCATATATTAACAAACTAGAGAGGTCAATGAATTGGGCATGCAACTTAAAAAACTAGAAAGTGAACAAATTAAAAATCCCCAGATGAAAACTAAATTGGAGATCCTAAAAAGTAAAGGAGAAATTAATAAATTGAAAGTAAAAGAACTATTGAATTGATAAATAAGACTAGAAATTGGTACTTCAAAAAAAAAAAACAAATAAAATTGACAAAGTACTGGTCAATCTAATAAAAAAAAGGAAAGAAAAAAACCAAATTAACAGTATCAAAGATGAAAAGGGAGAACTCACCTCTAATGAAGAGGAAATTAAGGCAATCATTAAAAACTATTTTGCCCAATTATATGGCAATCTAGGTGATATGGATGAATATTTACAAAAATATAAATTGCCTACATTAACAGCAGAAGAAATAGAATACCTAAATAATCCCATATCAGAAATAGAAATTGAACAAGCCATCAAAGAACTCCCTAAGGGGAAAAAAAAGGACCAGATGGATTCACAAGTGAATTCTATCAGACATTCAAAGAGCAACTAATCCCAATACTATACAAATTATGTGATATGATAAGCAAAGAAGGAGTCCTACCAAATTCCTTTTATGACACAAATATGGTACTGATCCCAAAGTCAGGTAGGTCAAAAACAGAGAAAGAAAACTACAGACCAATCTCCTTAATGAACATAGATGCAAAAATCTTAAATAGAATACTAGCAAAAAGACTCCAGCAAGTAATTAAGAAGGTCATCCACCATGATCAGGTGGGATTTATACCAGGAATGCAAGGATGGTTCAACATTAGGAAAACCATTCACATAATTGACCATATCAACAATCAAACCAACAAAAATCACATGACTATCTCAATAGATGCGGAAAAAGCCTTTGACAAAATACAATACCCATTCCTATTGAAAACACTAGAAAGTATAGGAATAGAAGAGCCTTTCCTAAAAATAATAAACAGTATATATCTAAAACCATCAGCAAGCATCATCTGCAATGGGGATAAATTAGAAGCCTTCCCAATAAGATCAGGTGTGAAACAAGGATGCCCATTATCACCTCTATTATTTAACATTGTACTAGAAACACTAGCAGTGGCAATTAGAGAAGAAAAAGAAATTGAAGGTATTGAAATGGGCAGCAAGGAGACCAAGTATCACTCTTTGGAGATGATATGATGGTCTACTTAAAGAATCCCAGAGAATCAATTAAAAAGATATTGGAAATAATCAACAACTTTAGCAAAGTAGCAGGATATAAAATAAACCCATACAAATCATCAGCATTTCTATATATTTCCAATACATCCCAGCAAGAAGAATTAGGAAGAGAAATGCCATTTAAAATCACCCTAGACAAAATAAAATACTTAGAAATCTGTCTGCCAAGACATACTCAGGAATTATACAAACATAACTACGAAACACTTTCTACACAATTAAAACTAGTTCTAAAAAATTGGAAAAACATTAATTGCTCATGATTAGGATGAGCTAAGATAATAAAAATGACCATCCTACCCAGATTATTTATTTAGTGCCATATCTATCAAACTACCAAGAAACTTTTTTACTGAATTAGAAAAAACTATAACAAAGTGCATTTGGAAGAACAAAAGATCAAGAATATCAAGGGAAATAATGAAAAAAGAATGTGAAGAAAGGTGGCTTAGCAGTACTGGATCTTAAACTGTACTATAAAGCAGTGGTCATCAAAACACTATGGTACTAGGGGGCAGCTGGTTAGCTCAGGGGATTGAGAGCCAGGCCTAGAGGCGGGATGGTCCTAGGTTCAAATCCGGCCTCAGACACTTCCCAGCTGTGTGACCCTGGGCAAGTCACTTGACCCCCATTGCCCACCCTTACGTAACACTCTTCCACCTATTAGCCAATACACAGAAGTTAAGGGTTTAAAAACAAAAAGAAACAAAAACAAATAAAAAAAACACTATGGTACTGGCTAAGAGACAGTAGAGAAGATCAGTGGAATAGACTTTGGGTAAGTGACCTAAGCAAGACAGTGTATGATAAACCCAAAGAGCCCAGCTTTTGGGACAAAAATCCACTACTTGACAAAAACTGCTGGGAAAATTGAAAAATAGTATGGGAGAGATTGGGTCTGCATCAACATCTCACACCCTACACCAAGATAAATTCAGAATGGGTGAAGGACTTGAATACAAAGAAGGAAACTATAAATAAATAAGGTGAACACAGAATAGTATACTTGTCATATCTTTGGGAAAGGAATGATTTTAAAACCAAGCAAGAGTTAGAAAAAAATCACAAAATATAAAATAAATAATTTTGATTACATTAAATTAAAAAGGTTTTATACAAACAAAACCAATGCAACCAAAATTAGAAAGGAAGCAACAAATTGGGAAAACAATCTTTATAACCAAAAACTGACAAAGGGCTAATTACTCAAATATATAAGAAGCTAAAACAATTGTACAAAAAAGCAAGAGATAAAGAAATCAAAACTATCAATAAGCACATGAGAAAATGTTCTAAATCTCTTGTAATTAGAGGAATGCAAATCAAAACAACTCTGAGTTACCACCTCACACCTAGCAGAGTGGCTAAAATGACAGCAAAGGAATGTAATGAATGTTGGAGGGGATGTGGCAAAATTGGGACTTTAATGCATTGCCAATGGAGTTATGAATTAATCCAACCATTCTGGATGACAATTTGGAACTATGTCCAAAGGTCTTTAAAAGACTGTCTACCTTTTAACCCAGCCATACCACTGCTGGGTTTGTACCCCAAAGTGATCATAGGGAAAAAGACTTGTACAAAAATATTTATAGTTGCATTCTTTGTGGTGGCAAAAAATTGGAAAATGAGGGAATGTCCTTCAATTGGAGAATGGCTGAACAAATTGTGGTATCTGTTGGTGATGGAATTCTATTGTGGTCAAAGGAATAATGAACTGGAGGAATTCCATGTGAACTGGAATGACCTCCAGGAATTGATGTAGAGTGACAAGAGCACAACCAGGAAAATCATATACATAGAGGCTGATATACTGTGGTACAGTCCAATGTAAGGGACTTCTCTACTAGCAGCAATGCAATGATCCAGGATGACTCGGAGGGGATTATGAGAAAGAACACTATCAGAGGAAGAACTCTGGGAATGGAAACACAGAAGAAAAACAACTGCTTTATCACAGTGGTTGATGGGAAAATGATTGTGGATATTGACTCTAAATGATCACCCTAGTGCAAGTATCAATAATATGGAAATAGGTCTTGATCAATGACACATGTAAAACCCAGTGGAATTCCACGTTGGCTATGAGAATGGGGTGGAGGAGGAGAGAGAAAGAACATGAATCTTGTAACCATGGAAAAATATCCTAAATTTATTAATTAAATAACATTTTCAAAGATAAAAAAATAAAAGTAAAAAGTTGGAAATGTGGCTTAGACACTTCCAAGCTAGCATATTTCAAGGGATAATAGTTTTACATAGGGAATTAATTCAAGAATGAATTAAAGTAGTCCTTTTATTATTTGAAAAAAAGTGCTACTATAAATATTTTATAGGTTCTTTTCCTATGCTTTTAATCTTTGGGTATAAACATCACTGGGGAAAGGGGTATTCCCAGTTTAGTCACTTCAAGGTGTGGTTCCAAAATATTTTTGAGAATGACTGGATCCATTCATAGCTCTACTAACAGTGAATGGTTGTCTTCCCACAGCCCTATCAGTAATAGTCATGAACCTTGTTAGTCATCTTTGCCACTCTGGTGTGTGTAAAGTAAATCTTCAGAGTTGTTTTTAATTGTATTTCTATTATTATTAGAGATTTGGAGCATTTTTACATGGTTGTTAATAGCTTGCATTTCTTCTAAAAACTGCCTCTTATTATCTTAACCTATAACCATTTATCTAGAGTGGAATGGTGTATGTGTATGTGTGTGTGTGTGCATGTGTGTGTGTATTCTCTATATTTCTTTAATATCAAACCTTTATTAAAAATTTTACTGCAAAAAATTTTCCCCGGTTACTTGTTTCCTAATTCTTAGTGCATTGATTTAGTTTGTGCACAAGCTTTTCAGTTTTGTGCTATAAGAATTGTTATGTTCATATCTATCCCATATTTGGTTAAGATTTTGCCACTTCATCATTGTGAGAGGTATTTCTTTCCTTTATCCTAATTTATTTTGTTTATGGCCTAATTTATTTTGTTTATGGTAATGTTTTTATAGGTAGGTCACGTATCCCTTTGTAGCTTATTGTGAGATATATTGTGTGGTGTTGAGCTAATGTATTTTTTGTTGTACTGCTTTCCAGTTCTCTCAGTAGTTTTTATTTATTAGAGTCCTAACCCCAGTAATATGTGTCTTTGAATTAATTAAATGCCATGCTACAATAGTTAATTGCTTTTAGGTTTAGTGTATTTATTCCGCTTAACAGATTTTCTATTTTTTAACCAGTAGCAAAGAGTTTAGATGATTGCAACTTTGTAACATATTTCTCCTTTGACATTATTTCTTTTATATAATGATCTTTTTTCATCTTCCAGAAGAATTTAGGCATTATTTTTCTTCTCCCAAGTAGCTGTTTGATTGGTATATTATTGAATCTACATTATTGTCATTTTTACTGTATTGGTGTAGCTTAATCTTGAGCAATTTATCTGTTCATTTGTTTGAGTATGACCTTATTTTTGCAAAGAATTTTGTGGTTGTGTTCATATAATTCCTGTGTGTCTTAGTAGGTGGCCTCCCAGATATTTTATGTGGTCTGTAGTTATTTTGAATGGAATTAAAAAAAATCTCTTCCTTTAGGGTTTTGTTGGTAACATGTAAAAAGGCTAATGATTTTGGTAGATTTAGTTTTTGTCTTTTAGAACATTTTTAAATAAAAGAAGAGGATTCCAGAGAGACTCTACCAGTAGGTGATAGCTCACATTTCATAAAGCTTTAATATTTACCAGTCACTTTCCTCATAACAGCCCTGTTAAGGTATCAATAGTACAGATTTTATAAATGAGGAGATGGCCTCAGAGAGAATAAAGGTTAAATGATTACCTATAATCACATATTAGTATCAGAACTGGAATTTAAATTAAGTTCTCTTTATTCCAAGACAAGGTGGCCTTTTTATTCTCATCCTGTACCCTTCTACTTCTGAGTATTCATTGAGGATTGAGTATTCATGTAGGCTATCTCTGATACCTAAGATGTACATTTTCTGAGTCTATACCTAGCAAGTTTTGCTATCTGAGTTCATGTTCAAGCCATTTCTTCCCATTTCTCTTTCTCCAAATTTTCTTTTATCACTCTGCTTGGATCCCTTTTGTACCTTTCATATTTTACTTTTTACTTAGCATTTAAAACACTGCTGTCCCCAATTAAATTTGAAACTTTTTTTAGATGATAGACTGTAATTTTTCATCCTTATATGTCTCAACAGAGTAACTTGCACATCGTAATTATTCATATTGATAGGATGCTTGGAAGTTTGTTAAGCATTTCACATACATTCTTTCATCTATTCCTCACAATAACCCCTTGATAGCTGCTATCATTATTATCGTTGTTGTCATCTTACAGATGAAGAAACTGGGGCTCAGAATTAACCTTCTAACCTACCCAGGGTTGCATGACTGGTGCCTGAGGTGGAATATACACTTAGATTTTTGGATTCCAAATGTAGTTAAACTGCATTGAGGATGTAAGAGATTCCAGTTCAGCTGCCAGAGAACTGCTGTCTCCAAAGAGAGGAAGTTTGTTCCCAATTCTCATTTTGTCTTTTCATATACCTTTGCGTGTTCTGTCTCTAAGATCTGGAATGTACTCCCTCTCTATCTAACCATCCTTCAGTGCCTAACTCAGATGCTAGAGTGTCCATGGAAATTTCCCTTGCTCTCTGGGCTACCCCAAATAGAAGTTATTTTTAACCTCTCCTGTTTCCTAAAGTGCCTTGCCTCATTTTCTCCTCTGCATTTGTTTCATTCTTCCACATAACCTTAGATTTTTGTTATTTGGTCTATTCTTCCTTTAGATTATAAAGTCCTTGAGAACAGAGTTTTTGTTGTATTCCTTCTTGTAGCTACACTAGGAACAATTAAACCACTGTATGCATAGGAGACGCAGTGGACTGGGTAAAAAGAGTTATCCTAGACTCTAGGAGAGAGAGAAAAGTGAAGTAAGACATGGTTTCTTCATGGAGATTATTCATTTAGTAAGGGGATGAGACTCCACAATATATGACAATACTTCAAGGATCTTGGATTTCACTGGGGTGGGTCCTTCCACTGGCGCAGAACTTACCTCCTCTATGACATAGTGGTGATGATGGTGATGATGGCAGTGGTGGTGGTGGTTGTAATAGCTAACATTTATATAGGACTTTTAGGTTTCTAAAAATACTTTACATACTTTTCTTCCCTAGATCCTAGTAAACAGTATTCGGATTGTTCTAATACATGATAAACGTATTAAGGAGTTATGAAACAAAGTGTTATCATAAATGTTGGTTGGATGAATGAATGATGAATGCATGAGTTGTGGGTCACTTTGTACATTTGAATTAAAAGACAGAATACAAAGGCTTTCCTTGCTCACCAGGGCCATGTAGAAAGTAGGCTGCTCACTCATCATCTTAGCAGAATAACCAGGTAATTTTGTGATTGTCCTACAGGCATGGGGGCCTTCAGGTGACTTGAAGGAAATAAAACTTTAAGAAACCAAATACAAGGGATCCCAGAATCCTGTGTCAAAAATAGATCAAGAGCCTTTTGACTCACTCAGTGTCAGTAAAGGGTCATTAAACATTTATTAAGTACCAACTATGTGCTAAGTGCTAAGGATGCATATACAAAGAATGTAACTACCACTACCCTCAAGGAAGGTAACATTCTAATGTGGGAAACAAATATATATTTGTGTGCATGTGTGTGTGTGTGTGTGTGTGTGTGTGTGTGTGTGTGTGTAATATAATGTATTATAATGAGAATAAATACAAATTTCCCCTCATTAGGATATGAGCTTCTTGAGGACAAATACTGCTGAGTTTTTCTACTCATGCCACCAGTGTTTTCCATAGAGTAAGCACTTAAGGAGTGCTTTTTCATTCATTCATACAAAGTTCAGGAGGGAAGGCAACAGAAGTTGGAGAATTTATAAAGGCTTCCCATAGAAGATAAGTGTTTAAGCTAAGCCTTGAAGGAAGAGAGAGATTTTATGTGGCAGAGGCGACAATGGAATGTATTCTAGATATGGCAGATGACTACACAAAGGCATAGGGAGTGTTTGAATTGAAGAACAGAGGCTAATTTGGTTGGATTGTCAAGTGTGAGGTTGGAAGTAATAGCCAATGAGACTAGAGAGGTTGGGACCAGGTTGTAAAGGGCTTAAAACAGAGGAGTTTTTGTTTTGTCCTGATGTTAATAAAGAACTACTGGAATTGATTAATGGAATGTTAAGTTCAGTCACTTTTGTAGTAGTATGGAGAATGGATTGGAATGGGGAGAGACTCGAGTCACAACCTATTAGGAGACCACTATAATAAACCAAGTAAGAGCTGATTATTGCTGGATTAAAACTGATTGTGGGAGAAGAGAGAAGGAAATCAGTGTGGAGAAAGGATGAGATATTATAACTGCTCGGATATGTAGGGTAAAGGAACAGTGAGTTTAGGGATAATGCCAAAGTTATGAACCTGGGAAACTAGAAGAATGAAATCACCTTTCACAAAAGTAAGAAAAATTGGAAGAAGGGTGAGTTTGAGGGGAAAGATGTGAGTTCTGTTTTCAACATATATTTCCATGACATCCAGTTTAAAATATACAATAGGCAAATTGATGATACAAGATTGTAGATTGGAGGAATGACTAAGACTTGAGAGTCATCTGCATAGAGATGGTAATTAAAACTTAATATGAGCCTATAATAAATTTAGTGAATCTCTATAGTTAGGGTACATAATATGGATAAGATTTGCAAAGGAAATGGAGGAGCCATTGGACCATAGGAGGAGAGCTGGAAAGAGAGGTTAGTAAGTATATCATATAGACTGAGAAAGAGGAGGACCAAGAATAAAACATCCATTTTGCAATTAAGAGATAATTGGTAACTTTGGAGAAAACAAACTCAGTTGAAATGATGAAGCCAGACTGCAGGAGTGAGAGGCAACTAATGTTGAATGTTGTGTTTTAGAATTTGACTGAAAAAGGGAAGAGAGATATAGGACAAGAGTTTGAAAGGATAGTGGAATCTAGTACAGGTTCTTTTAAAGGATGAAGGACACTTGGGCATGTTTGAAAGCAGTAGGGAAGGGGCCAATTGATAGAAGTTATGGATTGAAGGGGGAGACCTGATTGAGATTGTAATTGGCAGAAGACAATATGAAGGGTTTGGATCAAAGATACATTTAAAAGAGGTGGCTTTGACAAGAAGGGTCACTTCTTCTCAAGGAGAGCATAAGGGATGATGTCAAGTGGTTTTGAGATGAAGAGAATGGAAGAAGAGAAAGCTTATGGAAGTTATCTCAGTTTTCTCTGTTGTAAGAATTAAAATTTAGTTATTATAGTTATATCTTTAAAATATGTGGCCGCCAGGAATCAACAATTCAGGTTGATTCCGTAATTAAATCAGACCCAAGTCAGCATCGGGTTGAGGAGTTTATTTACAATCAGGAAGGTGAGTAGGGATAAAGAGAAGAGGGAGGTTAGAAGTCTAAATAAATGAAGCTGTAAGCCGCAAGGCCCAACAGCCGGATAGGCAGAGTTTAGAATTGGCCCAGCTAGGCCAAGGAAGCCAGCCTAACTTACCCACGTGACAATACAGAGTGTAAGCTGTCTGTGGTCTCAGGAGATGCTTCTTCCTCCAGTTCCAGACGGCAACTGCCCCCACAGGAAGTTCACTCACTTACTTAAAGAGATCCTGTCTTTCATCACTTCCTGTGGTCCACCTCTAATTCAAATGGACAAATGGCAGTTTCTACATTGATTTGGACTGCCCAAAGGGCAGTCCCTTATTCTTGATTTGTTACTTATTGTCACGTGTGGGTAACTCGTCTCCCCTCCCCACTAAGGGAGGTGGGAGTGACATCATTAGCACGCCTGGGTTGGGTAGATTTTTGACTATTAATGGGATCGAGCTAATTCTATTTACACACTGTGAAATAAGAGACATGTTTCTTAGCTATAAAAGGGGGTGATGTGAGGAGTTGTAGGAGTCTTAAGGAGAGAAAGGGTTTGGAGTAGTTTCTGTGGAGAGTAAGCTAGGGAATCAAGTAGGGAGGGGGGAAAAAAAGAATTGTCCTGCTGCAATTGAGGGCCCAGGTGAATATGTATAACATGAATTTGTAGTGTATGTACTCATCACAGATGTGTGGCTTTTAGTTTCATTCAGCAGAGTCAGAGAGCAGAAGTAATCCAGGGCTAAGGTTTGATGAGAAATGAGTGGCATAAGTATAAGAGATTTGTGTTTAAAGGATAGTGTGGAGTTGAATAGACCAATTGTAGAATCAGGATTGTTTAGAAAGAAAATATAAGATGAGAGTAGGGGTAGTTGACCTGTGAAAATGATGTGAATTTGACATAGCCAGGACAACCTTGACCTTGTAAGATCCTGCCAAACAGGTTCATTTTTTAGAAGATGAAGGAACACTCCTATTTCACTGTAGTTCATTGACTTCTTTGTTCAAAAATAAAATGATACATAAGAGAGGTAATATGGTATAGTGGAAGATTGTATGGAAGGCTCCATGCCCTGTGGAATTTGGGAAGTTATTTCCTAGGCTTCAGTTTACTAATCTGAAAAATGAGTATTAAGACTAGATGTTTCCTCAGTGACTCAATTCAGCAAACTCTTAAGTATCTAATTTATGCAAGGAAAGGCAGTATGCAAGGTTCTAGTCTGACTCTCCCTCCAGCTAACTGTATAAATTTGAACAAATCTTTTCATGTCTTTGGGCCTCAGTTTTCTCTCGGAAGGATCGTATAGACTAGGATGATCCTTCTGAGATTCACATTAACTTAGCATTTGGCCTCAACTTCCTTTCTTTGAAAGGAAAGGGTCAGATTGAACAAGGTTCTTAAGTTGGGCTCTATGAAATATTTTTAATATATATGTTTTTTGATGATTGTATTTCATTTTACTTGGTTTCCTTCATATTTGTATATATTTTATTTTGTGCATTTAAAAACATTATTATTTTGCTAATGGGTCCGTGACCTTCCAAAAAAGAGGTGTTAAGACCTAGAGATTAAAGAATATCCAAAACTTGAAAATAAACTCAGTGTGAGATTTTTAATAAGTCCCTTTCTCTAGGCCTCAATTTCTTCTTGATAAAAGGAAAAGAGGGTTGGACTGTTATCTCTTCCAGTGTTAATGCGCATTGATTCTATTATAAGCAGCAAAATTTAGCTAGGAAGGAAGAAAGGAACAGGGGAATCTCAAATTGACTATTCCAATAAAGTCCTAAAGTATCTCTCTGAAAGAAGGCCATTCTGGATGATTAGCTTCTGGCTTAGGAAATGAACTATTCTTTCCTTTTCTTATCTAGGTTATGTTGGGGTAGATGCTGAAAAGGTTTGTGTTCCCAGGAGGCACATTTCTTCAAATAAAATATTTGACCTGGAAGAGGGACCAGCCTAAGTATAATCACAACATTCATCAGATATTAAAAGTGAGAGAGTGGCGCAGTCCATTAGTGAATCTTCTGTATCCCCATTACTTGTCGATACAAGGTTGGTCAGTACTCTATGGTGCTCTCCAAACTGGGCATAGTGCCCAAGCATAAAAAAAAGCTTCTTGAATGCCTTCAGCGCTTGGTTCAGAGCAAATATAATTGAAGATAGCCATAAGAAATTTGCCCATTAAGTATCTAAGCCAATCTCCTGCACCAACAAGTAAAACAATAGTTTACTGAATAGGAGGTACACATTTTCTTCCTGACTCACCCCAGGGAAAGGAAAGAAACAGGTAGTTGCACTTGTACCAGGAATGGGGCCAAAGGAAACACACGGCCACCCCCATGCACAGCCTTTCTTCTGATTGGATCTTTGGGGCTGTGCCTTCTTTTTCTTTTCTTTCCTTCTTTCGTGGTGCAGGGTAGAGGGCTCTACTTGTTGTATGCATTACTGACTTACTGGCTTGACCAAGGGTTTGGTCATTTTAATTTATTTTACCTAGAAGTAGTGTAGGATGGGGAGTAGTCATTACTCATAGCAGCTGGTTCTTTAAATTTGAGCAAGGGAGTGGAGGGGATGAAGAAGGTCTAAAAAGGGTCAGAGTTCTAGACACTATTTTGGGGAGATAATTGCTCTCAGTATTCCCAACAGCATCCTGTGAGATTTGTATCCATGTTCTGCCATAAATATTCCATAGAGGATCCACCCAATGCACTGGAGGACTTCCTCTAAGTCTTTTTTAACATTAGCTCATAATCCTGTTCACCTATTGTCCCTAACTTGCTATATGAATGATCCATCTTTTCTAAGCATATACTTCTTAGACAATTTCTTTTATGTGACTTCTTATATACATATTGTTCAGGTAATACCTTTTCCAATCTTCCATATTATCCTGGCAATATCATTTTTTACAATCATACATTTCCTAAATGATTTATTTTGCATGATTTCTTGCATGTATGCTATCCTGGTAACATACTGCAATATACTTATATTGACCACCCTTTGGGTAACCTGAATTTTAATTCTTTGGAAATTGTGACATTCCATGTACTGCAGAAATAAAGCATCACTGGAAGATTATGTTAATGTTAGAAATGTTAAAATTTTTTTCTTTCTAAAAAAAAACACTGGGATCATGGAAAGCATCATTGTAATTCTCTAGATGTACTGTAGGCCTCTAGCTTTCGCCTTTTGAATTCTGAGCCTTATTCACTACCTATTTGCAGGACCTAACCAGGATATATTTACCAATAGACTACTAGCTCAGAGAATTCTCTTTACCTGCCTATCATAATCTGAAAAGTAGACATTATTTGTATACTTGCTTTTTTCCTGTATTGATGGGCTGAACTTTTTTTAAATTTCTTATTTAGGAAGTTCCATAGTATTTTAGGGCTCAGTGCTATCAGCATAATCTCATCTGTAAATAGGAGTTTCTAAAGGATTTCATTTCTATTCTGTACCATACATTTTTTTAAACCCTTACCTTCCATCTTATTGGCTCCAAGGCAGAAAGAGTGGTAAGGGTAGGCAATGGGGGTCAAGTGACTTGCCCAGGATCACACAGCTGGGGAATGTCTGAGGCCAGATTTGAACCTAGGACCTCCTGTCTCTAGGCCTGGCTCTCAATCCCCTGAGCTACCTAGATGCCCCCATGTACCATACATTCTTCATGACAGTGGCAAACACTTTTGGTAAGCAGATGCCTTCCTGTTTTATGCATCACCTGGTATTGATAAACCATAGGATCATTGAATGAAGTTATTTCTGTTGCGTCCACCAAGGAATCTTGTATGATCTTATACATAAGGGTAACTCCTTACAAAAAAAACCTAAATGTTTCATTTTACTCAATGGAACCAAATACTTTTCAATAACGAACAAATAGCCAGGAGACATTCTATTCTTTGTACCTTTTAGCCAGTTATATGATTGTAAAGAAGTGAATGCTATCATATATTTTTGCAGAGAAGACCCTCCATATACATATAGATTCCTCTCATAAAAATTTTGTAGAGATGAGAATAGAGGAGTACAGGTCAGTCATTATTCTTTTGAGCATCTTTTTCCAGTAGAATACCGTATGTGATTGTTTCTATTATTTGTTGTTTATGCCCTTAAGATTTCCTTGAGATTAGTTCAGTTAGCTCCTTCATATTGTGTTACCTCCAGCATATACCTCTTCTGAGTACTCAGTCTAGTCCACATACTCTTGTTGCTATTTCATTATTTTATGTAGCAATTTTTCTATCGTTAATTATGAAAATATTATAAAAACATTGAGGATCTGCTTTATTATTTTTTTCTTTTCCCACTTCCAGTTTTCAGTTTTAAACAGTTTAAAGGTGATCTGAGTAGTTGAGTCTTATGGCAACTTTTCTATACGTTCATTTTTCCTTTTATTATTTTATGAAGAAATATTACTCAAAATCTTTGGCTGGCTGCCTCCTTCATGAGCAAATTCAAATGAATTATTTTGTTATTTAGTACTTGCAAAGACTATTGCCTTCCAATATCCTCGATTAAAATTGTTCATGATATACAATTGGAATGTCTGAGTCATTTTTCAACATATTTTTGGCTGTCCTCCCTATGCCTGAACACTTTTGCATTGGGGTCATTGAGTTTTAAAAAATGTTTAGTTTGGAAGAGCTTAAGTTCTTCCTAAGATTTCTCATCTCTTCTTCTTCTGCAGTAGAGGATAATACATAAACTGTGATGTTCTTCATTCACAGTTGTCTTATTGCACATTGACACTCCAAATGGGCAATCTTTGTACAATGACTGACAAGGTGACATATTTATTACTGGATTCTATGTAAACAAGGAAGAGGGAGTAGGAGATGGGATTGTCAATTGAATTGTCATCTGAACTGTTTAGAGTAGGGAAGAAGACACATACATGCACAGTTGGGTACAGAAATACATTTTGCTTAACAGGAAAATAAGAGGGAAAGAAAAAGAGGGAGATTTCTTTAGTCTTGTGAGGTAGGTGAATCTGACTTAGTTATTTTAAGTGTCACAAATAATGGTTAATGGTGGTGGTACATTGAAACAGTCATCACACCTTACTTAAAATGAGTGCCTTTGTCAGGTGAGAACACTTTCATGAAGCACAAACTAGGTAAAATATGGCCCAAACATCTCTAATGAAGCAGCCACCCAGAGGTGTTAGGCAAACCTAGTGGTTGGAGAAGTCCTTAAAAAGCCATTAGATAAAAAAGAATGATGTTGTACTTGGAAGGGTTGTATTTGGACTGGCTGCAGAAACCTAGTCACTACACTGTAAACACAGCTTTGAAAATACAAACAACTTGATTGTGTAATAACCAACCTTGATTCCAGAGGACTGATGTTGGACCATGTTACTACCTCCTTGAAGAGGTGGGACATTCAGGATGCATAATGATAGATATATGTGTGTGCGTGTGTTTATACATATACATATACATATGTATATATACATATATATATATTTGTTTATTTTTGGGACGGGGACAATGTGGGCATTTGCTTTGCTTGCCTATGCATATTCATCACAGAGGTCCTGTTTTTTATTGGAGATTGGTGAGACAGAGAGAAAACTAAGTGAGATAGAAGAGAAACTTTACTATTCTCTTCAAGGACACCAACGCTCAATCTAGACCCTTAGATTGGCAACCTTGAAGTTATCTCTGACTCTTCACTCTACTTTATCTCCTGTATTCCATCTGTGTCCAAGTCTTTTTTTTTAAACCCTTACCTTCCATCTTGGAGTCAACACTGTATATTGGCTCCAAGGCAGAGGAGTGGTAAGGGCTAAGCAAAGGGGGTCAAGTGACTTGCCCAGGGTCACACAGCTGGGAAGTGTCTGAGGCCAGATTTGAACCTAGGACCTCCTGTCTCTAGGTCTGGCTCTCAATCCACTGAGCTACCCAGCTGCCCACCGTGTCCAAGTCTTAATGGTTCTGCTTCCCAAACATATATTTTACAGATGGCTGCTGTCTTAGTTCAAGGCCTTGTCATCTCTCGCTTGGACTTTTTATTACAATAACTTCCCAGTGAAACTTCTAATTGCCAATCTTTTCTCTTTGATCTATACTCAGTTCAGCTGCCAAAAGAATCTTTCTGAAATATATCTGATCATGTAACTTCTATTCAAGAGACTTCTGTGGCTCCTTTCATGGCTTTGTTCAAATATAAACCCCTCTATTTGCCTGTTCTTCTCCCAAACTTTATTCTATCTAAACCTGCCTACTTGCTGTTCCCCAACCTTGACATTCCATTTCTTACCTTCCTGCCTTTGTACAGATTTTTCTCCCAGACCTGAAATGTGCTTCTTTCTCTGCCTTTCCGATTCCCTAACTTCATTCAAGGCTCAACTCATGTGCTACTTTCAATTAGAAGCTATCTCTGATTTCTTCCCTAGGAAGAAGTTCTCTCCTTCCTTAAATTATGGCACATTAGATTAAGTGATTTAGATTAGTTTAAATGATCTCTTCCTATAGAACTGGCAACTTCACATCCAGCTTAACACAATGGGCAAATCTTTGCAAAGATTTTTCCACTGAGTGTTGTGAAGATACAGATTTGCATATAGGCAGAAGAATGTAAAGAGAAACAAAAATACGTGGTGTAGACACCAACTGCCTCTTAGCAGAAACACCCTTTTTGACATTGTGTGTGTGTGTGTGTGTGTGTGTGTGTGTGTGTCTGTTATGTAAGCAGCACTGTCAAGAAGTTTTTTTATCCAATTTTGGCCTACTTTTGAATTATGATGGCCTGGTGAGGTAAAGGTCTCTAGGGCTGTGGCTATATTGGCCAGGAAAAAAATAAAGTATCCTGGTAGCCCTCTGAATTCTAAAAATATATAAACTGTAAATCGGGCCAAAAGCAGAGCTTTTTGATTTAAACCAAAACCAGCATTACAAACCCCCTTTCCTATGCTGTCCCCCCCCCCAATCTGTTTCTGGTAATTTCTGGAAAGCAGAACAATGTATCTGACTTCTCAGCTGTAGCCCCACTCAAAAAAGGTCATTCTCAGAACCTGATAGCCACTTTCATGGTGCATTAGGGAAACAAGGGGCAAAGAGGAGAACCTCAGTTTTCCTACTCTTTCAGGTGGACCCCTCAAAAAACTATTGTTTCCTTTCTTCAAGCAACATTAATTTTTGTAAACATATATATATGCACACACATATGTGTGTACACACATATATGTATATAAAATATTTATGCCCCTATGTTGAGTTTTATTTTGGTTTTAAATAAAAAAAGAACATCCTAGCATTTGATTGACTTAATTATACTGAAGAATCCTTCCCCAGGAAGAAAAGGCCTGGAAAGTGGTAACTTGAGTGCATTATTTTTGTTTCTAATTTGCTCAGTCTCCCTTTGGTGGCTTACACTAGACCAGAAAGGGATTGAAAAGGAGGGCTCACTTGTTTTCCTTAGAAGGATTTAAGATGTAGTCCTTCACTCAGATCCCTCCACCTAGTGTGTATACCCCCTTCTCTTGGCAACAAAAAGCCCCTTGCAAACTGTTATTCCCTTCATTACATTCATAATTACTAGAGAAATGAAAAGAGTCCTAGACTTGGAGAAGCTAGTTAGTTCTAGTCTCAGCTCTGATGTAAAATCTGTGTGACTTTGGATGTAATCACTTAAAATTTTTGTCCCTCAGTTTTCTCACTTGTAAAATGGGATTTTACTAAGTTATCACTAAGATCTCTTTTCAACTCTACTATTTGTTGATTCCTTATAGAAAAGGTTTTTGAACCTTTGTTTATCTAAATAAGTTATATAATCTCTGTAGGAAAATTCCTTTATAATGAAAACCCTTCCTGGCTGCTCAAGTTTTCACTGGTTTATTGTCCTTAAAGGATTAGATCATTGGAAAAATAGGGACAACTAAATGGCCCCAGGGATAGAGAGCCTGGTCTGGAGATAGGAAGTCCTGGATTCAAATTTAGCCTCAGACACTTAATAGCCTTGTGACTCTGGGCAAGTGACTTAATCCCAATTGCCTAGTCCTTACCACTCTTCTGCCTTAGAAATGATACTTTGTTCAAATCTGACCTCAGACACTTCCTAGCTGTGCAACAAGTCACTTAATCCTCATTCCCTAGCCCTTACCGCTCTTTTGCCTTGGAACCAATACTCTATAGTGATTCCAAGACAGAAGGTAAAGTTAAAAAAAACTTTTTTTAAAGGATTGTTGGAAAAGTGAAGTCTATTCTCCCTCATGACTAATTCCATCTTTTTGTCAGGAGGATAGGAGTTCTAGCCAATATTATTAGCAGGACAGATGTTTGTTTGTCTTTCCTTTGTCCTTCACTTTCCTTGCCAATTTTTGTTATGTCCTAGCAGGGAATCCATTGGGTGAAATGCATTTCACCCTCCCCACCCCCATAAAGAGTAGAATTTTGGTTATTCTGCTTTCCAGACTTCTTTGAAATCTCATTTTTAACCAAATCTGTTCGTTGTAAGAAAAAAGAGAATTTTAAACTTTATAATATTTTTGGCAAAACCTGATGGAATTGTCACCTTTAAATGTTCCTTAGGTACAGTCTCCTACATAATTCTCTCTACTCTGGAATCAGCAGCATAATCAGTAACTCCTCGTGTATTCCAGGTTTGCTGGTGATAGATACTGGTCTTGGAAGCACAAATAACATCAAAAGAGACCACATTATTTAATACTGATCAGATAGAACATTTTTAAAATCACTACTGCCAACCACGTCTGGCAATTCTCATCTGTTTGTAGAGATTTTCCTCACTTGGGTTCTAAAAGGGTCTTCCTTTAACCCTTTGCAGCTGGAAAGAAGCTAAAAAAGGCCAAACCTGAGCAGTGCTCCCCTTTAGAATCCCCCTGACAAGCAAGCATTGCATAGCTTCCAGCAGAAACAAGAGAACCCTCCACACCTCCTGAGGCTGCTCATTCTACTTCTGGATCTCAAAGTGGTCGGAACTCTGCCTTCCTACTTTACTTCCATCAGGCTCCCTGCAGAATATGTACCATTGCCTTGAGGGCACTATGTTTTTGCCTTTCTTTGTTGTATCTCCAGTGTTAAGCACAGTGCCTGGAACACATAATAGGGCTGACAGTTGTGCCTGCTTTTTCCTCTTTTTCACACCTTCTTCAATGAAACCCTTGATAAGTGAGTAGATTGTTTACATTAAGATTTTATAGCTCATATCTGGGAAAGAAGTCATTGGGGTCTTTAGTTTTTCATGTTTTCTCACTTATTTCATTTTTTTGGTTAGTAATAAGATCTATGATTTTTCCAAGCCTGTGTGGGTGTTCTTCCTTTCTTTTGATAGCTTGAGACTCAGCCTTTCCCCACTCTTGAATTGTGTCAATCTACACAGACCTCTTCTCTGTAAACCTGGTCTACTCTTTCTGTGCTTATTTTCTTTAGGCCATTTTGACTTGCTCTTGAAGCACGCTGAAGACTGTTATGATAAAGTCCAGTTTTTGTGGTGAATTCATTTCAGTCATGTACAGTTCTTCATGACTCCATTTGGAGTTTTCTTGGCGGAGATACTAGAGTGGTTACCATTTCTTTCTCCAGCTCATTGTATAGATGAGGAAACTGAGGCAAAAAGGGTTAAGTGACTCTCAGGACCCCATAGTTAGGAAGTATCTGATGCCAGATTTGAACTCAGAAAGAAGAATCTTCCTGACTCTGGTCTGAGTAAGTACTCTGTTTACTGTGCCACCTAGCTCTCCAATAGTCTAAATACTGAAGGAAAATAAGGCTTCAAGATTACCTGAAGCTATTGAATGGAATAATGAAGTCAAGTAGATATAGTAAAAAAATTTTAGTATTTCCCAGACAAATGTACAATTTTGGTACAATACCACTCAGACTACCAATTGACTACTAAATTAAAGTCACAAGAAAAGTCACGAAAAACACTTTTTTCTTATGTTCTTTTTTTAACTTCATAGAAAAAAGATGGACAAGTGTATCAAGTTGAATTAGGAAAACAAAAACTGGGAAAGAAATTCTTGTTCTAGATTTCAAAATATATAATGGAATCATAATTTTTAAAGCAGGCACTAGAAAAATAGAAAGACTAATAGAATGGAAAAGAACAGAAATGGAAGGCAATGTACTAAATGTCCCAAAAGTTTTGATGCAGTTTTATGTCACTAAAGCTTTAAACTGCACTAAGACTTTTGGGACTCCCTGTATATTAGAAATTGGTTTTTATTAATTCCATGGTTTAAAAATATGGAGAAATTCAATCACTATTCAGTAAAAATTGTTGGGAAATTGGGGAAATTAAATAGTTGTCAAGAGGGAAAAAAAGGTTTGTATCAATATCTCTTTGCCTATATGTTGTAGGCAAGTCTAACTAGACCTGTGATCTAAGTAGTTTTTTAATTTTAAAAAGTCTACAAAAAAGAATAATATACTTGTTTTACCCATGAATAGTTAAGGATCCTTTTTATTAAATAAGTCAAAATTATTGTGAATGAAATGCACTAGGTTAGATACAAGCAATATTTATAAAACTAAAAGAAAAGAAACAGATGGGGGGGGTTGCAAGTAATAAATAATATATAAGACCAAGATATGTCTGCTAAAATCTATAAAGAATTGAAACTCATTTATCAAAGTAAACCTATTCCTTGGGGGAGCGACAATCAGAGGACAAAAACAATTTTAGAAGGAAATATAAATTGTTGGTATTTTCATGAAAAATGTTCAAATTTATCAATAATCACAGAAATTCAAATCAAGAACAAAACTATACCTGTATCCCCTTAGTTCCATTCATATAGCCACCACTGTGGTACGGGCTCTCATCACTTCATGCCTAAACTCTTGCAATATTCCCTAGTGGTCTCTCTGCCTCCCAGTCTCTTTCCATGCCAGTCCATCCTCCACTCAACTGCCCAAGTGTTCTTTCTAAAATACTTTTCTTATCATGTCATTCCCCCATTCACTAACTTTCTGCAACTCCCTATTACCTTTAGCATCAAATATAAGATCATATGTCTTTTTAAAAATCTCTCATGACCTGGCATCTTCCTAATTTTTCTGTTTTCTTATACTTTATTACCACTAACTCTGTTATAACTCAGTAGTGTTGGCCTTCTTGCTGTTCTCCTAGAGCAGTGGTTCCCAAATGTTTTTGGCCTACTGCCCCCTTTTGAGAAAAAATATTACTTAGCCCCCTGGAAATTAATTTTTAAAAATTTTAATAGCAATTAATAGGAAAGATAAATGCACCTGTGGCCATCACCATCCCCCTGGATTGCTGCAGCACCCACCAGGGGCGGTAGTGCCCACTTTGGGAATCACTGTTCTAGAACATGATTCTCTCTTTATTGAATCTGTGCCCTTTCTCTGAATGTATTCCATCCCTAGAATATTTTCCCTCCTCACCTCTGTTTCCTAGTTTTCCTAGCTTCCTTTAAGATTCAACTCAAATCTCACTTCCTACAAAAAGCCTTTCTTATTTCTGCCTTTATATCCCCTTCTGTGTTTGCTTTCTTTTTTATACTATTTTTGACTTTTATTGTGATATTTACATATGAACCAGGCAAACTTTTTGGAGGACAGTAAGCAATATATATTGGCACAAAGCCATACATATCCTTTGATCCATTGCCAGGATTCTATCCTAAAAATATCATTAATAAGAACAAAGATATCAAAATATTTATAGCTAATTTATGTATAATAGCAAATGCAATCTGTATTGGAGAATGATTATGTAAATTATGACATTAATATAATGGAATGGACAACAAAAAAGTTACAAATTTGAAAACTACAGAAAGACCTATCAGAAGAAAGGTAGTGAGATCAGTAGAACCAGAGGTGTATGTCCACATTGACTACGACTACATGAGAAAGAAAAGAAGGAACAAAGAAAAATGAAGGCAGTGGTGATTAACACTTCAGACAGATTTGGAAAGAGACACAAAGCAAATGCATATCTTGTTAATGATCTGTTAATTTGCTTGGTTTTTCTTTGTCAAATGTTACAGATTTATTTAAAATCTTACTCTTATGTTTATTTGATTTTCATTGCTGGATATGTTTATAGATTTTTTAACAAGTAAGACATTGTAAACATATTAACAGTCTTCAGTTGGAGCTACTCAAATTAGAGTTCACTTTTGAGAATATTGCCAGCTAGCCTGGAGACTCTCATTAACAAAGGAAAGATGGAAGTTTTTTCAGCCCAAGGCTCCATAGAAGAAATTTCATGGGCTACAATTTTATAACCTGATTCTCTTTTGTTTTACAAAGCACGGGTGTTTATACTGTAAGTTACAGTTACATCTCCAGTATTCTTGTTTCTGCTACCCAGAAGCCAGCTTCCTTACCTCCAGATTATTGAGAAATCTCACTTGACAGAAGCAGCAATTTTGCAATCTTAAATTAAGTGCAGTAAATACTTATGCTATTGTGCCATAAAAGAACATCTATTCCAAAGGTATTGCCCGTCTGGCCTTGGTGATATTAATTTCATTAGCATATAGCTCCAGATGTTAATTGGGTTTCTCCTAATAGGATTCTGTCTGACAAGGAGGAAAAAGACCATGGGAAAAAGAAGGATGTGCTTAGTAAACAGCCCTAATGCTGTATTTGGATCTGTTTGACAATAAAAGAGCTAGGCATCCCTTTCTTTCCCTCTAAGGGTGCTTCCTCTGAATTTAGAGCTTTCATTTGAATCTATAAGGCCCAGCCTACTCTATTGCAGTTGTAAGTACAAGCACTCTTTGGAAGAAATACAGTCTCTTCAACAAAAGTGGAGGTGGGAAAGAGAGGAGGCTGGTTCCCAATCTTTTTCAGAGACCATAGTTGGCATGATGTTAGTTCATTGGGCGTTTCCTGGCAAGGCCTAGTTTCCTAGGAGGGTGGCTGCTTCCTGCCATCCTAAAATGATGGTAATACAAGAGCTTTCTTGTTGATTGGGTGCCATTGTCACAGTCTCCATTTTATTCTGTCTCTCCTCATCTCAAATCACTTAAATAAATAGGAAGCATAGTTTGATGTACAAACACCAAGATTATGGTTATTTCAAAGATCAGATCTACTAGGGGCTTTGGGACTTGCTTCTGGTTACATTAGCTTTACTGGGTATGTATGATTTTTTTACCTAAAAGATTTCACGATGAAGTTTTTAAAGTATCTATTTCAGTTGGACTGATTTTGCATATGAAAGAAATGAAAAAGAAAACCTGGGTTGGATTTCTGACCTATCACTTTATAATCTTTGGGCCTCATTCTCTTCATCTGTAAAATAAACAGGTTGGAGTAGATTAATCTTTAAGGTAAATAAGTATACTATTAAGAAACATACAGTATTCTCCTTCAGGCAGGTTTTAGCATTAAAATTCATTGTTCACTAGAGACAGAAAGGGATCACAGAAATTATCTGATTATTGAGCAAGTGCTCCCAATATCTTAATCTTACCCAGGGGGAAACTAATACCCAGAGAGAGAAAGGGACTTGTCCAATGAATCTGTTATGTCCCCTGATTGGCAGGTCAGCATTCTTTCCACTCCCTACATAGCCTCTCCATCTGAGTAGAGATTTAGGGATTTCTTTGTTGGCTATATCAAATAGTTGTTATGAAGAAGGCACTTTGCAAGCTATAAAACAATATATGCATAAGATAGTGACAGGGGAACAGAGAGTCAGCTGTGTACTAACCTGGCATCAGAATCAGAGCATCCCAGCACCCCTTCCTACAGAGTTCCCTCAAGGGGGATTCACAGTCATTCCCAGTTATACAGTGCTCGGGTTGACCTTGGGGCCCTTGGTATGTTTTAACTTTGTTTTTTCCTTCTTTGAGCTTTCAGTTTTCTCATCTGTAAAGTAGGTAAATAATTCTACCTACCTCCCAGAGAGATGTTTTGAGGACTGTGTTTTGTAAACAAAAAAGATCTATGTAAATATGAAATGTCTTTAGTATTAATTCATCATACTGTAGTGTCACTTAACTTTAATGAGAGTCTGGTAATTAAAGAGAGTGTCCAGCACCTAATGTGTATAAGGCTGTAGTCCTTTAATCAACTGTGAAAGACTTAGCTACTCTCAGCAAAACAATGATCCAGGATAATTCTGAAAGACTTATGAGAAAGAATGCTATCTATCTACTTCCAGAGAAAGAATTGTTGGAGTTGGAATGCAGATCAAAGCATCTGATTTTTCACGTTAAATTTATTTGGATTTTTATTTAGAGGTTTTGGTTTTATATGAGTGTTCTCTTACAACAGTGAACAATATGGAAATGTTTTTCATGAAAATACATGTATAGCCCAGATCAAATTGCTTGCCATCTCTGGGAAGAAAGAAAAGAAGGAAGGGAGACAATTTGGATCTTATAACTTCAGAAAACTTATGTGGAAGATTTTTATTACATATAATTGGGAAAACAAAATATCCCTTACTCCCCCCACAAAAAATGTTAAAGTCCCTGTAGATAGATAACAGAAAGAAGACTAAGATGTAATTCTTTTTCTTGAGGACATTACAGTCTGGTAGGGAGATAAAAAATTCCAAGGGAAAATGGACACAGTTTAATGGATATAGAGGTTGATGAAAGATAGGGAGTATCCAGCCCCGTGATATCAGAGATGAGTAAACTGAGATTCATAGACATTGACTTAAAACCAAGACCATATCCCTAGGAAATAGAAACTTTGGACATTCAAATTTGGGCCTCTTGACTCCAAGTCTATTGTTTTTCCATTATATTATGCTGCTTATATATTACCACACTGTTCTCCCCACCTGGAATGTTTCTCTTCCTTAGCCAATCTGCATGAATCATATATATGATTCATATTTGAACAGATCTTTAGTGATGGAGCCTTCAGACATTGGGGTACAATAGTTGCTTTTGTGAGGTCAGAGGAGGGCACTGGAGGCTTTCTGAAATATTTTTAGACATCAATGAATTCATCAGTCTGATGCTCCCTTCATGCCTTATTTTTAAAAATTCATGAGTCAGTATAGCCAGAGAAATTCCTCACCTAAGGGTTAGCCTTCTGGTGCTAGATTTCCTCAAATCTCTCAAGGCTTGTACATTGACAGAAGAGTCTATCACCATGTCCATACTCAAAACCTTTGCAGATTGGTAGAACCTGCCAGGGATTATGCACTGCCAACATGGTTTTTGAGAACTAAATTCATCCCTATTCTCTGGTGAGGCATTGGAAGAGGACCTTAGCAGAATCCCTTAGCACAAGGGCTAGGGAATTTTGAGTTAGCCCTTTGGCATTGGTCTATCCCCCACCCCCAACAGAAATAATCAGGATCAGCTGTGGGACTAGAGGGTAGGCAGGAAGCAGAAGAGGAGGTGATGATGTTCCTGCAGATTCTGTGCAGTCACATTGTTTCCTGGCAGCAACAGCCATCCTTATGTGACTGCGTCAAGTGGCTTGTTTCTGTGTCGTGGCCAGGAGATAGGAAGAGGGAAATAACTTAGCCCAGCAAAACTGATCTGAGATCTTCTACAATCTTTCGGAACACAGTTGCACTGAAATACTTTCCCATTGTGATCCCACCTAGGCAAACATGAGCCCATGTTCCGATTGCATGCGTCCTCAGAGGTTACAAGCACCAGTAACACTGGATGTTTCTTTGGTCATTGTTAGAATGAACTTGGCTAGTCACAGTCAAAACCATCACCAGGTTTAGTACCAGATAGGTTCTTCTGAGGTCCTTATGCCATACAGGAAGTTTAGACCTAGCAACAAGAATTCAGCCACAGAGGAAGGCACATATGCCTGCAAATCTGTTTCTCTTCCAAAATCAGACAATATCTCCCAAATTTCCTTAAGCTAAGGGCAGATTTGGATGTTAATTAGTGGCCAGGAAATTGATATTTCAGTGAATTCTAGAATGCCAAAGCTAGAAATTATGTTAGAATACAAAATGGTAGATAGAACCGATGAACCTAGAGCATGGAGTTGAAAGGGTTCTTAAAGTGTAGGATTTAAAAACACTGACTGTCAATGCTTCAAGGGATCTTAGATCTAAGCTTCAGTTTACAGATAAGAAAATTGAAGCCCAGCTAGGGAAAGTGATTTGCCAAAAGTTATAGGACTGGCTGTCTGAAATGTAGGGCTAGTTCTTAGAATCCAGGTCTTATGGCTACTGGTTCTCAATGCCCTTTCTTCAGAATTTATTGCTACTCTCCTGAATCCTGAAGCTCTCTGGTGGTACCCAAACTGCTGAGATTCTCTACCTCTCCAGTGCCCCCATCAAAATGTACCTATCTTCCCCCCTCAAAATGTTCAAGGCTTTTGCTGTGGATATGTTTCGAAGAGTGATAGCACTCTTAAGGTATTAATAAGAGACAATAAACTAATCCATTTTGCCTCCTTTCAAACATATTTGCTGATTCTAAGAGACTTATAGAGATAATAATACTTGGACACAGAAGGAGTTATTTTAATGAGTATCAGATACCAGGGCAGGGCTGGTGGAAAGGATAATTTGGGGGGAGGACTTTTCAGGGGGTTCCTTATATCACACCATGCAGGGATCCACCTACTCTGTTAGCCTTATTAATGCAAAAACCAGTTCTGAAATGCCAGATGAGTAGGAGCAGGCAAGCTGCATGAGCAGCTGGCTAAGAATTGGACTCTGACCTTGGAATGTGTGGGCTGCTAGCAGCATGTCACTGCTGGCTTCTGCTTTGGGACAAAGAGCACTGGCCTGGGAGTCAGAAAACCTCAATTCAAGGCTTGTCCCTGCCATCACCCAGTTGGGTGACCTTGGGCAAGCTGCCTTTTCTTTCCATATTCAGTGGCCCCCTCTATAAGATGGAAGAGTTTTGACTAGACTATCTGTGATGCTGCATCCAACTCTAACCATTTATTATATCAAGTCTATGTGTATCCTACTGGACAGCTTGAGTCAGCCTGAGTTGTTTGATCATTCTTGGCAGAACAAAGGCCTAAGTAGTTGAGAGGAGTAATTTTTTGTTCTTCGTTGGCTGTTAAATATTAGATCTCGAGATTTTTTTTGCCTGGGAGAATACACATAATAGAACTGTGTCAATATATATAAGTAGTCAGTCTGCTTTGGAAAATAGGGTTTCTTTTCAACTACAATCTCTTCTCTTGAGTAAATGAATAAATTTTGGCTTGGAAAGAATATCTCTGGGTTGCTTTCAAAAGTATTGCCTCTGCATTTTATGCAGCCTCCCTTGGTAATTCTGAAAATTTCCCAAAGCCATTTCTTTGACTTCACACTAAGTGTAGATAGGCCAAACAGGATGTTGCCAGTGGACTACAGAAGCCATGAACTTGGAAAACTAAAACCACAACTTGGTGCTATAGAATCAAATCATATAAAAGAAAATGGCCTTAAAATATGTAAGAGAACTTGTAACCTATGCAGGAGCTTCCTTAGCATTTGAGAAGTAAGGAGTTTAATCATTTATGTTCATGTTTTTTTAATTAAAGCTTTTTCAAGAGCATTATTTAGTTGTCATCAACTCACACAAATCCAATGTGTTGCATTTGAACATAGTAGGTTTTAATTTAATCTTTGATTTTCAGCTTGGTGCATCACTGTGATCTTCTTATTTGCACAAAATACTTTATTATAATAATTACAACCTTTTGAAGTATTCATTCACTTGTCATTGAAGGAAAGAACTAATAAATTGTTTCCTCTGTAATAACCTTCTTTTTAAAAGAAGCAACAGTAGATCTTTCTTAACCTCCAGTTATTCTAGACATCTGAAAATTAGGAACAGCAAGAACAAAATTGATACTTTTTCCTCTCATCCTTCTGAAGTAGTATGCCTTTTGAGCACTTGGAAAACTGAATTTTTAGAGATTATTCCATTTGAGTATTGCTTGACAGAATGAGGGTATTGAACCTAGAGAAGGCAAGAGTAAGGAGAAGATGATCTTTGCCTACTTCAATGGCTGTCATAAGCAAGGGATTAGAGTGCTTGGTTTCAGAGGGCAGAACTAGAAGTGAAGGGAAAAAGAAGGCAGATTTAGTCTTGATGTAAAAGAAAACTTAAAAACCTGTCCAAAAGTGGAATGGGCTACCCCAGGTGTTACTGGTTTCTTCTAAATTGAAGTTCTTTGACAGGGAGCCTGTAATCACTTGTGTATGATGATATGTGATGACAATGGTAATGATGATGTGTGGCTTATATGTAATAGATAATTCTTTAGTGTTTACCCACCATAATGTCACCCTGGGTGACTAGAAAGATGCTGGCAACCTCAGTAGAAATAAGGACATTTGGGAGTAGGAGAAAAGATAATTAGTTCTGTTTTGGGCAGAACTAATTGAATTTTGCTCTCAGTGGTTCATCCAAGTGCAAGCAGTTGGCAATGTAGGACTGGCATTCAAGAGAGAAATTTGGGCTGCATACAAATTTGGGAGTCATCTATGAAGAAATATCATCAAACCCTTGGAATTAGATGTTTTCATTAAAGAATAGAGAGAACAAAAGAGGACCTGGGAAAGCTATGGGGACATCCATATTTTGAGACAGGAAGTGATAAGGTAGGAAAAGAGACTGAGAAAAGGAGTAAGAGAGCACATAAAAGAATTAAAGAGATGCAAGAATATCAAAGAGGATGGTGTAGTTGACTATTCTAAAACTCCATTTTGTGAAAAGAAAGCAAGGCCCAGGTAGCTTGCGACTATAGTTAAGTGAAGAAAGGAACAGAGCTAAAAGGCTGATCTCCTGATTCTTTTCTGCTCAATATTACATCATATTCCCCTGTTGATTATCATCTTGAAATGTTTCTGAAATCTCATTACTATTTAACTTTAATCATTTCCTTTTTTTTTTAATCTCTCCCCACCTAGACTCAATATTATTGAGAACATAGACCAGGTCTTGGGCTTTTCTGCCTTCACACTACCACCCTGCACAGTGTAGGAACTCAGAATATTTTGAGGAATATAAGAGAAATATGGAACCAGGATTTTATTAAACAAATTTTCTTACTTGTCCTTGTGTGAGTCTGTGCTGAAAAAACATTCAGTTTCTCCCCATTGCCTCTAGGATAAAATACAAACACTCCAGATTAACATTTGTTCCAGTACTGTGACTCCTGCTTCTCTTTCTAGCTTTATTTCATCCTTTCCCCCTCAGGATCTCTATGTTCCAGTCAAATTGGGCCACTGGTATATTCCCTGAACTCAATATTCCATCAGCATCTTTGGTGCATTTATATAGATTGTTTCTTATGCCTGAATGTAGTCCTCTTCATCCTCTTCTCTCAGCGTCCTTTTCTTCAAGTCATGTGGCACACTTTTCATGAAACCTTTCATGATGGCCCCACTCATTAGGCAGAATCACAGAATGGAAGAGTTGGAAGGGGCCTTAGGGGCCATCTAGTGGAACCCAGAGACTAAAGAATCCCCATTATAAACATACCCAGCAGTAAGTTGTTTCAGTTTCTCTGTGAAGCCCTCCAAAAAAGAGGAGCCTCCCCATCTCTTAAAGCCACCTGCTTCACTTTGGAAAAGCTCTAATTGTTAGGAGGGTTTTTATTTTTTGTTTTCCTGACATAAGTCTAAATTTGCCTTTTAAGAACTTCCATCCATTGCTCCTGGTTCCTCCCTGTAGGGCTAAACAGAATAAGTCCAATTCCCTTCCACATGACAGGCCTTCAGATGCTTGAACATAACCGTCATTTACCTCCTTAGTCTTTTTTTTTCTCCAGGCTCCTTCAGCTGATTCTCTTAGGTCATGAACTCAACAAACACTTCACCATCCTGGTTGTCCTCCTCTGGACACTCACCAGCATATCATTGTCCTTCCTGAACTATGGTGCCCGGAATGGAACAGGACACTCCAGAGGAGGTCTGACCCGCACATAGTACAGTGGGATTATCATTGTGCCCATTCCTTCCAGTGGAAAGTTATGGCCCACCAATGAAGTCTCAGGTTTCATTAGATTTTTTTTTTAACTTTAACCTTCTGTCTTAGAATCAATACTATGTATTGGTTCCAAGAGAAGAGCAGTAAGGGCTGGGCAATGAGTGCTGTGACTTGCCCAGGATCACACAGCTAGGAAGTGTCTGAGGCCAGATTTGAACTGAGGACCTCCTGTCTCTAGGCCTGGCTCTCAACCCACTGAGCCACCCAGCTCCCCCTGCATCAGGTTTTTTTGGTAGCAACATCATAATGTTTCATTAGTTATACAGTTTCTTAAAATCTTTAGACCTTTTTCAGAATAATTTCTTTTTATTCATATCTCCTTTATCTTATATTTGTGGAGTTCATTTTATGTATCTAAGATTAAGGCTTCACATTTATCTCTGTTGGTTTCCAATTTATTAGATTCAATCTAAGCCCTAGTCTGCCAAGATCCCTTTGGATTCTGACTTTATTATCTAGTATGTTACCTATCTCTCTGTTTCGTGTCATTTGCAAATGATGGTGATTCTATTTATGCCTTTGTCCATGTCACTGATTTTAAAAGAAAAAAAAAAGTTAAATAGCCCATTGTCCCCTACTAGCCACACTGATGCTGAACTACTAACTATACTTTTATTCTGACCATCCACCCAATCCTAAATCCTTCTTTTTATATTATCCACATCTTTCCATCTTCTCTGCAAGAATAAATGGAGAAATTTTATTAAAACTTTGCTGGGAATTGCCCAGATTAACAAATAGGAAATAGAATACTTAAATAATCCCATCTCAGAAAAAGAAATTGAACAAGCCATCAATGAAACCTTAAGAAAAATCCCCAGGGCCAGAAGGATTCACAAATGAATTCTATCAAATATTTAAAGAACAGTTAATCCCAATACTATATAAACTATTTGGGGAAAATAGGCAAAGAAGGAGTCCTACCAAATTCCTCCTATGACACAAATGTGGTGCTGATACCTTAGCCAGGAAGAGCAAAAACAGAGAAAATTATAGGCCAATTTCCTTAATGAACATAGATGCAAATATTTTAAATAATATACTAGCAATGAGATTATAGCAAATATATCAATCACAAGGGTCATTCACTCTGACCAGGTAGTATTTATACTAGGAATGTAAGGCTGGCTTAATGTTAGGAAAATTATCAGCATAATTGACTATATCAGTAACAAAACTTAACAAAAATCACATGATTATCTCAAGAGATGCAGAAAAAGCCTTTGCCAAAATATAATACCCATTCCTACTAAAAGCATTAGGGAGCATAGGAATAAATGGATCTTTCCTTAAAATGATAAGTAGTATCTACCTAAAATTATCAGCAAGTATCATCTGTAAAAGGGGTGAGTTAGAAGCCTTCCCAGTAAGATCAAAGCTGAAGCAGGATGCCCATCATCACCACTATTATTTAATATTGTACTAGAAACACTAGTCTTAGCAATAAGAAGAAAAAAAATTAAAGTAGGCAATGAGGAAACTAAACTAATCCCTCTTTGCAGATGATATGATGGTTTACTTAAGAGATGATCCTAAATAACTAGTTGAAATAATTAGGGACTTCAGCAGAGTTGCAGGACACAAAATAAACCCACATAAATCATCAGCATTTCTTCTATATATTACCAACAAAATCCAGCAGCAAGAATTAAAAGGAGAAATTTCATTCTAAGTTATTCTAAAGAATATAAAATACCTGGGAATCTGTGGCCCAAGACCAACACAGGAATTATGTGAATACAATTACAAAAAACTTTTCATGCAAATAAAGTTATATCTAAGCAATTAGAAAAATATTAATTGCTCATGAGTAACTCTGGCTAATATAATGAAAATGACAGTTCCCCAAATTAATTAATTTATTTAGTGCTATACCAATTATTTTATAGAACTAGAAAAAATAATAAAATTCATCTGTAAGAACAAAAGGTCAAGAATAGTAAAGGAATTAATGGAAAAAATGTGAAAGAAGGTGGCCTAGAGTATCAGATCTCAAACCGTAACATAAAATAGTAATTAATCACCAAAATAATCTGGTACTGGCTAAGAAATTGAATGATGGACCAGTGGAATAGATTAGATATACAATATAGAATGGTAAACGACCATAGCAACTTAGTGTTTGATAAACCCAAAGACCCTAGCTTTTGGGATAAAAATTCAATATTTAACAATAACTGCTGGGAAAACTGGAAAAAATATGGCAGGAACTAAATATAGACCGGTATCTCACACCCTAAATATACCAAGATAAGGATTTGACCTTACATATCTTATATATGGGTATTGTAAGGATTAATTAGGTAATTAGCTTTACCTAATTAATCCTTACAGTATATAATTTAGAAATAAAGAATGATACCATAAATAAATTAGGAGAACATAGATAGTTTACCTGGCAGAGAAGGGAAGAATTTATGACCAAACAAGAGAGATAGCATTTTAAGATATAAAATAAATAATTTTGATTATACTAAATTAAAAAGCTTTTGTACAAACAAAACCAATATAACCCAGATTAGAAGGGAAACAACAAAGTGGGGGGAAATTTATAACAAATTTCTCTGATAAAGGTCTAATTTCTCGAATTTATAGAGGACTAAGTCACATTTATAAGAATACAAGTCATTCCCCAATTGACAAATGGTCAGAAGATACAAATAAGCAATTTTCCAGGTGACAAAATCAAAGCCATCAATAATCATATGGGAAAAAAATGTTCTAAATCCCTCTTGATTAGCAAAATGCAAATTAAAACAACTCTGAAGTACCACCTCACACCTATCAGATTGGTAAATATGATAGTAAAGGAAAATGATCAGTTGGAGGGACTGTGCTAAAATTGGGACACTGATGCATTTTTGGTGGCATTGTGAACCGATCCAACCATTCTGGAGGGCAATTTGGAACTATGCCCAAAGAACTATAAAACTGTATATACCCTTTGATCTAGTAATACCACTACTGGGTCTGTATACCTATTTGTATTTGTACAAAAATATTTATAGCTGCTCTTTTTTGTGGTGGCAAAGAACTGGAAATTGAGAGGATGTCTGTCAGTTGGGGAATGGCTGAACAAACTGTGGCACATGTTGGTGATGGAATACTATTGTGCTATAGGAAATAATAAACAAGATAATTTCAGAAAAAGCTGGAAAGATCTGCAGGAACTGATGATGCAGTGAAATAAGCAGAATCAGGAGAACATTGTACATAGCAAAAGCAGTATTATACAATGATCAACTGTGAAAGACTTACCTGCCCTTGGCAATACAATGATCTGGAACAATTCTGAAGGACTTATGACAAAGAATGCTATCCACCTCCAGAGAAAAAACTGTTGTAGTCAGATGCAGATCAAAGTATACTATCTTTTACATTAGTTTGTTTATGGTTTTATTTGGGGATTTTGGTTCTGTATGAGTATTCTCTTACAACAATGACCAATATGGAAGATGTTATACATGATAATACATTTATAGCCCAGATCAATTTGCTTACCATCTCCAGGAAGGGGGAAAAGAGGAAGGCAATTTGGATCTTATAATTTTGGATGTGGAAAATTGTTGTTGCATATAATTGACAAAAAAAAATAAATATATGTGTGTGTGTCACACACACATATATGTATATATATACATATGTGTATATATATATAATTTTTAAAAATCCTTATCTTCTATCTTGGAACCAATACTGTATATTGGTTCTAAGGCAAAAGAGCAGTAAGGGCAGTGGGGGTTGAGTGACTTGCCCAGGGTCACACAGCTAGGAAGTATCTGAAGTCAGATTTGAACCTGGGACCTCTTGTCTCTGAGCCTAACTCTCAATCCACTGAGCTACCCAGCTGTCCTCGAAATATACATATGTATATGTATATGTATAAATAAAAGTTTTACATGGAGTAGCTAGGTAGCCTGGCATTTGGGAGGATCTGGTTTCAAATATGGCTTCAGGTGCTTCCTCGCTGTGTAACCCCAGGCAAATCACTTTAACCCCCAATTGACCAGTCTTTACTGCTCTTCTGCCTTAGATAGAAGGTAAAGGTTTTTTGTTTTTGTTTTTGTTTTTTAAGCTTTGCTGAAATCAAGGTAAGCTATAGCTACAGCATTCTGGTTTAGTAATCTTGTTTAAAAAGGAAAGGCAGTTAGCCAATTTGACCTGTTCTTGATGAAATCATGCTGGCTCTTTGTAAATCTCTGATTCCCTTTCATTTGACAAGCATCTCTTTAGTGATTCTTTCTAGAATTTTCCTAGGAATCTAAGTCAAACCCAATGGCTTATAGTTTTCAGACTCTCTTCCCTTCCCTTTTTTTTGAAAATTAGCATCATGTTTGTCATTTTCCAATCTAGTGACATCTGTCATTTTCCTTGATCTTTCACCTAACACTGAGAAGAGTCGTGTAATCATATCTGCCACTTCTTTTAGCTGGCAGTTCACCTGGGCCAGGTGTCTTGAATTCATCAAAAGCAGCCAAGTGCTTTCTTGCTCTCTCTTTACTTTGCTTGGGCATCACCTCTCCATTAGTCATTTTTATTGGCATTTCCAATGTAAAGGTCGTTTTCATTTGCAGAGGGAAAAAGAAACAAAATAAAAATTGAGCTGCTCTGCCTTTTCCCAGTGTCATCTGTAATCATCTCATCCACTGCAAGCAAAGGTCTTCCATTTGCCTTAATCCTCTTCTTTATCCCCAAATAATTCAATCTCTTCAATCATCCTTGTATTCCAAATATTTGCACATTTCTCTATCTTCTCTCATCATCTATCCCTATCAACTTGAGGGAGGGAGAGTGAGTAAAGAAAAAGGAAAATTAACTAGTTGTCCTCAAGGAACAATTCATAACTTAAAAAGGAAATATGATTTTTCTCTCTCTCTCTCTTCTCCTCCTCCTTCTCCTCTTTTCCCCACTACCTCTCATACATGAGAGAATAGAATAGAATAGAATAGAATAGAATAGAATAGAATAGAATAGAATAGAATAGAATAGAATAGAACCATACAACATACAATCCCAGAACTAGGAGGAATCCCAGATATCCAAGATAGAAGGTAAGGGTTTAAATTAAAGAAAAAAAAGCCTTTCTCAGGTATCTTTTCTCCTTCTCCCCAAAACCCTATAATAGTATTTTCCCTCTAAGATTACCTCTAATTTACCATTAAACATATCCACACATCTATATTTCTTGTGTGCACATGGTTGTTTGAATGTTGTATCTTTTAGAATCTGAGCTCTGTGAGGGTATCATCAGTGCTTAGCACTCCTAGTTACTGGCACAGAGTGAGTACTTGTTGACTAGAGAAAAGCAACAATAATAACTCCTATTTATATAATGCTTTAGCATTTTACAAAGTGTGTTCAATATATGAAAATACTTAAAAGTAGTACAAGTTTGATCTTTTTACAAATAAGGAAACCAAGGTTCAGAGTATTTAAATGATTGGTGCAAGGGCAGCAAGCTAGGAATCCTAGAGGTAGGGCATGATCCTCAGTCCCTGAATCCTAACGGCCATGCCACATGAGAAGTCAGGATATGCCCTTGGCTTTTTCCTTTTCTTATTATTGAGTATCTGGCCACAGGTAGGTCTGTGGTACTTTTCAGGTAGTTTCATTTTTAGAAGCTCAGTTGAATAGATTTTCTGGGAAACTTTGAGCTTGTGACACTACTTTTTCTGAAAATAGCTGCCACCTTCCCAATATTTTGGGAGTCAGAGTCCAGAATATAGACACTGGACATTTCCAGGTAAACAAATTAAATCCAACAGTTATTTATTAAGCATCTATGGTGTATAAGTATTGAGGATACAAAGAAAAAAAAATCACTGTACCTGGCCTTAAGGATCTTACAGTCTTAAAGGAAGAGGGTTACAAAAAGTAAGAGGAAGAGAAAAAAAAGAGTAGAAAAGAGAAAGAAATAAAGAAACAGTATCCCTGGAGAATTTGAACACAGAATCCCTGGAGAATGTGAGAGATTACTATTGGGGGGGGGGGACTGGTAAGAATTCATGGAAGTGAGTAGCACCTGAGCTGGATTTTAAAGGAAGAAAAGGATTTTAGTAACCATGGTGATTAAAGAGTACCCTCCAGGCCTGTGAATTGGCCTATACAGATATGCACAATTAAGTTTAAGATGACATAAAGTAGTTAGTAGTATAGTTGAGCTGAAATGGGAAAGGTAGTAGGTTGGAGCCAGATTGTTGAAAGGCCCTGAGTGCCAGACTAAGTAAGAACTTTGGTATTCTGGGATCAAAGGTTTTTGATCAAGGGAATGATTGTGCTGGGGGGGGAGGGGGGTCTCACAGTAGAAAGAACATTTGTTCTAGTCAGAAGGCCTGAAGTTCATAATCCTCTTTGGATGCCTGTTACCTGTGTGACTTTGGTCAAGCCACTTAGATTCCCTGAACCTGAGTTTCATCATCTGTAAAGAAGGAAAAGTTGGTCTAGAGCAGTGATGGGCAAACTTTTTAAAGAGGGGGCCAAAGGAAAGGAAATGCTCATCTGTCAGTCTGTTTCTAAGGCAACTCTTTCGAAGTTTCATTTTATCCTACTCGTTATATTCGTCAGATTAGGAATAGTGTCACTGGCCAGGATAGAACATTTCAGGGGGCTGCATCTGGCCTGGAGGCTGTAGTTTGCCTATCACTGGCCTAGGCAGTTCCTGAATTCCCTTCTGGGCTCTGGATCTATGAAACTACAATGGTTACACATGTGTGCTAAGAATATTATTTTTGAGAGGTATGTGAAGGATGGATTGAAGAGATTTGAAGTTAGAAAATGTTACATCTGGGCATTTAAAACACAACCTCAGGATGATTAAACAGAATCTCAGAACAATCACTATATTAACTAAAGCTCTCTGGGTAAGGTCTTCTCATCACAGCCTCCAACCTTATTCGAATAAGAAGGACCCCTTCCCAGTTAGAAGTGATACCAGATGCTGTCATATGACACCAGACAACCAGAGATTTATAAACATTCATGCTGTCTCCCAGGCACTGCCCTACTGGGTAACAAACTGAGAGACAGGAACATTCCTACAGCCAGGACCTTTCTTCTGATGAAGTCCAGTCTCTATTGAGGCTCCTTTCCCAGGCTGCAGAAGCTCACCTGAGTCTTACTATTGCTCTGTGAGCAATCCAAGGTCCCAACAAGCCCCAGAGTAAAGCAGTTTGGTGAAATCTGATGGCAAGGAAATGGGGGAAGATGGCCAGTAGCAGGCCTGATGCCCCCCTGCCTCAGTTGTTTCTCTGCTTTCCAAGACCCCAGTGCTGAATCGATCGCTGTTCATAGCTGTGCTGTTACTGCTGGCCCTGGTCCTGACTTCTTGTCCAGCAACCAAGTACCTGGGAGACCAGTTGGGAATTTATTATAATAGTTCAGGTGAGGAGTGACCACAGACTGAAATACAGTGGTAACCATTGTGTAAAAAGGAGGGGAATGTGTAAAAGAAGTATTGAGGAGGGAGACTCAAGTGAACTTGGCCATCAGTTAATGGGAGAGATCTTCCCACCAAGAGAGGAGGAATAGTAGAGAGAAAGTGGAGTCTAAGATGACTCTGGGTTTTTAGCTTAGGTGACTGAGGTGGTGCCAACAATCACATTTGGAAAGTTGGAAAACAAGGCAGATTTGGGTGGAAGATGATAAAATTAATCCACTGGGGGACATGCTGAGTTGTAGGTGCCAGCAAGTCAATCTGGATGGAGAAAGCCAATATATATATATATATATACTGATTGAAACATGTAAGTAGTCAGTAGTACAAGCAGATAACATGAAAGGAAAAGAGGAGAATATCGAAGACAGAGCCTTATGGGATGTGTGGAAGGCTGATGATGAACCAGCAAAATAATTGATCATAGTTAGGCTAACCAGGAGAAAGAATTGGCATGGCAGCTAAGAGAGGAGAGGGTGTCTGCAAGGAGCGAGGGTGAAATACTGAAGCGGGGGTGGGGGTAAGACCCAAAAAATGCAGACTAAAAAAAAGTACTTTGAATTTAGTGTTCAGTGACCTTGAAGAAAGTAATTTCAATTGAGGACTGCCATCAGAAGTAAGATTGCAGACTTGAAGGGAAGAAGCACTGAGTACGTGTAAACTACTCTTTCCAGAAGCTTAATAGTGTTGGAGAGCTGACATATGGCAAGGTCAAATTTTCTTTTACAATCGGAGAAACTTGAGCATTTTTGTAGGCAGTAAGGAAGGAACTAACATGTCTGTAGATCTCAATATGTGTGGCTATATGTATGTATATGCACATATATAGGCACATACACATATAGCCGCACATATGTACACATAAAGGAACACTAGTGGAGGTCCTACAGGAGATCTAAGGGGAACAGAATCAAATGCACAAATAGAGGAAATAGCCTTGGCAAACAAGTAGGCTACCTCATTCTCAGAGATTAAAGCAAATAAAGATGGGTTTTGTGAAGATAGAGAGAGGAGGAAGGAAGGATAAGGACTGTCAGATGGATGGCCCCGTCTCATGAAAGTAGGAGGTGAGGTCATTTATTGTTAGTGATCAGTGTATAGGAGGCCTTTGAGAAGTAAAGAAATGATTTTCCTTCTAATTAGGAGTTATATAGTGTGAGTTTGTAGTGGGTCAATTCTGCAGTGATTTCTCCCATAGTATTTGGTACCTCTAGAATAGGAAGATAGAAGATGGTGAGGTCACCAGAGTCATGGGATTAGATGGGAAAAGGATCAGCCTCTTAGCTTGTGCCTAAATTGACAGTTGATCAATCAGATGTTTATTTGCTGTCTAGAAAGATTTTCTTTCAATTTGTAGGGCTTTATATGTGGCACAGATTTGTAAATCTCTGCATTAAGGGACATCAGAATTCAGAAGATTTTCATGTTCTAATGAAAACTCCCTAGCAGAGAAACTGGCAGGCCATGCCCACTCTGGAAAAATCCTGGTGTCTGATAATTTCCATTCCCAAACCAATTCTGGTGGCTAATAAAGAGGCAACCTGTAGAGAACCAGGAGCTTTCAAGGAAAGCAATTGCTAAAGTTAAAACCATAGGAAGAAGGAGTAAAGTTAGTAATTAATGAAAGGAAAGCCTTAGATGCGTCAGATTCCCAGAGTATTACCACAGTTATTGCATCAGTGCACTGGAGTGTTCATAGAGAAAGGTCCGGAAGACCTGAGTTTAAATCTGGCCTCAGATACTTGCTGGCACTGGGCAAGTCACTTAACTCTGTTTGCCTAGGCCTTGCCTTTCTGTTTTAGAGTTGTTACTTAGATTAAAACTAAGAATTTTTTCTTTTTAAATTTAAAAAACAAACAAACAAACAAACAAACAAACAAAAACGTTGTCCCTTTCTGCCCAGGAACATAGAGCCTTTGTGGTAATTCTTAAAAGAGTGTTGATATTTTAACACAAGACCTAGATATTCCCAAAATAGCCACAGCATGCAGCTGAGGAAATGAGGAATTTCCCTTCTGTCAAATCTGGGCATGTTTTTCAACATTATTGACTGACATTCCTGTTTAAATAAAACCATACACATGCAGCAGATTCCAGTTCACATAGGTGGCTTCACTTTGCAAAATGTGTTGTTCCTGCAGATTTGCTCATAAATCATACACCATCTTAAATGCACCAAAGTGTATTATTTTTCTGGAAAATGCACAGTTACCCCATATTTGTTTGCATTTTGTTTGGTCTTAAGAGCTGGAAGGGATCTTAAAGATGATCTAGACCAACCCTTTTATTTTTCAGACAAAAAAAACCTGAAAGCCACACACAAAGGTTAAGTAATGTGACTAACGTCACAAAAGGAGTCAGGGGCTGAGCCCGCCAGCACCCCCCACCCCCTCTCCATCCCAGTAAGTCTGCTGCTGTCCCATGATCCCAAGCAGCAAATTCTGTTTCGTCAGATTTCTTTAAAGCAAGACTCTATAAATGCAAGAGAATGTGGTGAAGAGGAAAGAACCTCAGAGAAGATGAGTTGGGATTCTGCCTCTTGTTACTACCTCTGTGGCCTAGGAGAGGCCACTTAAACTCTCCTAAGAGCCCTAGTTTCCTTCTCTGTAAATAAGTGCCACCTAGTTAACACCCAGGTTTCCTTCCAGATCTACATCTGCGCTGTGATCCCGACTGTCACAGCTCAGAGCTAAGCACATAGAAGGTGCTGACTTCCTGCCGGCCTGATCCTGATTGCAGGCCTTGCAGGGCCCGGTGATGGGCGGGAGGGAGCCGCTTTCCATGCTGAGAGCACGTCCTTGACTTCAATTGGAAACTGTCCAGGAGGAGTCTGTTGGCCAGGCACGCTTCCCCCCAGAAGGGGAGGGGGGGGGCCGGGGCGCTTCTCTGATGCTCTCCCCACCTCACCAGCATAACTGGCTCAAGCTCCAGGAATAAATGGCCGGGAGCAGCAGATAGCGCAGGGGCCTGAGTTCGACTGTGACCTCAAATACTTGCTTGCTGGGGCAAGTCATTTCACAACTGTCTGCCTCCATTTCTTCCATGTAAAAAGTAGCGATACTAATAGCACCTGCCTTCCAGGGTGCTTGGGAGGATTCAAGCGTGCTCTCTCCTTCCTCCCTCAAACCGTATTGCGAAGCTTGGCCAGTAGAATCCCAACGGAATGGGGTAGAGCTGGCCAGGGCCCAGGGCAGCGGGCAGACCCTGGGAGCGCTCTCTAAAGCTGGGCCCCCTCTGCTTTTGGCGGTGCCCTCCTCTATGTGCTCCTTCGGCCGTAGGATGCCGCAGTGCTTCGGGCACCGAGGACCATCCGAACCTGGCGCTGTTTACTCCCCAACTTCACGGATGCCCTTTTATTTTCATGTTACAGTCACTCCCTTCTGCTCCCCTCCCTGTGGCACCCCAAATATACATGTGCCGACAGTCAGCCATCTCTCCTTTAAAACAAAAGCTGAGGGAGACCAGCGGCCCCGAGGTGTGTCTAAATGCAGGCAGCTCCTCCCCCGGCCCCCCTCTGCTGGAAGGAGGGAGGCGGCTTCTGGCCCTTCGGAGCTTGCCTTAGGCCAGCGCGCTCATTTGTCACAACCCGGCCCCAAAGAGGTTGGGTGTTGTCCGAGGCCCATCGCTTTCCCTCTCCTTCCGTCCCTGCCCGTCCTCCTTCCCGCAGATCCCCGTGTTCAGTGTAAGGTTGGGTCCTTAGGGGGGGATGCGCTGCTGTCCTTGTTTGTAACCCCATTTAGGAGAGAAAATCCCGCGTGGAAGGTGGCGGTCAGGGCCGCCCCTCTGAAAGGCTGGTGGACTTCCTTGGGAGCCCCATCCGCCGTCAGGAGCCCGGGGTGTGCGCTCCCTCTCCCCGAGCGTCGTTCAGGCCCCCCACCTGCCCTGCACACTCTAACGAGGACCCAGCAAAGGTGTAGAACCCCGGAGAGATGAACCCCAACCCGGAGGGAGACATGGGAAGAACCCCTTCTCCTCTGGGGCTGGGGCCTGCCCACTAGCACTGGTAGGGAGCAGTGAGAAGAGCCTTGCCCCAGGGGGAGCCGGGATTCTTTTCTTTGTAACTGCCTGCCTCAGCTAACGCGGCCTCTGTCTGTCCGCAGGCTCTGATCCTTCACCAGCTGGGTCGATACAGTTTAGCAGAGAAGATTCTCCGCGACGCGGTCCAGGTGAACTCCACGGCCCACGAGGTCTGGAATGGCCTCGGGGAGGTCCTCCAAGCTCAGGGCAACGACACGGCCGCTACTGAGTGTTTCCTGACTGCGCTGGAGCTCGAAGCCAGCAGCCCCGTCGTGCCGTTCACCATCATTCCCCGAGTGCTCTGAGGGGGCCTCGGCCACAGGCTGGCCTCCACCACGGCTGGAGGTGAAGCCAAGGACACGCTTGCCAGAGCCGGTGGACCACACTAGCTGGCTGGGGGTGGAGGGAACCTCAGGCCCCCAGGAGATGGGGGTCAACACAATGGAAAGGGAAGCGTTCGATCATTATCGCAAGGAGGGAGGAATTAAATGAATCACTGAGGCTGTAGATGAATGTTCAATTGACCAAGATGATAAACCAAACAACTAAAATCATGCTCAATTCATGTATTTTTGGGGGTTTTGTTTTTTTTGGGTTTTTTGTTGTGGTTTTTTGTTGTTGTTGTTGTTGTTTTTGCCTCATGGTCGTTTTTGATTCTAATGATGTTGTTTAAAATGGATTATGTGCCATATTTTGTTAGATGACATCTGAGTGCTCTATAAAATGATTACAGAATCAATCAACAAATGTAGAATAAGATATTCAAAGTGAAAATTCAGTGGCAGAACAGATTATTTTTAGCAAACCTGTCATGAAAACTGTTCCCTCTTTCCCACTATTACCCTGACTCCTACCCTTGGCCCAGAAACCAAATGTGACATTTCTGCTTCCTGTCTCAGTACTAGTCAAAGCCAGAAGACCGGCTGACAAGTTCTTGGTTTTGTTGTCAATAATTGTAATGTGTGGCTGATAATTGTCTTTATTTAGAACAAAGCCTGAGTCCAAGAATATTTATATTTTACCAATATATGCCTGTTACAAGAGAAGGAAATATGAGTTATTTAAGTTTAACTTTTTTATGTGAATTCAGAGTTTATTTATCAATGGAAATATGTAAAAAAGAAGCTTCAAATGGAATATTTACCAACATTCCTTATACATTACCTACACTTGGCTAAATGGAAAGATGATGTTAATAATAAAATGATTTTTAAATGGATCCTGGGCCCGTGTTATCTCTTAAGAGGTTGAGTGGTGCCCAGAGCTCTGTTAATGGGATTCTGTATGTATTGATGGCTCTGTAGGAGCAGGACAGCTTGCCTAGAACCTGCTCAAGTCTGCATGTTAGAAACTGCTTGGATAGGGGGAACCTTTGTCCCATAAGGCCCAAGATGAGAGGAAAGGGGTGGGGGGAGGACAGTGTTCCAGAAGTGGATACAAAGGGATTTGTGTCCTCTATCTTCCTCTTACCCAAATCCTCTGTTGCTTGGACGACCAAAAAATAGTAGATTAAAATTTGGAAGGGTACAAAAATATTTAAAATGGCTCTTTTCATGGAAGCCCAAATTGGAAACTAAAGGAGGTACCCTATTGGGGAATAATGACTAGGCAGCCAGGTGGCTCTGTGGATTGAGAGTCAGGTCCAGAGGTGGGAGGTCTTGGGTTCAAGTTTGGCCTCAGTCACTTCCTATGTGACCCTGGACAAGTCACTTAACTACCATTGCTTAGCTCTTTCCATTCTTCTGACTTTTTTTTTTTTTGTGTATTTTGCTGAGCCAAAAAGTCTTTTGAGGTGGACAAAACTTGTAGAGTTAGGTGTGTGGGAGACAAAAAAAGAACTAAAACTCTTCAAAGATTCTCTCTAAGACTTTCTACATAGTGTAACTATCGTATAGTACTGTGTTATTTTGGGTCTATCATTTAGAGAGCTTAGGGAAGAGAAAAGTGAATGGTTGGGGTCTTTTTGGTTGTTGTTAAAATGGGAATGGAGGAGGAAAGCAAATGAGAATTCAGTTCCAGATCCAGAAGCTTAATTTTTTAAAAAATTGGCAACATAAATGAGCAGTGCAAAAGACAAAAAATAAATATTTAGTGTTGATTCTAAGATGGAAGGTAAGGGTTTAAAGAGAGAGGGAAATAAATGGACAGTTTCAGTGGAAACTAGGAAGGCCTAGTAAAGGGAGCAGAAATAGAATAATTTATACAGTGATAACATTGTAAAGAAAAAAACTTTTTAAGGACTTTAGAACTTTGATTAATGCATTGATAACCTACAAGTCTAAAATAATAAAGATGAAGCATGCATGACACTCGCCTAAACGGGTGAAGAACTCAAAATGCAGAAAGAGGCATTCAATTTTGCACAAGGTTAATTGAGGAATTTGTTTTGCTAGACTAATGCAGCTATGCTGAGGGCTTTATTTATTAGAGTTTTGTGAAATACTTTTGCTCAATGCAGGGGTTGGAAGGACAGCTGAATTTAAAAAAATACTAATGGAATTAAGATAAATTAAACCCATCATTTATAGAAAAAAAGAATAAAAAAGAGTTGAAGACCTTATAGGTCAGCTGGTTCAGCTTGCTCATTTTACATTCTATAGAAAAGGAAAACCAGGGTTCAGAGGGGTTAAGTCACTTCCCTAAGGTCACACAGAACTTTATGGTAGAACAAAAGTTTTAACTTAAGTCCTCTAACTCAAAATCCAATATTCTTTCACCAACTATTGCTACCACCAAGTAAACATTGGTGGCCTGACACATAGGGGATGTTTTAAGATGCATTCTGCAAGGTATGTCTGCATTTCCTCATCCCACCTGCCCCATGCTACTGTCACCATTATAGATGCATTTTGTTTGGGTTAAGATATTAATATTAAAATAATAGTATATGGAGAGCAGCTGGGTGGCTCAGTGGATAAAGAGCCAGGCCTAGAGATAGGAGATTCTGGGTTCAAATATGGCCTCAGACACTTCTTAGCTATGTGACCCTGGGCAAGTCACTTAGCCCCCATTGCCTAGCCCTTACCACTCTTCTGCCTTAGAATCAATACTGATTCTAAGATGGAAGGTAAGGATTTAAAATAATAATAACAATAATAATAATTATAGTATACAGGTTGCAGCTAGGTGGCACAGTGGATATAGCACCGGGTCTGGAGTGGGGAGGACCTGGATTCAAATCTGGATTCAGACACTTCTTAGCTCTTTGACCCTAGGCAAGTCACTTAACCCTCTTTGCCTAGGCCCTTCTATCTTAGAGTGGTTACTGGGATAAAAACTGAGAGATTTAGGGGAAAAAATTTATCTGCATGAGAAGAGGCTCCAATAAAGCCCTGTTCAGCCATCTCAGCATGGCGTTGGAGGTGGCTGGGGTTCCCATGGCTTACGGCAGAAGGACACCAAACTCTGGCCCAGTCCTTCATGCCGTTCTTGGGAGCCCCCAGCTAGCACTTTCTTTCTCCAAGGACAGGACAGACTCTGCAAATTGCAATGGCTAAGAAGAGTTTGGAAAGACTTTGGGGCAGAGAAGGAGGGGGAAATCAAAAGCGATTCCATGCCTTGAAGAGGCTTGGCTTAGTGAGGAAGGTCCCAGATAGAATGTGGAGAGAAGACGTTCAGAGAAATGGGGGAGAATTTTAGGAAAACTTGAAGGAGAATCATCTTCTGGTCCAGATATTCATCCATATAGTATTTCCACATTGAAAAAGAAGCCCTCAGCTGGGATGACTAAGGTAGACTTTAAAAGTCACTCCCCAGGGCTCTTCTGCCTTGGAACCGATACCCAGGAGTGATTCCGAGACAGAAGGTGAGGGTTGGGAAAATAAAACAGGGCCCTCAGTCATCGCCGGGCAGCCAGGCGGCACAGGGGAGAGAGCCCCGGCCGTGGAGTCAGGAAACCCAATTCAAGTCCAACCTTGGACATTAGCTGTGCGACTCTGGGCAAGTCACTTCACCCTGTTTGCTTCCATTTCCTTTTCTGTAAAAGGAGCTGAAGAAGGGGGCAAAAAGAGGCGGACATGACCAAACCCCAAGAAATTGTAACGATTCCTTCCTCCCTTTCTTCCATCTACCCTCCACGTAGCTGCCAGAGTGATTTTCCTAAAATAAAAGTCAATGTCACGGGCCTATTCCATACATGCCAGAGACTCCCAGGTCCCTTAAAGATAGTTGGCCAACTCCTGTTTGACATTTAAATCTCTTCGTAGCCTGACCTGTGCCCATCGTGTCAATCTTCTTGCATTTTATTCCCTTCCACATGTTTTTTAAACCCTCACCTTCCGTCTTAGAATCAATACTATATATTGGTTCCAAGGCAGATGAGGGGTTCAGGGCTAGGCAATGGGGGTTAAGGGACTTGCCCAGGGTCACTCCTATAATAATTAAGAGAGTCAGTAATTAAATGTTAGAGATGAAGGGGAGATAGAGTCTATGAGATGAGACTCTCTTCTAGCTTTCCCCTCCTGCTGAATATGCATTAGGAGACTTTGAGGGGGTATTACCCCTAAATTGGGTGACCTGGATGGTCGTGCTGCCCCACAGGAGTTGGAGATGAGGCTTCTCTATAAGAAGAGGTATGTGATACCCCAATCCGATTCTGAATGAGGGCAGGGTTCACACAAGCCTCCCCCCGAGGTCAGTCAGCTTCACAGAGGATGGTCTGGCTTCAAGATGGAGGCAGCCAGACCAAGCTGTGATTCCCCTCCCCCTTGTTGTGTCTCAGGCACTCTGAAAAGCTATCTGACTAATGAATGGCTTTTATTAATCACAATTCAGGGATTGGGGAAAGGGGTGAAGGGCAGAGGGATTTGGGGTGCCCTCTTCTCTATTTCTATGAGGTCTGTCACTCAGGTGGGAACCTTTGGGGTTCCCACTCCTAAACATCTCCCCTCGCCTCTTCTCCTTCAGTTTCTATTTCTATTTCCTATTTCTATCCTTTTCTAAAATTGCAAGTCAAACTGGAAAGGGTCTCTCATCAAGGTTGGGTAATGGGGGAAGGAGACTAAGAGATCACTCCCAAAATGGAGTCCCAAACTTAGCTGACTCAATGGTTGAAGTCTTGATGGGTGAGAAGCGATGGGATGCCTTTGACCAGGGAATCAGGGTTTCAGTGTCCAAAGAAAGATTCTCAGGAAGCCCTCAGGACTGGATTAGAGCTGAGATGTCCCCCTCCTCCCTCTCTCAGTCCTCCACTGGAAGTTCTCTCCTTCCTCCTCCTCTGGAGAATTACCCAGAATCCCCTCTGGTCTTAACTGTCACCAACTGTCACCAACTGTCAGCCACTCCTTCTCTGGCTGCTCCTGTCCCATCCACCTTGCACAAATACTATTCTTACATCTGCTAGGGGACCAGATTTGAACCCAGAACCTCTTGTCTCTAGGCCTGGCTCTCAATCACCACCCAGCTGCCCTGAACGTAAGGGTTAAAAAAAAAAGAGACTTGAAGAATGCTTTCCATACACCACACTGTCAGAGTGAGTGACGTGCTCTTAAGGGAAGCTCGGGAGAGAAGAGGATCGGCCGGGGGAGAGCAGGAAGAGAGTTACAGAGGAGAAAGAGGCAGAGAAGGGCGGCGGTACAATGAGAGCTGAAAAAGAGTCCCGGGGCCCTTCATGCAGGGGAGGACGCTGCTGGTCCTCCGAAGAGCCATGTGGTAGAGGCAGAGGGAGGCAGGCCAGGAGGGAAAGAGGCAGAGAGACGGTGGTGAAAAGACAGCTTAACTTCTAGTGAGGAAAAACAAACCTGGAAAGGGGGCGGCAGGGGCCCAGCCAGGGCCTGCCCGAGAGGCCGCAGGAAGACGGAGGCGCACCTGAGCTCCGTCAGAGCAGCGGGGGGACGTCCCCGTGAATGGTGGGGTCGGGCCGTGGTGAGGAGGCGGCACGAAGGAGAGGAGAGTTGAGTGGAGCGAATGCAGCTATTTTTCAGCTGGGTCGCCATCGTCTGTTGTCTTCCCAGGGCACGCAACGTAAAGCCCGGCCTCCCGGCACTGTTCAGAAGAGGTAATGGCGATTCGCGTCGGCATAGATGGTGTTGCTGGAAAGAACCCAGAGAGTCTTACTGACCGTCGGGAAGTCTTGGGCAAGGAGCTGAACTACAGACCAAAGGGGCCTAGATTGATTTTTCCCTTTGATCACGAGGGATGCAGAAGAAAAAATGCACTTCGAGAAGCGGACAGCTGCCTAAAAAGGTGTCAGAATGAGATTTGGACCCTTGGACCCTCCGTGTGTGTGTGTGTGTGACAGAGAGAGAGAGAGACGGACAGAGAGACAGAGAGAGAGAGACACAAAGAGACAGAGATAGACAGAGACAGAGACAGAGAGAGTGCTATAAAAAATAATGTCAGGAATACTAAAGGTCAGAATAAGCTGAGGCTGTCAAGTGATCCTAAGGACAAGAATTTTTGGTTTTGCTTTCTTTTCTATTGGGAGAAAAAAGAGGAAAGAATAGGACTCTTGCTTGGGGGTGGATGGGATGACCAGTTGCCAGATCTTCTTGTTTCTGTCTCCCACAACATCTCTCCCATCTCTCCCTCGGTCCACCACCTGGATCATCACCAGTCATCCTGCCTTCTGTCTTGCCACTGGACTTGGATGCTTCTGGAAGAGAGAGGGAGGCTGACGACTCTGCGCATCTCTGCCTCACTTCAATCCAACACGTCCTGGAATGGAGACATCACCCCATGGTGCCATCGGCCCTCTTTGAAAACAAACAAAGGACAAAGAACAGCAACCAGCACCTTAATTCAAACCCTCATGGCCTCTCACCTAGACTGCTGCAATAGGCTTCTAATAAGTCTTTCTGCCTCGAAGCTCTCCCTTCTCCAGTCCATACCTGGCCTTGCTGCCGCTGATTTTCCTAAAACACTAGTCTGAGCAGGCTGATCTCTGATCGCCGTAAACTCCAGGGGCTTCCTTTTAAATATGAATTCTTTTGTTTGGCATTGAAAGCTCCCCCCAATCTGATTTTTTTCGTAGCTTTTCAGGCTTCTTACGTCCATTACCCTTCTTGATACACTCTTGAATCCTAGCTTTGTGGTTTATCGGCTGTTCCTGAGACAGGAGCTCCCGAGTGTACGTCCTCCTCACTTCTGCCGGTAGGACTCTCCTGGTTTCTGGTGAGGCTGGGCTCCAGCATCTCCTTCTACCTGAAGCTTTTCCTTATCTCCCCCAAGGCTAGGGCATTCCCTCCCCAAACCAATTCTTGTAAAAATTCTGCCCACGCTTATGTGTTATAAATATTAAAAATGATAAAGGCTGATATAATAATATATATCAATAATTTAATTAAAGACATGCTGATAGATAAGTTATTAGACCACGCGCTTGTAAGCATTCAATGCCGCCTCCATTACTGTCTCCAGTCTGCTAGCCAACAGCCTACTGGCAAAGAGACCACTCCCTCCTAACCCAGGAGATTATAAACCCTCTCTGCTTCGATGTAGGCCTCCCCATGCCCAAAGACCCAGAAATGGAAACCAGTTGGACCATGTTGGATCACGGGAAATGTAGTTTTGATACATTTCCCATGTCCATAGAAATATATACACTTTTAGATGGCATTCCCAAATTTCACCTTTATAGTGTGCAGGTGTTGCTCCCCCATGAGAACAGGGGCTCCCTGAAAATGGGGATTGTCTCCTGGGTCCTTTAATGCCCAGCTTCCAGAACAGTGCCTGGCATCAAGTAGGGGTTTAATAAATGCTTGCTGTTGGAGTAATATTTGTTGTAATTGGGGGGGGGGGAGCAGCTCAGTGGATAGAGAGCCAGGACTTCCCATTCTAGGTTCAAATCTGGCCTCAGACGCTTCCTAGCTGGCTGACCCTGGGCAAGTCACTTAACCCCCATTGCCTAGCCCTGACTACTCCTCTGCCTTGGAACTAATACTCAGTAGTGATTCTAAGACAAAAGAAAGATAAGATTTAAAAATATATGTTTGTTATGTCTTTTTTTCCTTTCCTCTGCTACTAAGAAGGAAGGCTTGCCATTGGCCCCGCCAAGGTTGCCAATGGTCTTTGGATGCCCAAGTCAATGACCTTTTCCCAGTCCCATCATGGCAGGCGACACCACCGACCTTGCCCTTCTCCTGATGGGCCTCTCCCCTGGGGTTCCAGGAGAGTTCCCTCTCTGAGGCTCTCCCGATCCTCCTTAATGCTAGCATCTTCCTCTGTCGCTCATCTCTGGTTTGCTCTGCATTCATTTTGTTGGCACCTTCTTCTTTGCATGTCGTCTTCCCTGTGACCGTGAGCTCCTCGGGAGCCGGGCCTGCCTTCCGTCTTCTTTGTATCCCCAAGAGCAGACGCTTAATAAATGCTTATGGCTGACTCCTTCTTCTACCTGACTGCTCCTTTGTCGCTCTAAAATTACTTTGCACATATTTTGTATTTAGTTCTCTGGGTATCGATGGGTTCTTTCCCTCTAGGAGAAAATAAGTTCTTTGAGGACAGGGAGGATTTTTGAGTCACTCAGCTAAGCCCTGGGGATGCAATCAACTACTCAATCAGTGGGGAGCTTAATTAATTAATTAATTAATGCCAGGTATTCACCCAAGTCCTTAATTGTCAGCCATTGTCCCAAGCCTTTAGTTGATGTATTAATAGATGTCAGGTACTGTCTTAAGACCTTAATGTATTTATTAATAAATGGTAGGTATTATCCTAAATCTATGATTAATTAATTGACAAATGTCAGGGATTGTCCTGCATCTTTAATTAATTAATGGCATATATCATCCTAAGTCCTTAATTAATTAACAAATGCCAGGTATTGTTCTCATTCCTTATTTAAATTATTAATAAATGTTAGTTATTGTCCCAAGTCCTTAATTAATTAATGCCAGGCATTGCCCTGTCTTTAATTTATTAATAATGCCAGATATTGTCCTAAATCCTTAAGAAAAAAGACAAAGGGACACCTAGATGGTACAGTGGTTAGAGAGCCAGGCCTGGAGTCAGGAGGAACTAGATTCAAATCTATCCTCGGACATTTCATAGTTGTGTGTCCCTGGGTAAGTCATTTGATCCCATTTGCCTAGTCCTTGTCCTTCTGACCTAAAGCTGTAACTGGGACAGAAAGTAAGGGTTTAAAAAAAAAAAAAAAAATACAAACATGAAACAATCCCTTCTCTTAAACAAGTTTACCTTATGATGGACAGAAACAATAGGAATATATAGATATATATGTATATATATAATAGCATTTAAATAGTTCTTTAAAGTTTGCAAAGCACTTTTGGAATATTTTCTCATTTGATCTTTACAATAACCCTGAGAGGTAGGTGCTATTATTAGCCCCATTTTTTAGGTGAGGAAACTAAGGCACATAGAGGCTAAGTGATTTGCCTAAGGTTGATTTAACAAATTATTAATTTATTATTAAATATGGTTATTGCTTATTATTAGATATTTTTAATATTTTACAATTTTAATATAAAGGTTAATAATAATAGCTAACATTTCAATAGTGCCTGCTATGTGCCAGACACTGTGCTAAATGCCTTACAATAGTGATCCTCACAAGAATCCTGAGAGCTAGGTGCTATTATTATTCTCATTTTTCAGATGAGGAAACTGAGGCACAAAGAGGCCAAGCTATTTGCCTAAGGTTGATTTAACAAATTATTAAGTAATATTATTATGTATTATTAGATATTTTAAATATTTTACCATTTTAATTTGAAATCGAAAAGGTTAATAATAATGGCTAACCTTTCTATAGTGCCTGCAACATGCCAGACATTGTGCTAAGTGCATTTGATCCTCACACGCACCCTGGGAGGTAGGTGCTGTTATTATCCCCATTTTTCATATGAGGAAACTGAGGCACACAGAGGTTCCATGGCTTGTCTAGGATCACAGCTAGTAAGCCCCCAGGTTTTAGATTTTAGAGGGAAACCAGAGATTCTAGGAGGTCGAAGCCTATTAGGAAGCATTCCAGGTAAGGGGAAGAGTAAATACAAATACAGTAAGCTGGAAGATGGAACAACCAGATGTGAGGAACTGAAAGTGGGTCAGAATGGCTAGACCCTTGGAAGCATAGGCTAGAAAGGTGGGATGAGGCCAGAGGAGTTCAAATATAATCCTCCATGGTAATAGGGAGCTATTAGAGCTTATTGAGGGAGGGAAGACCATTATTGGGCTTTCACGAGATGCTCTGGCAGCCGGGTGGAAGATGGTTTAGATGGGGTGTAGGGGAAGACTTCCAGCAGAGAAACCAATTGGGAAGGGAGAGTAGGTGCTGCTCTGTTCTGTTCTCCACTCCACCACACCCACGGAGCTGGGGGAAATGCTATTAAATTGCAGCCCGAGGAATTTAGCTCCCCTGTGAGAAAGAAGCCTGGAAGGAACAGGGTGTAGCCGCTAGAAGAGCAGATTTCTGTCAGCAGAACCCCTGGATTTGAAGCTGGGGCTCTCTGCCCCTAAGCGCTTGTGGCCCCTCCTGGCCGGGACCTCCTCTTTCCCTGTCTTTTCCTCCTGGGCTGTCTGGGAGGCTCAAGTGAGAAAGCCACCAGGAACCCTCTCAAAGTCAAGCGCTGCACAGTCATTTGGTTGCTTTCGGGTCTGAGAAACACAACACACAACAACAAAAGCCTGAAGAATTTTCACCGCTCCTGGAAGCATGAAGAAAGAAGAAATTGCATTTTGGGGGTCCCCTCCGAGCAAGAGGGGGGCTATGGAGTAGCAGGAACCCTTATTGGGAGATCCTAGATTTCAAGCTAGAAAGGACCTCAGAGGTCACTTAGTCTAACCCCTTTTTCCAGGGAAGCCTGGTGTTAAGTACCAGAGGTGGGATTTGAACCAAGGACCGCTAGCTCCCAACTGCAATCTGATCATGAATAAAGGCTGGTGGTTGTTTCCACCCATATTTCCATTCCTGCAAATATTTTGTATGTTGGTGCTTCAGTGCCCTCCACAGTTACACTGCTTTGGGTGGTCTCTTCTCTAGATGGACAAAGTCCCATCCAGGAGATTTTCCCATCTTTGTTTCCTTTAAAGAGGGAGGAAGTGGAGGCTCAGAGAGGTTGGGTGACTCGCCTAGGGTTGGTAAGCGGCATCCCTGGGGCACCTGGAAGGGGAAGGAGATGGAGAGTCTGGGCCCAACTCCTCTTCCTGAGCTCAAGTCTGGCCTCCAAGGTACTAGCTGCGTGACCCTGGGCAAGTCCCCTTTCCTCCTCTGTGAAACAAGCCAGAGAAGGCAATGGTCAGCTTTGGCAAGAAAGCTCCAAACAGGGCTCATAAAGAATCAGACACCATTGAAAACGACGGAACAGCCATAATGATGATACCCATGGTGCCTCCTCATAGAGTAAGCAAAGTGTTTGGTAAATGGTAGTCCAATAGTAGCTGTTCTTCAGGCATGTCAGTCGTGTCCGACTCTGCTAGATCCTGTTTGGATTTTGCTTGGCAGAGATCCTGGAGTGGCCGGCCATTTCCTTCTCCGGCTCACTTTACAGTGTAGGAAACAGAGGCAAACAGGGAGAATGACTTGCCCAGGGTCACAGGGCTTGTGTCTGAGGCCAGATTTGAGCTGGGGAAGAGGAGTCTTCCGGATTCCAGGCCCGGGGCTCTCTTCGCTGCTCCACTCTATTAGTAGCTGCCCTACTATTATTATTATGAAGCTTTACAAATAAAGGGGAAAATGAGAATCTGGACTCTAGCACCCGTCATCTTAGAGTTAAAAAGAAAAGAAAAGAAAAGCCAGAGGGAGTTAGCCACCCCAGAACGGCAGCTGATCGGGAGGGGGGCTGGGGAGAGGATTTCCCCTTGGGTGCGTGGGCACTCCATGAACCCAGAGCTTTGAATACTGCATTCTTCTTTTTTCTGGAGTGAATCGGGCTGTGGCTTTGGCTTGAGAAGACATCGTCTTCCTCGCCTCGGTCGCCGTCTGCCCCTCGCCCCCCCATCTATAAAATAAAGGGGCGCTCGAGATGACCTCCCAGGCCCTTCCAGCTCTAAAGTCTGTGATTCTTTGAAGCGAGCCAAGCCACCCAGACAGCGTTCGGGGCAGACAGCAGCGGGGGGCCGTAAATTAGATCTGAAATTGCAACGTGAGCTGACAGCAAACCAAAAAGGCCACGTCTTCTTTGGGCTGTTTGGGCTGGCATCGCATTACGTTCCCCCAGGAGGCTTGGCCGGGTCGGGGCCTCGGGGCACGGGGCAGGCGTCGGGCTCGCAGTACCAGGAAGCGGAGGGCACACTGGAGGGGCGCCAGCGCCCGGCACCCAGCGGCGCCTGAAGCCCAGAGTGATTTATGGAGGGCGAGAAGACAAGCCACCAAAGAAGAGCAGACCGGTTCAGGAGAGGAGGTCAGGAGCCCCTGGCAGATCCTTCCGAGGGGCCAAGGCCGGGCTGAGGAGGAGGCCAGCGGAGGGAGCCTAAGACACAGAGCATGTGGGCGTTCTGAGCCAGAGCTTGCCGGGCCCTGCGGAACCCCTTCCACCGGACCCAGGAAGGAAAATCAGCGAACCTTATTTAAAAAAAAAAAAAAAAAAAGAGGAAAAATAATCCCGTGTGCTCCCGCCCAGCCTCTCCGCAGCATGGCTTAGCAGGTCCGCCCGCTGCTCTCGTCCCACTAGTATTTTTCCAAGCTAGGATTTCTGGACACCAGGAGACTCGGTACAGCCCGATCTCGGTCCCAAAATAGGTTCGTATCAAATAAGCCCCAAATGGCTGGGAACCCAGAGGCCCTGCCTAGCTAGTTTCATTCACTAGCCTTCATCCTGACATGTTTCCGCATCCCCTTCCCGGGTGCTCCTGGCCCTCATAGAAGAACCCAACGGGGCCTCGGGAGCAGGCAGCCCAATGCTGGCTCAGCAGAACTAGAATTTAAACCAATCCAGGGATCTTTACATGCCGCCTCTACTGAATGGAAAGGTTCAATCCAGGTGAACAAACATTTATTAAGCCACTACTGTATGTAAATCCCATGCTAGGTGCTGAGGGAAGTACAAATGTGAGGGACAGAGGGACAGCCAGGCAGCTCAGGGGATACAGAGCCAGACCCAGAGATGAAAGGGCCTGGGTTCAAACGTGGTCTCAGATACTTCCTAGCTGTATGACCCTGGGCAAGTCATTTAACCCCCATTGCCTAGCCCTTCCTGCTCTCCTGCCTTAGAATCCATACTTAGTATTGACTCTTTTTTTTTTTTTTTTAATTCTTACCTTCCATCTTAGAATCAATCCTGTGTATTGGTTCTAAGGTAGAAGAGCGGTAAGGGCTAGGCAATGGTGTTTAGGTGACTTGCCCAGGGTCACCCAGCTAGGAATTATCTGAGGTCAGAATTGAACCCAGGCCCTTCTGTCGCTAGGCCTGGCTCTCAAGCCACTGAGCCACCCAGCTGCCCCTCTTAGTATCAATTCCAAGACAGATGGTAAGTAAGGGTTTTGAACAAACAACAAACCCAAAATGTTGGTTCTGCAAAGGGCCTTAGAAATCATTTTAGTTCTACCTCCTCATTTTACAGAGTTGGCTGAAGTCCAGAAAAAGGAATGATCTCACCCAAAGTCCCATGGCCTATAAGGGACCATACTGAGACTAGAATCCAGATCTCCAGGCTCTCAATAATCTCTCTCATCTACTTAATATCACTTCTCTTTTCCCCCCAGCCCATTACAAAGATAAAAAAGTGGGTACCATTTCTCCATGCTTGTAGGCTCCCTAACGGTTGGAAATGCTTTGGCACCTTGCACTTAGGAAGAACCTAATAAATGTTTGTGTTGTTTTTTTTTTTAACCTTTACCTTTTGTCTTAGAATCGGCAATAAGTATTGCTTCTGAGACAGAACAGCAACAAGGGTCAGACAAATGAAATTAAGGGACACTCCCAGAGTCACCCAAGTAAAAAGTGTCTGAGGTTCATATTTGAACCCAGGACCTTCTGTCTCAAGGTCTAGCTCTCTCTCCAGCTACCTAACTGCCATAATAAATGCTTGTTAATGGTCTCATCCTCAAAAAAAATCCTGTGAAACGGGTAAAGGGTCATTATTGTCCTTGTGTCCCAGATCAAGAAACTGAGGCCAAGAGTCTCTTTCCTTCCCTGCTCTCTCTCCCCTCTCGTCTACCTTTTTTCTTTCCCCTCCTCTCTCTCTTCCTCCCCCTTTCTCTGTCTCTTTCTCTTCCTCTCTTTCATCTTTTGTCTTCCTCCCCCTTTCTCTGTCTTTCCTCTCTTTCTTCCTCTCCCTTTCTGTCTCCTTTCCCTCCTTTCTCTTTCATATCTTCGGTCTTCCTCCCCGTTTCTCTGTTTCTTCTCTTCCTCTTTCTTTCATCTCTTCTGTCTTCCTCCCCCTTTCTCTTTCTCCTCCTCTCTCTCTCTTCTTCCCCCTTTCTGTTTCTTTTTCCTCCTTTCTCTTTCATCTCTTCTCTCTTCCTCCCCCTTTCTCTGTCTTTCTCTGTCTCTGTCTCTCACCAGTGCTGAAGGACCTTTAACTCTCCTCCTGAAGATGTCATCCATTCACTTGTATCCATAAGGCATCACTTTGTTGTGTTTACCAGGAAGGGGAAAGCACAGTTATGTTGGATTGGGCGCAGATAAGCCTGGCTAGGAAGCCAACCGTGAGAGCTCTGCGATCTCTGAAGGGCCCTGGAGCCGCCGATTTCCTTCTTCGGGTCATTCCAGCCTCTAGCAAGGTTCTAGTTTCTTGAAGCTTGACCTGCTGGGATCGCTCCGGCAATTTTTCTTGAGGGCCTGACTCAGCAGATTTGGAGGCCCTGGCCCGGCTCTATCCCTTTAAAAGATCACAGCTGTGCCCATTTTCCAGTCCCTTTGTCCTGAGCAGCCGTGAAATGAACCTCTTCAACATATCCTCCTTTTCCTCGAACCCTAGCCCGGGGTGAGCTGAGAACGGGCCACCCCTCCCGCCCAGTCTTCCCCTGCTGATTCTGCTGTAGGGCAATCAAGAGACCTGACTG
>NC_058131.1:504094102-504132773 GCF_016433145.1 Gracilinanus agilis | reverse complement strand
GACCCTGGGCAAGTCACTTCACCCCCATTGCCCAGTCCTGACTTCTCTTCTGCCTTAGAGCCAATACACAGTATTGATTCTATGAGAGAAGGTGAGGGATGAGAGAGAGAGAGAGAGAGAGAGAGAGAGAGAGAGAGAGAGAGAGAGAGAGAGAGAGAGCGCCTGCAAGAGCTCCAGAATCTCTCTCTCCAGCTCTGCCAGTCTCTGATTCTCCCTAGGAGGAGAACACTAAACCACTGGAATAGCTCCTATTTATAAAGCATCTCATTTCCATAATCTCATTTGATTTTCACAATCTTAACAAAAAAGAATCTCTTCCCTTTTCCCTCCTCCCCCATTTTACAGTTGAGGAAATTGAAACTCAAAGGTTAATGGATTTTCTCAAAGTCACAAAGCTAATAAACCTAGATCTCTCGACTTCAAATCTCCCGGTCTTTCCACTAACACCAGACTGTCTCTTATAAGCAGAGATTAGTTTAACAGATTAACTATCACAGAGTAAGGTTCCTAAGGAATGGGACACAAAACTTCTAAGGGCTGATTATAGATTTAGAGGTAACAGAAGCCTCAAAGGCTATCTGCCCCCCCCACATTTTACATAAGAGGAAATTGATGCCTAGAAATTGGATGTGACTGGCTAAAGTCCCAATAAGCGAAGTAGCAGAGCCATAATTTGAACTTAGTTCCTGACTTCATGCCTATCAGTTTGTCCATACTGGTGGAGGACTGAAAGGAAGGTTACTAGACCAGAGTATTGTTTTGTAGTTGGGGGGGGGGGTGTCCCTGGATGCTGTCAATGGGGGCTACAAAAGAAAGGGAGGTTTGGAGGAGACCTGAATTAAAAAAAAAGTTTCAAGTTGTTGGTGCTTTGTTTCCAAAGAATGAAGGGAGTAAGGAAGGAAGAAAGGAAGGATGGAAGGAAGAAAAGGGAGGGAGGGAAGAGAGAGAAGGTGAGAGGGAAGGAAAGAGGAGGGTTGGAAGGAAGAGGAGGGAAAAAAGGATAAGAAAGAAAGAAGGAAGGAAGGAAGGGAAGGGAAGGGAAGGGAAGGGAGTTGAAGTTAGGGGATAGAGACATGGGTGGTTATGTCAATCATAATTAAGAATAGGGTTAGACTGGTGTCAAAGTCAAATAGAATTGAATACTACTAATCCATCCCTACATCAGAATCCCTGTTGGCCATGACTGTATTAAAGTGTAATGTTATATGTAGTTTATTATATGTTTTTGTTGCATTTTTATCTGGTTGGGGCTTTACCAGGAGCAAGAGCTTTGTTTGATAGCTTTGGATTAAGGTACAGGGCTGCATTGGGAGGCATTGGAGCAGAGTTGGGATGGGAAATAGGGAGCAGGACTCTTGAGCAGTGCCCAGGATAGAGTATCCTGTGATGGAAAGAACACTGGGTTTCTGTAGTCAGAGGACCTGGATTTGAGTCCTGGTTACTTATGTGGCATTGAACAAATCACTTGATCTCTCTGAGCCTCAACTTCTTTATCTGTAAAATAAAAAGATTTGACCAAACTCTCTAAGAGGCTCTCTAACTAAATCCTATGATCATAAAGCCATAATTTCATTACAAAGGGATAAAGCCTGACTAGCAGACTATAGAGGCCCAGCCCCATTTTAATTCAGTGAAGAACAAGGATGTAATACCCATTGTATAAACAGACATACTGAGGGCCAGGGAAATTGAGTGCCTGTTTACTTGGGAGACTCATCTTCATCTTCCTGAGTTCAAATCTGGCCTCAGATATTTACTATCTGTGTGACCCTGGGCAAGTCACTTAACCTTGTTTGCCTAAGTTTCCTCATCTGTAAAATGAGCCAGAGAGAAATAATAAACCACTCTAGTATCTTTGCCAAGAAAACCCCAAATGGGGTCAGAAAGAGTCAGACGTAACTGAAAAGACTAAATAAGAACAACAAATTGTCTGAAAGAGGCTGGTTGGAAGCCTAGTGATACTCCTTTACTCAAAAGGCCAAGCAGGTCTTCAGCCACAAACCAAGCCTGACAATGTTCCCTTCTCCAACCCCACCCCACTCCTCTTCTCTTTTGTACACCCAGAAGCAAAACTGTGTGTGTGTGTGTATGTGTTTTGCATGAAGGTCCTTAAAGGAAGTCAGACACTGCCTTAATTATCATTTGCAAAATGCTAGCCATTGTCTTAGCTCTTTGCTCTCCCCTGGCCCTTGGCAGGGAGGCTGGAGACATCCCAGGCCAGTAGGTCCCTCCCCCTCATACACACCCCAGGCTAGGAAGCATCTGGGCTTCCCCAAGGGCTGCAAAGCGATGTGAGCCCAAAGAGGGCAATAGAGAGCCAGGCTGAGAGCCTGCCTCCAAGAGGGAATGGCTGTGACTCCAGCTCCTGCTGCCCCTTACTCTCTCCAGGCTTCCTCCTTTCTGTGGCGGACCCATTCTCAGAACTCCATCTCTGACTCTGTCTCTGCCTTCCTCTCTCCTCATCCCTTTCTCTCTGCCTGTTTCTCTGCCATTTTCCCTTCCTGCCTTCCTTTGCCCTCCCCACCTCTCTCCTTACTTGCCTTTCTGCTCCTCTGGCTGGCTAGCTCACCCGCCCATTTGTCTTTCTCTTGCTGTCTGCCCTGGATCCTTTCTCTGCATCTCTCTCCTCATCTCTGTCTCTGTCTCTTCCAGTCCACCACCCTCTCTGCATCTCTCTCCTCATCTCTACCTCTGTCTCCTCCAGTCTACTACCCTCTCTGCATCTTTCTCCTCATTCCTATCTCTCTGTCTCTTCTAGTCTGCCTCAGTTTCTCTGCTAGTCTTTGATTCTCTTTTCCTATCTGCCTTTATCTCTCCTTTTCTCCATTTCTCTGCCTTCCCAACTGCCTCCCGACACGTGACATCCCTGCTTCTGGGAGGCAGCAGGTAAATACTTCACACTCGGTGCCTCCAGTGTGTGGTTTAAAAAAAGAAGTGAGCAGACTAGCTAGCAGATGGAGAACTAGGTGTGAGACCTGGGCCTGGCAGAGGAGAGCCGCGGGGGCTCCGTGGTGACCCTTGGCCTGCGTGGAGAGGGAAGGTTGGACTGCCCAGCCTCACACAGTGGGCTCAGTGCCCACAGTCCAGGCCACAGCTCCCCTGGCCTGATTCACTGTACTTCTCAGCTGCACCAGGCGGTTCACACCCAACAGTCTCTTCTCTCCTTAGGATTTTCTCAATTAGCAATGGGGCTGGGGAGCTATAAATGCATCCTCCCACTGCTTGTTTCAGTAATTTCCTGTTGTTCACCCAGCCCACAGCCTTGCTCCTGCCCCTGGATCAGCGTCACTGAGCTATATATTGTTCTAAGGGGAGGAAGTGTCCAGAAGGGCTCTCTGGTTGTTGTGCCAGCCCCAGGGCTCCCTGTGTGGCCTCTGGGGGCTGGAGGAAAATCTGCCTTGAGAGACATAAGAGAGAGATCTGGTGGAGAGGGAGGATTTGGCTGCCCTGGAAGTTCAGAGACAACTCTGAAGGATCCTAGAATTGGGAGCTAGAGGGGAGCTTAGAGATGATCTGGATCAATGCCCTCATTTTATAGCTGAGAAAACTGAGGCTCACGTGGGACATGATTTGCACAGTCACACATGTAATCATTTGTGGGCTTTGAATTCGTCTTCTCACTTCAAATCAAATATTCATTCTGCTTCATTCTTTCCTGGCTCTTAGTTCTGTGACTGGACAGCTCACCTAACTTCTCTGGTCTCAATTTTCCCCATCTGTCCAATGGGCAACCCTCCTCTCTTCCAAGCCTTCCTAGGCAGCTAAGTTGCACAGTGGATAGAGAACTGGGCTTGGAGTCAAGGAGTTCAAATCTAGCCTCAGACACTTACTAGCTGTGTGACCCTAGGAAAGTCACTTCACCTTGTTTGCCTCAGTTTCCTCATCTGGAAAATGAACTGGAAAAGGAAATAGTAAACCACTCCATGATCTGCGCCAAGGAAATCCCAAATAAAGTCAGGAACACAACCGAACAGCATTGTAGCTGAGGGCACCACCATAGTCCCTGTCACACAGGCTCAGAACCTAGGTGCCCATCCTTGACCCTTTACTTTCTCTCATCCAAATAGCCAATCTTATCCCATGTCCTTTCATTTTAGCCAAAACAACATCTTTCCAAAATGTCCCTTGGTACAAAGCCTCATCACTTCATATCTGAACCATTGCAAAAGCCTCCTATTTGTTCTCTCTAGACCTGAAGTCTCTTCCCATACCAGAACATCTAATATTCAACTCCGAAAGTGATCCTTCTAAAGTCAGACCTGATGATGCCACTCCCCTCCTCAATCAACTCCATTGGCTCCCTATTACCTCTAGGATCAGCTTTTAAAGCTCTTTACAACCAGGATTCATATTCTCATTCTCTCTCTCTCTCTCTCTCTCTCTCTCTCTCTCTCTCTCTCTCTCTCTCGCCTTTCTCCATCTCCCTTTCTGTCTCTCTGTCTCCCTTCCCTTCCCTTCTGTCTTAGAATCAGTCTTGTATATTGGTTCTAAGGCAGAAGATTGGTAAGGGCTAGGCATTGGGGTTAAGTGACTTGCCAGGGTCACCCAGCTAGGATGTGTCTGAGGCCAGATTTGAACAAATATCCATTCTAAAGCAGAAGAGTGGTAAGGGCTATGCAATTGGGATTAAATGACTTGCCTAGAGTCAAATAGCTAGGAAATGTCTGAGGCAAGATTTGAACCCAGGATCTTCTGTCTCCTGGCCTGGCTCTCTATCTGCTGAAATACCTAGCTGCCCCATTTAGTATCAATTCTAAGACTGAAGGCAAAGGATTAAAAAAGCCCAACAAAAAGCCAATGACTCAGCATCTCAGAGTTTAAAGGGCACTCCTTGATCCCAAGGTCTAACCCTGACCGGAGGCAGGGTTATCCAGCATCCCCCAATGGCCGTCCTGGATCTGCTTGAGGGGGGATGTCTTACTTCTGGGCCATTTGAAGGGTTAGCGAGTGTCTGCAGGAAGGAGAAAGGGCCTGGCCCAGGGCTCAAGGTGGAGGCAGCAGGTTGGCATTCCTAAATCCTACCCAGTAGGGAGAGCAGCCCGGCCTTTGCTCCAGGGAGAAGGAAGGCCCTGTAACCTGAGGAGAGAGTCTCTGAACTGAAGCGTTCCTTCAGTTCAAACTCCCAGTTCTCTTCAGTTCAGGCCATCCTTCCTTTCTGGAGCTCTTCCACAGGATCTGGAGATTTAGACAGAGAAGAAGTCTTGGGGAGGGAGTCTATGTCATTGCCCTTTTTCGTTTTTTGAAGCAATGAAGTTGCCAGAATTATTAGCACATTTTGTCAGATAAAGAGGCAGAGCAAGGTTTAAATGAAGGAAAAGCAAATAAAGTTATAAGAAACTGAGATAAGTCTCCCAGCTCTCTCTTTTTTAAACATTTAAACGTTTACCTTCTGTCTTAAAGGGCTGGTTCCAAGGCAGAAGAGCAGTTAAGGGTTAGGCAATGGGAGATAAGTGACTTGCCCAGGGTTACACACCTGGGAAGTATCTGAGGCCAAATTTGAACCCAGGACCTCCTGTCTGTAGGCTTGGCTCTGAATTCACTCTGCCACCCAGGTGGCCCCTCCTAGGACTCTTAAAGAGGAAGAAAAGAAAGTAGAAAAGAGTTACTGCTTTCTGTCCCCAGCCCAACCCTGTTGAAGCTTTCAGCAAAGATCTCCACCCACACAGAGGCTCTAGCCTGTGGAATTGGCAGCCTCCTAGTTTCAACCCTTCTGCTCCTTTCATGGAGGCTACCCTTGGACAGCTGCCAGGTGATTCTCGAAGCTTTCTTCCTCCTTTCCACAAATCCAGAAGTGAAGACTGGGCCTTTGGAATCACAGGAATCCTGTCCTCCGAGTCCCAAAGTCTAAGCAAAACCCCTGGGGGAAGGGGTTGAGGAGGATATAGAAGGATGGCCTAAATCAACATTGGCATCCTTGGGAAGTCAAGTGAACATCATAACAGCAGCTCGAGGTTTGCACAGTGCTTTACATTTTAACTCATTCAATCTTCACAACAACTCTTGGGAGGTAGGTGCTATTATTTATTCCCATTTTATAGAGTGGAAAACTAAGGCAAACAGAGGGTAAATTTCAAGTGACTTCCCAAGATCTATCCGCTGCACCACAAAACTACCTCTTTTTCTCATTTGATCCTTCAAGAAAGTAAGTTAGGTCCCATCTCTGTCTCTGCTTCATTTATTTATTTATTTATTTGGCTATCTATCTATCTGTCTGTCTGTCTGTCTGTCTGTCTATCTATCTGTTTATTCATTGCTAAACCCTTACCTTCTGTCTTAGACTCAATACTGTGCATTGATTCAAAGGCTGAAGAGCAGTAAGGGTTAGGCAATGGGGGTTAAGTGACTTGCCCAGGGTCACACAGCTAGGGAAGTATCTGAGGCTAGATTTGAGCCCAGGACTTCCAGTCTCTATGCCTCTCAATCCACTGAGCAACCTAGCTGCCTCTATATCCATTTTATAACAGAGGAGACTAGAGAAGGCTTAGTGACTTGTCCAGGGTAATAAGTAGTGAAGTCAAGATTCAAACTCAAGTCCTCTGATTCATGTTCTTATCAATATACCAAAGGGACATCCTACTTTCAATAGTCACAGAAGCCTAAGTTTATAGCTAGAAGGGATTTTAGAGGCTTCATTTTACACATGAGGAAACTGAGATGGGTTAAGTGACTTGTCTGGGATCATGTATCTAATTTCTTAATGATCATTTTGAGTAGGGCATCTATATTTTGGAGTGGATAGAGAGCCAATCCTAGAGTCAGTTACCTAGCTACTAAGTGTCCCAAGCCAAATTTGAACTTAGGTTTTCTTGACTCTAGGCCGTATGTTCTATCTGCTGTATTATCTAGCCATTTTCAGGATCAAAAGCATTTAATAAATGCTTGACTGATTGGTTACTTATATATATATTCCTTCCTAGAGGGTCACTACTACAAGTTTAACTTTATTTATGTATTGGATCCAAGGTCAAATCTAAACTTAAATACAAGTGATATAGTAGATAGAACATTTGGACCTAGAGTCAAGATGAAGGAGTAGGGTATGAAGCTTCTTCCCCTTTTGAATACCCACCACAAACAACCAAAAATAAATCCATAGAATCAATGCTAAAAGCTCAAATACAGAGAGGAATCCAGAGTGAAGCTGAATAGCCAAGGATAACTAGAGAGGAAGGCTTCTGACTTCCCTGGCCTCCATTGCACCTCTTCAGGCCCTGGAGGTAGGAACAGAGCAAACAACATGGAATCAACAGGACAGCCCCTAAGGGCAGGACTGGCAATCTCGCCTTATTTGCTGAGCCCAGAAGCTTATATTCAGGAAAATACTGCTAGAATCAGCAGCTGGAGGATCCTGGGAGCAGCTATGTCAGAGATGTCATTGGCTCAGGAGACTTCCCTGCCCTGAAGCTGGAGATTGAAGGAGTGGATACTACAGAATCCATGGGCACCAGACCTTAAGGGCAGGACCTTGAGCCTTGCTGCTGATAGGTGAGGGACTTCAGAGGTCTAAGGAACTCAGACTGGATGCCTGCTCTATCCTGGGTCACAGCAGGTGGAGAAGAGTGAGGAAGGAGTATGCACTAATGAATGTGGTTGCTGAGGGATTAGAACCCTGTTAGCTGTGATCACTCCCAAGAGAGTGGGATCCCTGTTTGCTGCCACAGGGGAAGATGGCCTATCTGCTTGCAGTTGCAGTGGCAGAACTGACCCCTGGCTCTGGTTGGAACACCTGAGGTCAGTTATGCTGGGATTATAAGAATATGAAATATCTTATAATAATTAAATAGAACCCAGGGAAAAACAAATATACATACAAAAGAAATCCAGAAAACCGAGGTAACAAAACCCAGTTTCACAGAAACCCTGGGAGTTGTAAGAGGGAGATTTTAGATATTTTATAGATATATATTTAAAGTGTGGCCGCCAGGTATCAACAATTAAGATTGATTCCATCATTAAAATAGACCCAAGTCAGGATCGGATTTAAGGTAGTTTATTTACAATTAGGAAGGTAAAAGGTAAGGGAATAAAGAGAGGGAGAGGATAGTCCAGGCCTACAGAGGCCTGGACGGAGAGAGAAGGTTAAAAGGCTAAATAAACTAGGCTACAAGCCAGAAGGCCTAGCAATCAGATAGGCTAGAGCCTACTTAAGGTAGAGTCTTGGAAAAACGCCAAGGTAGGGCAAGGAAGTCAGCCTAACTTACCCACGTGACCATTCAGAGTAGAAGCTGCCTGAGGTCTCAGCCAAGATCCTTCAGCACCAAGTTCAAAGCAGGAACTCCCTTAGCAGGAAGTAACCAACATACTTGAAGGGAATAGTGTCTTTTGTCACTTCCTGTGGGTCCACCTCTAATTCAAGTGGACAAATGGCAGCCTCTACACTGATTTGGATTGCCCAAAGGGCAGTCCCTTGTTCTTGATTTGTTACTTATTGTCACGTGTGGGTAACTCATCCCCTCCCCACTAAGGGAGGTAGGGATGACATTATCTCGGGTAGGTAGAGTTTTGACTATGAATGGACTAGAGCTAATTCCATTAACTCAGAGTCCAACAAAAAGCAAAATAATTAAGTCTATTGGCCTAGCTGCTAAAATTTTAAAAAATAAAACAAGCAAAGGAGAAAGAACCCAACCACTGATAACTACTAGAGGGACAGAGAAAACCTTGGTTCAAAATCAGAAGACAATGAAGTAAACACCTATTTCAAAAATAGCAAAGAAATGCAATTTCACAAGCTCAAAAAGAGCTATTAGAAGAGTTGAAAAAGGTATCAAAAGCCAAGTGAGAGAGACTGAGGAAAAACGAGGGAAAATATAAGATCAATGCAAGAAAATCAAGAAAATTGTGAAAGAAAAAAATCATCGAAATGGAAAAAGAGACCCAGAAATTCATAGAAGAAAATAAACAATTAAAAACTAGAATTGGACAAAAGGAAATGATTTTCTAAGACAACATGAAATAATAAAGCAAAATCAAAAGAATGAAATAATAAGAGAGAATATGAAATATCTTATCACAAAATCAAATGACCTAGAAAATGGATCAAGAAGAAAAAATATAAGATAGCTGGACTTCCAGAAAATTACAATTTTTAAAAAGAGTTTAACACCGGACTTGAAGAAATCATCAAGGAAAACTGCTCAGAATTCTAGAATCATAAAGTAAAATAGAATTTTAAAGGATTCATTGATCCATTGATATCCCAAAGAGACTCAAAGATGAAAATGCATGGGAACATCATTGCTAAGTTCTATTACTCCTAGGTTAAGGAAAAAATACTTCAAAAGCAACAAGAAAAGAAACAATTTAAATACTGTGGAGTTACACTCAGAATAACACAAGACTTAGCAGCAGCAACATTAATAGAATGCCGGACCTGAAACACAGCATCTTGTGGAACAAAAGAAGTGGACCTAGAATCAAAGAGATTATAGTTCCAATCTGGCTTCACATACTTACTAGAATAATTTGTGGCCCTGGGCAAGTCATTAACTTCTGTCTGCCTCAGTTTTCTCATCCAAAAATGAAGATAATAGCAACTCCCAGGACTGTTGTAAGGATCAAATGAGATAATATTTATGAAGTACTTCACAAATCTTAAAGTGCTACATAAATTTGAGCTATTATTAGCTATTTTGAGTACAGCTTTATTGGGTATTTGGGAAGATAAGAATATTAACCCTTTGGATTAACATGGGAAAATAAGGACAAAAAATTATGGAATGGGTATGATAAGATGACCTTTGTTGCCTCTTCAACTTGTAGAGATGCTTTAAGACATCAGTTCAGTCCTACCTTCCAGTGGCAGAATATTCTGGTGTTTTTGTTCATTAAATGTAAGGAGTTCCCACCCAACTCTGTGATCATAGGATCTTAGACTGAGTTGAAAGGAATCTTAAAAGTCATGTAGTCTGAAAGTTACACAGGGAGAGTAAGTGGCAGATGCAGAATTTGAAATCTGGTCCTCTGACCCTAAATTTAATAATAAAGTGGTTCCCAATTTATAATTTTTTGATTCAAGATAAATGAATAATTTCACAGCAGATTTGTGGCTGCTATGGCTCAGAGGTGAAGAGCTCTGGCTTTGGAATCAGGAAGACCTAAGTTCAAATCCAACCTCAGCTACTTTCTAGCTGTGTGAACTTGGGCAAGACACTTAACCTCTGTATGCCTGGAAACAATCCACTGGATTTGCCAGAGAAGGAAATCGCAAACCACTATATTGGGTCTATGGGAGAACAACAGATTTGGCCATGACTCTAAATCTAATTCTAAAATGGTTTTGAATTCATCTTCTTTTCATCTAGTTCTTATCGAAACCCTATAAAGCAGGCATGGTAAGGGATTTGTCTGTTTGACAGATTCAAAGCCAGTAAACAATTTGCTGGAGTCATGAAGAAGTCAGTGATGGAGCCAGTAGGAGACTCCATTCCACAGTTCTTTCTACTACTGTGGGCAACCTTATTTTTCCTAAAGATGGGTAGGGATGTGAAAAATAAATTATGGCACTAGAGACTATTTTACAGATAAGGAAACTGAGGAAAACAGGATAAGTGACCTGCCCAGGGTCACACAGTGAGTGACTAGGGCCAGACTTGAGAACAGTTCTCCCTGATTCTAAGCTCTCTCCATTGGGACACCTAGAAAATCCATAACAAATGTGAACATTTTCACACATTTCCCATAAGTCTCCCCAAGCTTCTCTATATTTTTATTCATAACTGGTACCCCCCCCATGGGAATTTATCCATTAAGCCACAGCATGTTCCTGTTAATCACCTGTATATTTACTCTGCATTAAATGGAATGCGCCAGGACCAGCATTGCCCCCTTGTCTGGTTAGCCCATCTCTGGTCTCATCTTAGGAAGGACTTTTTTTTCATTGTATTTTTTCCCCCAATTACATACACAATCCATTTTTAACATTTGCTTTCTTACATTTTATGACCCAAATTCTCTTCTTCCCTACTTCTCCCTCTCTAAGACGCCATGCAATAGGATGGAATTTATACCAGGGCCATCGTGTAATACAAATTTCCATATTCCTCACATTGTCAAAGAAGACTCCTATTGCACATTCAAGAAGAAACTCATGAATGAAATAAAGTGAAAAAGGGAAGATTTCAATCTGCATTCAGACTCTGTCAGTTCCTTCTATGACTTTTTCTTCATAATTTTATTAGGGGTTTTGGGACAGACTTCTTCCACATCTCTGGTCATATCATTCTTCTGATTTAAAACTCCTTCAAATGGGGGCAGCTCAGCAGCTCAGTGGATCAAGAGCCAGGCCTAGAGATGGGAGATCCTGGGTTCAAATCTGCCCTCGGACACTTCCTACCTGTGTGATCCTGGGCAAGTCACTTAAACCCCTTTGCCTAGCCATTATCACTCTTCTGCCTACACAGTATTGATTCAAAGATGCACAGAAAGTAAAATAAATTAATTAATGTAATAATATTTTTCTTTTAAAAATTCATTTAAAAACAAAATGAAATAAAACCCCTTCAATTGCTCCATATTTCCTTTGGAGCAAATTTCAAGCATATTAGAATGGCATCCTCAATCTGACATCTCTTTTCCTTGTTAGCTTCATCTCCCATCCATACTACTCTCGGTGTACCCTAAACCTTAACCAAACGGGACTCTCTTATTTTAATAGCATAATAATAGCCAACATTTGTAGAACACTTAACTATGTGCCAGTCACTTTAAAATTATTATCTTGTTTGATCCTCACAACAACCCTGGGAGGTGGGTGCTTTTATTATCCTCAGCTTACAGTTGAGGAAACCGAGGCAAACAGAAATTAATGAATTTACCCAGGGTTGCACAGCTAGGAGGTGTCTAAGGCTGGATTTGAATTCAATAAGTAAGATGAAGGAGTTGGATTTGATGGCCACTAAAGTCTCTGTTAGTTCTTGATCTATGATCTAATGAACTGGTTGCTCAGTTGGACATTTAAGAAATTGGTATATGCCCTACCTGGCCCATACTGGTGCTAAGCATGGAAGGACTCACCCTGGAATTAATCAAGAACTAGGGTAACTTATACTCCTTTTTATTCTTTTCCTGCAGTAGAGAATGAAGGTAGCTGTGGTCTAAGCCCTTAGAAATCTTGTCTTCTTGCCATTCCCCAATTGACAGATGGGCAAGGGACACGAATAGGCAATTTTCAGATAAAGAAATCAAGACTATCAATAAGCATATAAAAATGTTCTAAATCTAAATCTATAATCAGAGAAATACAAATCAAAACAACTCTGGGGTACCACCTCACACCTAGCAGATTGGCCAATATGACAGCAAAGGAAAGTAATCAATGTTGGAGAGGATGTGGCAAAATTGGGACACTAATACATTGCTGGTGGAGTTGTGAATTGATCCAACTATTCTGGATGGCAATTTGAAACTATGCCCAAAGGGTGCTAAAAGAGTGCCTGCCCTTTGATCCAGCCATACTATTGCTGGGTTTGTACCCCAAAGAGATCATAGATAAATAGACTTGTTCAAAAATATTCATAGTCGTGCTCTTTGTGGTGGCAAAAAATTGGAAAATGAGGGGTGTCCATCGATTAGTGAATGGCTGAACAAATTGTGGTATCTATTGGTGATGGAATACTATTGTGCTCAAAGGAATAATGAACTGGAGGAATTCCATGTGAACTGGAAAGAACTCCAGGAATTGATACAGAGTGAAAGGAACGGAACCAGGAGAACTTTATACACAGAGATGGATACACTGTGGCACAATCGAATGTAATGGGCTTCTCTACTAGCAGCAACGTAATGACTCAGGACAATTCTGAGGGACTTATGAGAAAGAACGCTACCCACATTCAGAGGAAGAACTGTGGGAGTAGAGACACAAAAGAAAAAAATATAATTGGTCACTTGGGTCAATGGGGATATTGGCTTTAAATGATCACTCTATTGCAAGTATCTTTTTTAGTTGTGTCTGTCTCTTCCAAACTCCATTTGGGGCTTTCTTGGCAAAGATATTGGAGTGGTTTGCCATTTCCTTCTCCAGCTCATTTTACAGATAAGGAAACTGAGGCAAACAGGCTTATGTGATTTGCCCAGGGTCACACAGCTAGGAAGTATCTGAGGTCAGATTTGAAGTCAGGAAGAGAGCCTCCTTGACTCCACTGTGCCACCTGGCTGCCCTAGAAATTCTGTCTAGTGACCTGATATCATGCTGTTCTTCTGGCTTGCTCTAGAGGGGTTGGTAGAACCTCTGACTGAGGTAATTACTTAGACAGTATATCCCTTGCCTTTCTGCCAACTACCTCCCACACTTTTCCATCCTGAGAAGAGAAGCAAACTGTACCCACAGTTTAGGATTTCTTAAATCATGTATCAGAACATCTGAGCAAAGCTGAATGATGCCTGATCAGGTATATCATAATGGAATTCTTTCACATAGGGATTGGATTAGATGGCCTCTAGGCTCCCTTCCCACTCCCAGATTTTATGGTCCTGTTAAATGATTTGCCTATTAAAGAAAGAATTTGAATCTGGGTCCTTTGACTCAAGCTCATGCTCTCTCTCCACTATACCACACCGCCTCATCACCCCCTAGATATTCTGGCCCCCACATCAGAACAGTTTCCAAGCTTGGGTGCCCATTCCTTCTCTTCTCTGGCTGGAGTGAAGAGGTAGAGACAGATTTGCAGAAGATGCTGCCAGGAAGCCAAAGGATGTGTTGTATCTCAGCCAGAGGAGTTGGCTGCTGGTCTTAGGCACTAATTACCAATAGGCTGTGTTTACAACACCTCTTATTTTTAATCAAGTAAACAACTATTTCCCTGACCTTGGAACTAGCAGCCGAGAGGTAATTAGCACCCATTGTGCCCTTCTCTTCACCTGTTCAGCAGTCCCAGAGAGAATGGGAGAGAGAAACAAGGCGGTGCTCTGCAGCTAATGAAATGGCCAGTGGGAGGAATAGGGGAAGGCAGGGATCCGAAGGGAATGGAGTGGATTGAGGGGACTTTTTCTCCAGAGAGTAACTTTGCCAGTGACCCAAAGGATGATACAGAGAGAGTCTGGGTAAGAGGCATGAATGATATCACAAAGGACATAAAGGATCAGAAGAGGAGGTGGGACAGTCATGAGGGGACCAGTAGAGTGAAGGATTCACAAACAGGCAGCTCCAATGTTTCATTGATGAAATATCTTCTTAATTTTTATCATTTTTTTGTTTTTACATGCTCAGTGGTATTGCTCCATATTCTCATCCCTATCGAGTTATCAGCTTTCATAAAGAAAGGAGGAGAAAGGAAATTGGTTCAGTAAAACCACCAGCAGGTCAACCGAATCTGCTGGTATATGCAGTGTTCTATGCCCATAGTCACCATCTCTGCAAAGAAGGGAGTGTGGGGCATTTTCCCATCTCTTCTTCAGGCCCAGGCTGGGTTATTGCAATTACAAGGTGTAAAGTTAATGTTTTTCTTTCTTGTTTCCTTTCTTCTTTCTTTCCTTTCTTCTATCTTTCCCTCTTTCCTCCCTTCCTTCCTCCCTCCCTTCCCTTCCTTTCTTCCTTCTTCCCTTCCTTCTTCTTTCCTTCTTCCCTTCTTCCCTTCCTCTCTTTTCTCCTTCTTTCTTCCCTCCTCCCTTCTCTCTTTCCTCCCTCCTTCTCTTTTCTTCCTTCTTCCTTTCCCTCCTCCCTTTTTCCTTCCCCCCTCCCTTTCTTTCCTTCCTCTCTTCTTCCCTCCCTTCCTCCCTTCTTCCTTTCCTTTCCTTCCCTCCTCTCTCCTCTTGTTCTTCCCTTCCCTCCTCCCTTCTTCCTTCTTCCCTTCCCTCCTCCCTCTCTTCATTCCTTTCATCCCTCCCTCCTTCCTTCCATTTACATTGTTGTCATCATTGTATATATTGTATTCCAGGTTCCGTTTGCTTACTCTGTATCAATTCATGTAATTACTGTGTATCAGTTCATATAAGTCTCCCCATATTTTTCTATATCTTGATATTCATTATTCCTTTGGGTGAGATTTTGCATTATTTTACTATATATTATATAATGTACATTATAAACTTACATATTACATTAATGTAGCACATTTTGTTTAGCCATTCCTTAGTTGTCTATCATTGAAATACAAAAAGGCATAGAGGAAGACTTCTAGAACATTTGGGTGGCTTCTTGTTGGAAGATTTGTGGAAGGACAGAGTCATGTGAAGGCCTAGAACACCAATGGAGAAAGTCTCCATTTCAGCGAGGTCAGAGATATACTGATGCTCATATAATCATAGGAATTAGAGCAAGACTTTAAAGTCATCTGATCTAAATCTGAATTTATAGGTGAGGAAACTGAGTTCCAAAGAACAGACACATGGTCCAAATGTATACAGGTAGCAAGTAGCATAGAAGGGCTTTGAACCCTGGTTCTCTACTCTAGGTTTTGTGCTAATTAGTCTTCTAGTACACAATTCTTCAGACTCAAGTGGAAAAAAAGTCATTGAACATCTGGGCTTCAACATTCATTGGTTCTCTTTGTGGTGGCAAAGAACTAGAGATTGAGGGGAGACCCATCAATTGGAGCATGGCTAAACATGCCATGGCATATGATTGTGATGGAATACTGCTGTGCCATAAGAAATGATGAACAGATAAATTAATTAATATCTTAAAAATAACCCTTACCTTCCATCTTAGAATCAGTTCTCTGCATTGGTTGCAAGGCAGAAGAGCAGTAAGGACTGGGCAGTGGGGGTTAAGGGATTTGCCCAAGGTCACACAGCTGGGAAGTGCTTGAGAAGGACCTCCTGTCTCTGAGCCTGGCTCTTAATTCACTGAGCCACCTAGCTGCTCTCCCTCACCCTCCAGTAAGCTAATATAAAAAACAAACATGGAAAGTCCTAAATGAAGTTATGAAGAGAAAATAAGCAGAACCAAGAGAACATTATGTACAGCAACAGAAATATTGTTTGAAGAATGACTTGTGTACATCCACCCCCAGAAAAAGAATTGATAAATAGAAACAAGCAAAACAGATATATATATACACACACACACACACACACATACAGCTATCTACCTACTTAACTGTATCTCTCTATTTATCTGTATATCTCTCCATCATCTATCTCTCTCTTTCCCTCTCTCATCTCTCTCTCATCTCTCATCTTTCATCTTTGTCATTTCTCTCATCTTTCTCTATCAATCTCTATCACTATCTCTCTATTAGTCTCTCTATCAGTCTGTCTATCATCTTTCTACCTTCTCTTTCTCTCTTATCTCTTTATCATCTATCTATATCTATCTATCATCTCTCTCTCTATTCTTCTCTAGAGTGGGCAAGGGAAAGAGGGAGAAAGATACCTAGGAATTTTAATGTAACAAACAAATTTTTTAAAAACATAATTCATTGAACAAATCTTAAGAATCTATTTTGGTGGAGGCATTGTGCCAGGGATCCAAGAATAAAGACTTCGCCAGCTCTGCTCCCCAAAGAGTCAAAAATAGAAGGAAGAAGGGAGCAAGTGCACAATAAATAGATGAGGAAGGAGAGTGAGGCCAGTGCAAATGGGAGCTCCAGGAGCAGGGCTGGGAGAGATCAGATGAGAGAAAGAGGGAGCCTTTGTCAGAGTTGAGCTGGATTTCTTCGGATCAGCAATTATAGGGTATTTAGCTAGGCAATATTTTCTACCTCCTTCCTACATTTCCCTCTTTACTATCTCTACCCTGCTGTAATAAAGCTACTGACAGACTCATAGTTTAATTTTTAATTTTTATAAATGGCGACCACAACAATTTTTTTGATTCTTATATCACTACCACCTCCACTATCACTACCACTACCACTACTTGTCCTCCTCTTCTTCCCTCTCCTACTTCTCTTCCTAGACAATTTTCTAATACTATCATGTAATTTAAAATTTGTTTATTTTAACTGATGTCTTCTTTTTTTTATATCATCTTAATTTCTGAACATATTCTTTCTCCTCTTCTACTCAGAAAACTGTCCTTGGTAACAAAAATGTTTGAAAGAAAGAAAGCACTTCAGTAATAATCATAAATTGATCAATCATAGGGGCAGCTGGGTGGCTCAGTGGATTGAGAGCCAGACCCAGAGATAGGAGGTCCTGGGTTCAAATGTGGCCTCAGACACTTCCTAGCTGTGTGACCCTGGGCAAGTCACTTGACCCCCATTGCCTACCTTTACCACTCTTCTGCCTTGGAGCCAATACACAGTATTGACTCCAAGACAGAAGGTAAGGGTTTTAAAAAAAAAGAATGTATGGGTTTAAAAAAATAAAAAATAAATTGATCAATCATGTCTAATAATTTACATAATATTTCAATCCTGTAAATTCTCATCTCTACAAAGCTCCTGATTCTATTTAAAGTTTATTACCCATCTTACAGGATTATACTCAGTTTTTTCAGGGTAGATTTTTTTTCATTATAATCCTTTATCCTTTCCCATGTGGGAAACCCAATTTTAAAAAATTCCCCCTAATATATTCCATGCAGAGTATAGGTAGGAAGGAAGAAAGCATTTATTAAATGCCTATTATATTCTAGGCTCTGCACAAAGCACTTTACATATGTTTTCTCATCTGATCCTCACAACAATGCTAAGAAATGGGTGCTATTGCTTTCCCCACTTTTACAGATGAGGAAACCAAGGCACAGAGGAAGTGAAATGATTTGCCCAGGGTCACACCCACACATAGTGTCTGAATCTGGATTTGAACTCAAAACTTCCCAAGTCCACCCCTGAAGCTCTATCCACCATACTATCTCTCTACCTGTCTTGCAGTTTATTGCCATAAAAAGTCTTGATGAGGGAACTTACAAAAGCATTTCATAGAATGATAGAATCATGACCTTGAGCAGAAAGGGAGCTTATAAATCATCCAATCAAAGCAAATCTTTTTTTGGGTAATTTCTTAAAATATAATTGGGAAATCAAATTTATATATTTACATATAAATATTAGGATATATTTTTTAGATTTAATGTCTATTTATCTTTACCTATATATTATGTATATATTAAATATAAATCTACTTACAGATTTACATTGTTATGTTTATATATACAATGTGTTTAATATTGTAATAAGGAATAAGTTAAGGTAGATAAGTGTAAAATTTAGAAAAGTATATTTGAAAATGCAAGCTTGAGTTGATTTTTTTGGAATGTGGCAGAAAGGACAGAGCTTTTGAACTCTGGGACAGTTGGGAGGTTTGCCACTGGTGATGGAGCTTGTGCCCTGATCTCACTGAAGAAACCCCACTTGAGGAGCTACGAAAATAGGTCTGGATCAGCAGCTTTGGAGGGTGGACCTCCAGGTCTGTGACAGCCTATTGGAGTGACCCAGTGTAGGTAGTGGATTGTACCAACATCCTGGACCCTGGGACAACATAGAGCATCGTTAGAGCAAGTAGTGAGATCCCCAAACCCTGTCAAGCTTGTATTTAGTCTAGTATAGTGTAGTGTAAGTTTTATCTTCCCTGCCCTGATTCCTGGACCACCTAAACCCCTGTATCTTCCCTCCTATTGAGGTTAAGAGTAGTTTGCCCCATTCCCACTTGCCCTACCTTATTTTATTATTAAAATCCGTTTATGTTGCTTCTACTGTCTCATTATAACTCCAAAGGACTCACAAATATTTAGTTAGTTTCCCTGGCTAAGTTGAGTGGTTAACTGTCATAACAAGTATTCTAGACTCCCCCATTCCCTTATTTCAATATCTATTTAATATCTATTTTATCAATATATTATTTATATATTAAATATGTTTAATATATATCTATGTGCTATTTATATATTAAATACATATATGTATAGAAATATATTGGACATATTTAATATATAGGGAAAATTATTTCCAAACTTTATTTGTAAATATAATGAATGAATGAGGAAGTATTTATTAAATGCATACTATTTTCTCTTGATGCAATATAACATTCTTAAGGGCAGGAATTATTTCATATTATCTTTGGATCCTCAGTACCTGGCATATATTAGGTACCTTATAGATGTTTCCTAATTGGCTCAACCCCTTTATTTTATAGATGAGGAAACTGAGACCCAGAGAGAGTCTGAGTGATTGGCCCAAGCTTACACAAGTAGTCATTGACAGAGTCAGGATATGAACTCAGGTTCAGTAAGCCAAGTTTAGCACTTCATGTAGAACATTCTTTCCATTGTCATCAACTATACTGCAACTTACTGTCTTAGAGAACTGCCCAGAGCATTTGCAGGTCAAATGACTTACCCAAAGTCATCTTGCCAGTCTGTCTCAGAAATGGGGCTTGAATGTAGGTCATTATGATTCTGAGGTCAGCTCACCAACTACTATGCAATAATTCTTCTTTACTCACTAAAAATGTTCTATTTCTTAGCTAAAAATTAAATGAAGTGTCTCATAGAATATATAATAGGCAAACATGTTACATATACCACTGTTTTATATATGCTGTTATATATGTTTATATAGCATATATGTTTTATAAATGTTATATATACTGTTATGTTTTGTACATTATATTATACATGTTTTATATATTATATACTATTATATATGTGTTTAACATATAATATAGTTATGTTTTATAGAATACATACTATTTTATATGTTTAATATATGTTATATATATAGTTACAGGTTTGATATTACACTTGTATGTGTTTCATATATGTTATATACATGCCATCATAGGCGTCATACATTATATATACACTATTTATATGTGTTATATGTGTTATATATGTTATATACACTATTTTATATGTGTTTAATATGTTATATGCATTGTTACAGGTTTTAGCATTATATATTCCACATATGTTATATGCATGCCATTATGTATGCTTTATACATTATATATACTATTATATGTTTTATATACATAGGTATATTTTATATATTATATAAACTAATGTGTTTAATATATAATGTTATATACATACTATTGTATGTTTTATATGTACTATCATATATGTGTTTAATATGTTATATATGACTATATATGGTTTATATATTATGTGTTTCATATATAACATTATATAAATGCCATTATTTGTTGTTTATATCATATATACCATTATAGATGTGTTTTATATACAATGTTATATACGTACTGTTAATATGTTTTCTAGATAATATATACTGCTATACATTTTATCTAGGTGTGTGTATGTATGTATGTGTGTATCTCTGTCTCTCTCTCTCTATGCGTGTGTATCTATATCTCTCTCTCTAGGTATCTTCTAGACATATCTAGAAGAATGTGGAAGAATCCCTTCCAGGACTGGGGCTCCCCAATTCTAACTCTACAGAAGTCCCGGACTCCTGGGTCCTCCTCTACAAATGAGGATGGCCATTACGCTTCCTGCTCCCTAACTCCCAAGGACATAGAAGGTCTGTTAAAAATGTAAACTCTGAGGATGGTTAGCCCTGTTCTTCTCCTTTGATGATCACAGAAGTTCAGATAAAAACCGTTGCAGGCCAAGTGTTTGTCCTAACTTTGTTCCTTCTTTGCTGAACTATTTGACAGGTAGTGAGTTGGTGCCTTGGACACAGTGTCCAACCTGGAGTCCAAATCTGGCCTCAGACACTTCCTAGGTGTGTGACCCTGGAAAAGTCACTTAAGTCTGTTTGCTTCAGTTTCCTCTTCTGTAAAATGAACTGGAAAAGGAAATGGCAAATCACTTCAGTATTGTTGCCAAGAAAACCCCAGAAGGGTCATGAAGAATTGGACATGACTAAACTACAATGGACTATTTCACAAATGGATAAAATGATTGCCTTTTGTAACTGAATAAAAACATACAATTATCCTTGGAACTCGTATTGCTAGGATAGTTATCGTCTGAGAGCTGTGATACTTTGACTAGCATGATTCTCTGCTGGGCCTGTGCCAACTCAGGCCAAAACATACCTCCCATCCCCCCGACCCCCACCCCAGGAGAGACCCTGCCAGAGGAGGGAGGGTGCCCAGGGATGCATCAACCATCTTTAAGGTTTGTGGCATTCTAGGCTATGTGCCAAGTTTGAGAGGATGGTCAGCCGTGACCCCCCGCACTTGGGAAACTCTGGCCTCTGGAAGTACCCCAGGATGGTTCTCATTGCCTTTATTAACCCTGAAAAAAACACATTTCCTTCAGTAAAACTTATTAAAGAATAATAGAGTTTTAGAGATGGTTAGCAACTAGAAAGAACCTTGGGGATTATCTGTTCTAACCTTCTTATCTTATTAATCAACATAAATTTAAACTGAAAGAAAAATAAAATGTATTTGTTTGTTCTATGATATTTCCCATTTTCTCCTTTCTTCCTCCCCAGCACTGGAGAAAGTTTCTTTTAACAAAGAATGCGTGTGTGTGTGTGTGTGTGTGTGTGTGTGTGTGTGTAAGTATATATGTTTCTATTTATCAGTTCTTTCACTGGAGATAAACAGTTATTTTTAGATCAGCGATGGTGAACCTTTTAGAGATGGTGTGCCATGCCACACACACCCCAACTGTGTGCCGTTCCCTTTCCCCACCCCCAGACAAGGAAGGGAGAAAGAGAGGGGAGGGCTTGAGCACTCTGCTCAGGGGAGGGAGTAAGCGCAGAAGTGCAGGGAGGTGCAGTGGAGAGGGGGAAGGGAGCAGCTGTGCCAGAGTCCCTCTACCTTTCTAGTAACTAACTGTTCCAGGGATGGCACATGTGGCCACAGAGAGGTCTCTGTGTGCCATCTTTGGCACACGTGCCATAGGTTCACCATCATGGCTTTAGACAATATTTTTGTTGTAGTATATCATGTTCTCTTGGTTCTGCTCAATTTGTTCTTCACAATTTCATTTAGATCTTTCCATTTTGTAAAAATAGCTTGCTCATCATTCTTTTTATTTTTTATTTTCAAAACTATTTTATTTTTCCAATTATATGTAATAACAATTCTCAACATATGTTTTCTGAAATTATAACATCCCAATTGTCTCACTCCCTCCCTTCCCTCTTCTCTCAGAGATAATAAGCAATTTGATCCTGGTTATACATGTATTATTACTGCTCATCATTTCTTACAGCACAATAGTATTCCATCACAATTATATGCCACAAATTATTTAGCCATTTCCTAATTGATGAACATCTTCTGACTTTCCAGTTCTTGGTCACCACAGAGAGAGCTGCTATAAATATTTCAGAACCCACAGGTTCTTTTCCTTTTACCCTGATCACGTTGGGAAATAGACCTAATAGTGGTATTTATTAAGCCAAATGGTATACACAGTTTTATAACTGAATTTTTTCCACATTGTCCTCCAAAATGGTTGGATCGGTTTATATTTCCACCATCAAATTTATTATCAACATGCATTTATAAAGTTTCTATTTGTCAGACACTGAGCTAGGTATAGGAGATACAAAGACAAAAGTGAAATCGTTCTGCCCCTCAAGAATCTTACATTTTATAGAAGAGGAAAACAAGACCTAGAAAGAAATGGCTTGCTCAATGTCAGATGTTGTGTTAATGGCAAAATGAGAAGCTAAAATCTAGATCCCTTGGATCCCAAGCCAACATTCTTCCCATTACTCTCAAGCTCAGCTGCCCCACCATGTTTACCACTCTCCGGATGCCAATGGCTACTCCAGAGAAGCTTAGCAAACAAGTCAAGCCAGAAATCCATTGGAGTTAAAGATGACATAGCTAGATAGTGTACTTCAGGAAGAACCGAGTTCAAATCCAGCCTCAGTCACTTCCTAGCTGTGTAATCATGAGCAAAATCATTTAACCTCTCTCAGCCTATTTCCAATAATAATAGCATTTACCAACTAGGATAAATGTAAGGATCAAATGATACAATATTTGCAAATTATAGTGGTGTTGCTTGTTGTTGTTCTGTCATTTCAGTCATGTCTGACTCTTTGTGAACCCATTTGGGGTTTTCTTGGCAGAGATTCTGGAGTACTTTGCCATTTCCTTCTCCAGCCCATTTTACAGACGAGGAAACTGAGGCAAACAGGGGTAAGTGACTTGCCCAGGGCCTCATAGACTTATTAAGTCCGAGGCCAGATTTGAATTCAGGAAGATGAGTCTTCCTGACTCCAGGTTCAGCACTCTCTCCACTGTGCCACTTGGATGTCCAACTTTTACTGAGCACCTACAATATGTAGTGAAGGAGAATCAATAGAAGTAACATCCGTAATATATAACTTGCGTATGTAATATATGTGTGTGCTTTTTTATGTACCAGTGATATCGCTGTTACAACATTTGAGCTCAAAATCTCATTTTCCAGTGTATTACATGAGAAAACAAATAGAAGTAATGAAAGCAGAGATCAGAAAAGCCAATGGGCTTTAGCTTTAGCCAAATATGCCTAGAAGATGTCTTGGCAGAAGGTGTTTGATCAGCTCACAGGATGGTGGAAAGAGGGGAGGAGAGCTGGCTAATAGAAAAATGATAGACTTTTCTACTCAAGACTTAGGCAACTCAGACTATAAAAATAACTGCTTCCCCAGGTCTACAGAACAAAAGAATAATCTGCTCATATATGGAGGGCATCCTTGATGAAAGCACGAGAAGAGAAGAGGCAGGTTACAAATGGAATTCTACAGTGGATGACATTGTTATATCATCATCTGAAAGATGAAAAGAATATAGGATTTCACTGAGTTTACTGTTTGCTGACTATAAAAAGCTACTGGCTAGAGGCAGCATGTTCTAATGGAAAGCTCCCTGGCCCTGGAGTCAGATGACTGGATTTCAAATCCAGCGACTCTGAGTCTCAGTTTCCTCATCTGTAAAATGAGGGCATTGGACTAGATGGCCTGAGTTCCTTTCTAGTCCTAGAGCTATCATTTGATGGAGTGAAATGTATCCTTAAGGCTTTCCTCCAACAAGGGGTCTCCCACACCTACATTAAAAATGATACAACTTTCTAAAAAAAAAAATTAAACGTAACTATAGAAGTTATTTTGCTCAATGATGCATAAAACAGGGGGAAGTATACTGCCAATAGTCACACAGTGAAGGATTTGAACTCAAGTCTTTCTGACTCCATCCACTATACCACCCAAATGCCTAAGTGTTATCTGTCATGAAAAAGCTTGGGGCAAAGACTAAATGGAAAAGACTTCCCTAGACACCAAGGAGTGGGTGGGGGACAGAAGGAGAGGGAGAAGGAGAAGGAGAGGGAGGAAAGGGAGAAGGAGAAAGGGAGGAAAGGGAGGAGAGGGAAGAGAGAGAGAGAGAGAGAGGTACTCTTTTGGGGGGTATCTATTGAAGCCTTTGGATCTCTTCTCAGAATAATGTTTTTAAATGCATAAAATTAAATACATATAAAGATTACCAAGGAAACCAATAATATTGAAATATAGTTTAAAAAAATTTTTTAAAGTGTGGATCCTAGGTTAAGAATCCCATAGTGACATTCTCCATAAATACTTCCATTTGTGGTTGACTTACTACTGATGGTTTCAAGCCCTGGAGCATCACAGTCTTTTCAATGAGATCTAAAACCCCTGAAAAGCTGAGATCCACAAGGCACATGGGAAAAATCAGGTGGATGAAGAAAGCTTGTTGTTTTGCTTATATTATGATGTTGGATGGATGGTCCACAGAGCTGCTCTTTCAGTACAAGTATCTTGGAAAGACATTGCAGATGGACAGTAAATTTAGTTCAGGACTGAACCGGAGGAAGAGAAGACCCTATTGGAGGCATTGTGAAACAGAGGAAGGTGTGCTGACTCAGGAACCATTGGATCCAGGTTCCTATCCTACTTAGGATACTCTCTTGGGCAACTCCCTTAAACATCTATTGGTCTTAGTCTTCTCTTCTGTAATACTAAGAGGTTGGACTAGCTGATATTTGAGGGTCTTTTTAGCTCAAAATATATGACCGTATTCATACACGACAAATTGCCCCCTACTTTGAACAACCTCATACTCTCCCTGAAACACAGGTTCATCTTTTTGACACCAGTGCCCTTCTTGTGATTGAGAATAGCTGAAAATCTTGGAAATCCACAATCTTTGAAAAAAGTAAAATCACAGGAAACCCCGAGGTCAGTGAAGGTGTGCATGGTGGAAATGAGGAGGCTACACCTTATTACCCACCAATGACTGCCCAGAAGAAGAAACAAGGTAAAGGGTGTCACAGAAGGGCAGAGGATTGGAGGTTGAGGAGGTCAATCATAGAGTAAGAGTGAGGGATAACCAATGCCCAGGCACTTAATGTCAAGGGATTTGGAGCAAGGCAACCCTAATACCAGGCACATGGGAAGACACAGACTTGAGCCTCACAGGAGAAGAAGATGCTGAGTGAGAGGCTGTGGTCCTCATGTTGGAGAGAATGCCCAGGGCAGAGGGATCATGGACCTGTTGGAATATATTTACATCAACCGATGCAGAGTGAAGTGAGCAGAACCAGGAGAAGACTGTGCACAGTGACAGCAATATTGTGCTTTGAGCCACTTCAAAAGACTTAGTTACTCTCAGCAACACAATGATCCAAGACATCCCCGCAGGACTCATGGTGACAAATGCTCTCCACTCCCACAGAAAGAACTGATGCCATCTGAATGTAGATAGAAACATACTATTTTTAGCTTTATTTTTTGTTGGGATTCTTTTTGGTCTGTTTTCTTTCTCAACATGACTAATATGGAACTACGTTTTGCATGATTGCACATGTATAACCTATATCAAATCGCTTGTCATCTGGAGTGGGGGTAGGAAGAGAGAATTTGGAACTCAAAATTTTTAAAAATAAATATTAATGGAGGCAGCTGGGTGGCTCAGTGGATTAAAAGCCAGACCTAGAGATAGGAGGTCCTGGGTTCAAGTCTACCCTCTGATACTTCCTAGCTATTTGATCTAGAGCAAATAATTTAATCCCCATTGCCTGGCCTTTACTGCTCTTTTGCCTTGGAACAAAAATACAACATTGATTCTAAGATGAAGGCTTTAAAAAAATACAGAGATGGATTAAAGTTAGAAATATAGGTAAGTGGCTCAGTGGATTGAGAGCCAGAGATGAGAGGTCCTGGTTTCAAATCTGTTGTCAGACACTTCCTAACTGTGTGACCCTGGGCAAGTCACTTAACCCCTATTGCCTAGCCCTTACTACTTTTTTGCCTTGGAACCAGTACATGGTTGATTCCAAGATGGATGGTAAATGTTTTTTTAAAAATGTTAAAAATCGTTTTTATATGTAATTGGAAAAAAGGAAATATTTTAAAAGAAAAAAAATCTATCTAAGCATAGACTTGGACTTACAATTTTATTGGCATTGGTAACTCCCAGGTGAGGAAATTCCCTCACCAATACAGATTGGCACCTTCTCAGTGACAAGAGTTGCCTACAGCACTTGGAGGTTAAGGGTCCTAAAGCCAGTATGTTACAGAGGCAAGACCTGCATGCAAGCTTTTCTGGTTTCACGATCAGCTCTCTATTCACTGCAAAAGGTCAGAGACTCTCAGAAAAGGCAGAGGCTCTCTATCTAGTCTGATTTCCCATTCTGTGCAGAAATCTTCCTTCCTTCATCTTTAATAAATGGTCAGAAGTAAATAAAAGCCATCTGTGTTGATCTGGGTAGCAACAGGATCCTCACAAATATTCAGTTTATTGGTGAGTTATCAGTGGCTCAATAGACAACTCTGTGAATTTTCCACAGATGGTTTAAGATCCCAAGGCTCGTTGATTGATTCATTGGCTGTCTCCCTCTTGCCAGCAGGGAAATTTCCACTCGGCAGCCACGGCAGCCACGGACGTGTGCTATAGGAATGCGTATACTTCTTAGGAAGCCAAAGCCACTTCACCGGAGGAAGGAAACGGCTGTGGAACAGTCACCAACGATGCCCTCAATAGGTCTGGATTATCCAGTGTTTTTAATTATTTGTGGCACTATTTTCCATTCCTACGAAGAGCTGAGAATTCACAGAGGTGGTGAACGGGCATCGCTTGGTTCGTTTTATTGGTATCCTGGCACCTCGCAGTGTCTGGCGGGTAATAGGCATTTAGTAAATATTTGTTGAATAATTAACTGATTGATCACACATAACAAAACCTTATTGAATGTGGAGATATGTGGAAAGGCGGCGTTCACAAGACATTGCAAAGATTTTTACAGAATGACATAGCAGAGAGGGACCTTCTGTTACAGTGTTAGCCTGGACGGCTGCTCTGAGATGATCCGGTTCTACTCTTCTATTTTTCATCCAAGGAAGCAGAGTGGTTTGATTTGAACCCAGATCTCCTTATTCCGAGTGTTCTTTCCATTATGTTGTGCTGCCTTCATTTTCTTCCTTCCTCCTTAAACTAAAGCTTCTTCATTCTTGAGCTCTAACACAAGGAATATGAACATAAAAGTCTGTCTGTCCTAGAATTACTTATTTCTACTTCTAGGCTATTTTTTTTGTTTGTTTTAGCCTCTGAATGTTTTGTTATTGTTCAGTTGTATCTGATCTCATTTGGGGTTTTCTTGGCAGAGATACTGTAGTGGTTTGTCATTTCCCTCTCTGGCTCATTTTTAAAGATCAGGAAACGGAGACAAACTGGGTTAAATGACTTGCCCAGAGTCATACAGTGTCTGAGGCCAGATTTGAACTCATAAAGATGAGTCTTCCTGGAATAGCTAGGTAGCACTGTGAAAGAGCACCAGTCCTTGAATTGGAGAGATCTGGGTTCAAATTAGGCTTCAGACACTAGCTATGAGACCCTGGGCAAGTCACTTAACTCTGCCTCAGTTTCCTCATCTGTAAAATGAGCTGGAGAAGGTAATGGCAAACCACTTCAGTTTCTTTGCCAAGAAAACCTCATATGGAGTCATAAAGAGTCAGACACAACTGAAAAAACTAACAACAAAATATCACTTTAATTCCCCAAACCTTAGTTTCTCATGACTTTCTGCCTCCTCCAGGCAGATATCTTCCTTAAAGTAAGGAAGGGTTCACAAACTTTGTTGGGCCTCATGCCCCTTGCCTTTCTGTAAAACTCTGGTCTCCACTCCATCCTCTTCTAAATTAATATACAAAAGGAGATAAGTTCTAGCACGTAGATGTGTGAGTTGTTGTTTATTGGCCATTATTTTCCAAAGCAGAGCTAGCCAGGAAGTCAGGACTGGCAACAGATAAAGGGTCAATTCTGCCTAAATAATGTGACAATGCTGAGCATTAGCCTTCCAACATTCCCATCCCAAGACTCCTGCAAACGCTGCCTATTAGTCTATCATTCATTCATCTGTCTCGAACTTGGGTAAGATGGTGTAAATCAGTGATTCCCAAAGTGGGCGCTACCTCCCCCTGGTGGGTGCTGCAGCGATCCAGGGGGGCGGATGATGGCCACCTGTGCGTTTATCTTTCCTATTAATTGCTATTAAAGTTTTTTTAAAAAATGAATGTCCAGGGGGCTAAGTAATATTTTTTCTGGAAAGGGGGCGGTAGGCCAAAAAAGTTTGGGAACCACTGGCGTAAATGAAGAGGATTCATGATGGAGACTCAGGACTCGGACACGGACCTCGGAAATGAGAGAAGCATATCCTGAAGCATCCTAGAGGAGCAATCAAAGAGAAGCCACAATCTGCTCAAAGTATCCTTTAAGGCTAGAAAAATTCCACACCTCTTGAATATCTCAGAAGACATGACCTGGTATCTAGAACCACCTTGGGGTATCTATGGGGCAACAGATTGAGAGCCAAGCCTAGAAATGGGAGTCCTGGGTTCAAATTTGGCCTCAGACACTCCCTAGCTGAGTGACCCTGGGCAAGTCTCTGAGCCCCCATTACCTACCCCTTATAAAAATCCTAAGGACCAGTCTCCTAAATTTAACTCTTATAGAAACAACGCACAATATTGATCCTAAGATGTAAGGTTAAGGCTTAAAAAAAAAACAACAAAAACCACTGTAGGAATGTAAGTTAGGGATAGAGTAAATTTCATGGATTAGGTTTGTGATATTGGAAATTTGGGGATCCTTGAACTGTCCTTGGTCTAAACTTCCTGTGGACATTTAAGACTCTTAAAAACTACATTTCCCATGATTCCTCTTGCGTAATACAGGTGGGCAGGAAGTGTAATTACGTAAACAAAGATATAAAGACTCAGGACTCGATTGGTACTTCCTCTTTCCTGCTGAAGCAGCCAGGTGGGAAGGTATGGCACAACATTGGAACTAGCTCTTATCAGGCATGTGGCTTTAATTATCAATATGGCTATTAATAAAACCCTAATATATGTATATATATATACATACATACATTTTATTTCTTACAGGTTTAAGAGGAAAAGAGGAGAATTTGGATACAAGCCCTGGGAGAGGATTCTGGGAAGGAGAGAAGGATTGTTGGAGTTTTGAACTGACACTAACTGTCATTTCACTCTCTCCCCTGTTTCCACTGAGTTGGAGGAAGGAGGCTTTGCTCTGACAGATTTCCCCTAGGTAGTCATAATCTTGTAGAGTTGTATCATCTCACATTTATCTAGGAAGATTCCTTATTTCACCACCTCACTATTTTTCAAGAATTGACACATTCAACCAATTCCTAGTACTTGAAATAGCCCTAGAAAGCTCAATCAATACATTGCCTGGCCCCAGACCATTATCCCAGATTGACTTGTTGCCCAAAATTGTTCAGAGGCAATACGGATCCCCAAAAAGCTAAGATCAGTGTTGTGTTGTGTTTTGTTTGTTTTTTATTTTTTATTTTTTTAGAACAGTGTTTTTAATAAGTATGACAATCACACATACTCACGATCTCCAAGAGGAATGTGGAAAGAAAAACTGTTAAGGCTAGAAAGACCTTGGAGAGGAGATCAAAACCAAATGGAAACAGGAGAAAGTACACGACATCCTCATTGTTGGATCTGCCCTGGAGTTGCACAGAGAATGCTTTGTTAGCCCCCAGATGGGAGCTTACAGTTGTGGACCTCCAAAAGTCCAACATGCAACAAATGGCACCGAGGCGGCGCTCTGAGCAGGACCAATCAATTCACTAAGAAGCCTGGTGGTCCCTAAGCAGTTGGATCCAAGGCCTTCCTCTTGGTCAAGGAGTTGTTCTGTTCATAACCTGGAAGGTTTTCCAGATCTTGGGAAGTCCCTAGCCCTTGGGAGGGGTGTCCGTTCAGAAGTGGGGAGCCGCTAAGATTGGCTAATCAGAAGCAAAGGAACCTTAGAATTGGCTGAGGGCCGCGTCCGTCCATCATCGGGGCTTTGTCAGCAGTGCTCTGGGGCTCTCTGCCTGCCTACTTTGTCAGCAGGGGCTTTCCAAAGGTCACCAGGCCCGGTCAGCAGGGTCTCCGGCCTCCCGCAGGCCATCTGGCCAGCTCCGCAGGGGTTTGGTCAGCAACATTCTGAGATTGAAGAACACGGTGACGGGCCTTTAGGAAGTTGTGGATTTTAAACAAAGGTCATTTAGGAGTGGGTAGGGGTAATGCCAAATTGCTATCGAAAGTTAATACAGGTTCTTTTTTCTTTTTCTTTTTTTTTTAACCCTCACCTTCTGTCTTAAAATCAATACCGTGTACCGGTTCCAAGGCAGAAGAGCCGTAAGGGCCAGGCAATTGGGATTAAATGACTTGCCCAGGGTCACACAGCTAGGAAGTGTCTGAGGCCAGCTTTGAACCCAGGACCTTCTGTCTCCACGCCTGGCTCTCTATCTGCTGAGCCACCCAGCTGCCCCCCAATATTAGTTCTTATAACAGGCCTAATATAGCAAAGATCGATCTTGTGAATCAATCACAAATAATGTAATTATCAATATATGGTGGGTTAATGAATGATAACCCTCCTCCTTACAGCATTAACCGACATAACCAATCAAAAAATATTTCTCTTTTTTCTTACCATTACAATCACTAATACTCATTAAATCACAGTCATCTGGGGGGCATCTAGGTAGTAGAAGGGATTGAGAGTCAGGCCCAGATATAGGAGGTCCTGGGTTCAAATCTAGTCTTAGATACTTCCTAGCTGTATGACCCTGGGCAAGTCACTTAATCCCTATTGCCTAATTCTTTTCTGCCTTACTTTTCTATGTTTTTTATAAATGAAGTGCTGTATAGTTTGTTAATGCCAATGATCAGTTATGTTATTTTACCACCTGACTGTAGAACATATTGGCTAATACTGCATTAAATTCAGATTTCAAATCTAAAAAAAAAGGGGGGGGCTTGGTGTTTTTTGTTTTTGTTTTTTTTTTTACACAGTGAATTGGCTGGGGTCACACAGCTGACCTCCCATCTCTAGGCTTGACTCTCAACCCATTGAGCCACCTAACTATACCCCTTGGACAAGCCACTAAACCCCTGGGCCCTGTCACTCTTCTGCCCTAGACCCAATACTCAGTTTTGATTCTAAGATGGCAGATAAAGGTTTTTTAAAAATTATAATAATCTGACTAAATATTGATTGAATTGAGTCACCGGATCAACATTATCTTCACACAGCCAAATAGTTTTATTTAACCCTAAAAAAGCAGATATTTTCTATATCTGTGCAATAATTCAAAGAACCTTAAATGGAAGAGAATGATTGAATAGCAACATCTCCCAGGGCCATCTCTATCTGAAGTTCAGTGAGAGGATGAGAAGAATGAGATGAGAGCAACAACATCCTTCTACACATTGTTTCTAGATTTACCAAACTAAATTAAGATCATTACTGGGAGGCTGACTGTGAGGTGATCATTTTTTTCCCTTCACAACAATTCACAGAGTCCCCTATGAAGCCAAGGCAAGGCCTGCCATCTTTGTTGGGCCTCCTGCTCCTTGTGTTTCAATAAAACTTCTTTATCTACTCTGGCCCTTCCCCACAAATAAATATGGAAGGAAATAAGTGACATGTGCAGAAGGAATAAAAAATGGATTAATTTCAATAAAATAATAATTACCCATAATTCACTTCTCCAGACTCGACTCCCGACTGAGCTTTTCCACCCTCTCACTAGACCGAGTCTGATTTTTTTTCTCCAACAAGACGCCTCTCTGTTTGGTGAGTCCCTTCCCCAGAGGGTCACTTCAGGAAGTGTCCAGGCCTTCCAAACTGCCTTCTCCCAGGCACCCTCCCTGACCTGGATCTGTCCACTTCTTGCTCAGCAGCCTCGCCTCCTCCTTTTTAGGAGTTTTCCTTCTCCCATTAGAATGAGAATTCCTCGAGGGCCGTCATTATGTTTCTTTTTGGCTTAAATTCCCAGAGGCTACATAGACCTGCAGGGGAGGGAAAAGTCAGTTGGGAGAGCTTCTGAACTCCTGCACAGGATGGCAATCTCCTGGAGGTCAAGAACAGCTGACAGATTTATCTTTGTAGCCTTCTCGCCCCTCACATTTATGACCCAACGTTGACTAGCTTTGAAGTCAGAAATCAAAGCTGAAGGCCCATCGTTCCAGCCCCCACTCTGTAACCCTGGACTCGTCCTTGACTCTTGACTCTCTCTTACCCGACATCCATCCATTCAGTAACCACCTGTTGTTAATTCTACCTCCCAATTGCTTGCATCTGCTACTTCACCCAAATAGCCAACACCCTTGTGGAGGCCCTCATCACCTCTTGCCTGGACTATTCCAGTAGCTTCCTAGCATTCTTGCCCCACATCTCTCCCCTCTCCAATCCATCTATCACAAGTCTGCCAAAATTATATTTCTGCAACAGAAGGCTGACCATGTCACTCTTTCTCAAAAAAACTCTGATGGCTCCCTATTGCTTCTAAGATCAAATATATGCTCCTGTGTTTCTCATGATTCAATCTCCTCATAATCCGGTCCCAACCTACTTTTTAATACTTGGTATACAAGATTCCTCTTTGTTTATTCTAAGTTTCAGCCAAACTAGCTCATTTGCTGTCTCTCCCCCATTTCATCTCCTCTGTTTTTTGCTCATCCCATTTCTCAAGCTCTGAATATACTTTCTCTTTCTCCAAATCCTTCCTTTCTTCCTTTCTTTCTTCCTTCCTTCCTTCCTTCCTTCCTTCCTTCCTTCCTTCCTTCCTTCCTTCCTTTCTTTCTTTCTTTCTTTCTTCCTTTCTTCCTTTCTTTTTTCTTTTTTTTAAACAATTACTTTCTGTCTTAGTAACAACTTTAAGACGAGGGCAAGGGCTAAGCACATGGGGCTAAGTGACTTTCCTAGGGTCACATAGCTAGGAAATGTCTGAAGGCAGATTTGAATCCAGGTCCTCCCAAATCTAGGCTTGGTGATCTATCCACGGTGCCACCAAGCTGCCCCTCTACTTTGTTTCTCTTTTCTGATTTCCTCCTCCCCTCCAAGCTCTTAGTATCTCCTTCCACCAAATTACCTTGTATTTAATTTTGGGCAATCTAAGGGAAAACCCCCTAACCATCAGAGCTGTCTCAGAAGACAACGGGCTGCCTCCTGAGATTGTGAGTTCCCTATTACTGGAGGTATTCCAGCAGAGGTTGAATGACCCCTTGTCAAGAATGCTGCAGATAACATGAGAAGGCCTTCCTAAGATTCTTTGACTCTTATATGCGCCATCTCCAATCAAGGTCCATCATTTAATATACTATACACCCAGGGCTTCTTCCTCTCACATGGAGTCCCAAGAATAGCTATGCCAAAATCCACTCAAAAACAGAATTCAAGAACGCCCAAAAGTATGTTCCCTTTTTCTCCAGTTAGATAGAGAAGGCAATTGGTTCAAACCAAAGGCATTTAATGAATTAACAGAGTACGAAAAGTTATAACCATAAATTTAGACCATGCTTTCCCATTGGGGTGGAGAGTGGGCACAAACAGGGATCACAAAGGAAAGCTGCACCCCCCTAGAGACACACAAACATGGTGAAGCTTCAGAACCATCAACATCTTCCGATGGTATCATTTTGTTCCCACTTGACCTCCTCCTTGCTCTTCTTGGTACCATTGCCCCACTATTCTCTACAGTCTTATGGTAGTCATTGGAATGCTGGGGTGTGTGGGGTGTGCAGGAAGGACCAGCACCTCTGGTGGGAGGATTTGCTGAGCCCTTTGGGCTGCTCATCCACCTTTGGGGTCCACCTTTCACCCAACCCTGGTTCCAAGAAGCTGTAGCATGTGCACCAAATGCACCCCAGTAAAACCCTCTTGGCAGATGGGCTAAACCAAGTTGAGGTAACCAACAGACCTCAAAGCTCATCAGTGGGTTAGAAGTTGTCTACCCCAAGCAGATGAAGACTTTCTTGACAGAATGGGGGGATCTGAATAATTCGTTCCAATGGCCAGGAGGGAAATCGAAGCAGGCATTATGGAGCACTTAGAGCTTGGTCAGCCATCAAAGACTCCAAGGTCATCCATTGCATCCTGGGCCACCACTGCTGGTCCTGACTTCCGTCTTGCCACTGGACTTGGATGAGTCTGGAAGAGAGAGGGAGGCTGATGACTTTGTGCCACTGTGCCTCACTTCAATCCAATTCCCACCCAAGCCAAGACATCAAGACATCAGTGGTCTTCTTCAAAATGAAGGGCAAGCAACGGCGGCATACTGGTCTCTGTTGGCCATTGGAATCACGGCAGTTGTTGGTCTCTTCGAGGCCCGGCTTCCTGAAACCAGAATCAGAATCAGAACTGCTCTCTTCAGGCCCGTCATGTGAGCTCTAGTCTGCTGGGGTTCAAATCTCTCCCCCAGGAGGCAGGCTTATAACTCTCTAGTAAGAATGAGGGCAGCCAGCTCACAGAAAGCCAGGCAGAGAGCCCCCAGGATAAGATAAGCTCTTTTTCTGTCTCTAGGTCTGGATAAAGATCTCTGGCTCTGCGTTATAAATAACCATCTGACTCGGGGTTAAAATAACCAAGATCCTCCTCAGCTTAGCACACAAATGAATGGGAGCCGGAACAAAAGGCAAACTGAGGAGGCGATGCCGATGCTCCCGACCTGTGCTGATGTTCAGGCACGTCCTTCTCTTTGCCACCCCATTTGGGGTTTTCTTGTCAAAGATACTGCAGTGGCTTGTCATTTCCTTTTCCGGCTCATTGGACAGATGGGGAAACTGAGTTAAATGGGGTTAAGTGGCTTGTCCAGGGTAAGTGTCTGAGACCAGATTTGAACTTGGGAACAGGAGAACGACCAACTTTCCAAAGCAGCCCGTCCTCCTATCAGGCCGTTTCCCCTCTATCTGACAATCAATCATCTCGTTACAGCTTGTCCCCATCCCTTCTGGATGGAGAAGAGTTCTTTCCCAGGCACCCCCGACTGATTTCCTCCATTCCTCTCTTCATCGATCAGTATCTGTTCTCCAGGCCTTTCAAGGGCTTGTCATTTTGGGGAGACTAGAAGGTAAGCCGCTGCAGGGATTCTGGGGGCGCCGGTGGAGTAGAGGGGGCCGAAGGGGATCCACTCAGCCTGATTTCAGTTGGAGCTGCAGGTGTGGGAGGGGAGCCCCTAGTGTCCAGCCCTTGGGCTCCGGCTCCGGCTTCTTGTCTTTCTCCCCCTTAAGAAAAACAGATGATGCTCCTGTGACTTTGGGGTTTTGCAGCACAATTGTCTAAAAATAGCCTCAACTTATTGGCTATTCCTTTTTAGGAAGGGTTTCAGCAGCCACCAAGTCTGTCGTCATCCCCAGGAAGTGGATGGAGAACACAGGCGGCCCAGCTGGCGGCAGTGGCTGCTCACCCCTGGGCTCAGTCCCCCCTCGGCCCCCACCCCCAGCTTCCCCTTCTCCACCCTTCCCATTTCCCATCACCACCAGCCCTAGAATGAGGCACGAGGGAAAGTCACAGAGGGAGCCTGAGCGGGGAAGCAGAGCCCAGGGCTGCAGGCCATGCACAGGAGGGGCTCCATCTCACCTGGGGCTTTTCTCGGGGAGCTGTCCTGGGGGCCCCACCTAAAGGGAGGCTTCTCGGCGCCTTCCCTGACACGTGCAGGCAACGCCAGGCGAGATTGTGCTTCATCTCCCCAGTGGACGCTTATGGCCTCTAGCACAGTGTTGAACATACAAGAGGTGCTTCCTAAATATCATATGGATGGATGAACAAATGAATCCATTGGATGGATCGGGGCTCTTTCGTAAGGGGCTCCTTTTTCTTTTTTCTTCTTCCCCAAACCAACCAGCTTGGAATCCATACTGGGTATTGGTTCCAAGGTGAAAAAGCATTAAGGACTGGGAAATGGGGGTTAAATGACTTGCCCAGAGTCACACATCTGAGGCCAAATTTGAACCCTGGACCTGGCTCTCAATCCGCTGAACCACCTACCTGCCCCCAGTATCTTCTTCTTTTAAAAGTGGTTCCTTATTTTTTTAAAAAATTTTTAAAAATTTTAAAAATTTAAAATTTAAAATTTTAATTTTGAATATTTTCTCCTAGTTACATATTTCATGTTCTTACCCTCTCCCCCAAGCCTCCCTAACCCGCCTTAGCCAACACACAATTCCATAAAAGTGGTTTCTTTAAGAACATTACCACATCCAGAGAAAGGACTGTGGGAGTAGAAACACAGAAGAAAAACATATGATTGATCATGTGGTTCGATAGGTACATATATGATTGGGGATGTTGACTTTAAAAGATCTCTACTGCAAATATGAATAACATGGAAATAGGTTTTGGACAATGATCCACGTATAACCTAGTGGAACTACTCGTCAGCTCAGGGAGGCGGGGAGGAAGAGGGGTGGGAAAGATCATGAATCATGTAACAGTGGAAAAATATTCTAAATTAATTAATAAATAAAAAATAAAAGTGGTTTCTTTGTGCTCTCCACCTCCAGAAAAAGAAATGTTGGAGTAGGAATGCAGATGAAAACATTTATCACTTGTTTATTTGGGTGTATGATTTGGGGTTTTGGTTTTATAAGATTATTCACTTAAAAATGAATAATATAGAAATATATTTTGCATGATAATATCTATAACAACCCAGAAATAAAGAAAATAAATAATTTTAAAAAGAAAATAAATTTTTTTAAAAAGTGGTTTCTTTGATGGTCAGATTACTGCCAAGGCCAGGCATCCTCTGGAGTGACAGTTCCAAGATCTTTCCGAACTGTTGGAGTGAACCAAGAAAGATGGGCAGCTCCTTCCTCCTCCTCCTCCTCCTCTTTTTGAAAGAAAACACAGTCCCAAACACAGAACTCTGCCCATATTAAATGTTTAGTAAAGAACATTGTACTGATGACTCACGATGACTATTTTCAACCTTAGAGACCCAATGGTGAAAGATACCTCCTCTTCTTGGCAAAAGGAACTGGGGGCCATATACTGGTTAACACTATGTCAGTGGGTTTTATTCAGCTGCTTGTGTATGTGTGTGTTTGGGAAGGGTACAAGAGGGTTCAAAGATGGTGAAAGGTTATGATTGGTGAGTGATTCCAGTGTAAAAACAAAAGACACAGGGGGAGCTATGTGCCTCAGTAGATTGATAACCAGGCCCAGAGATGGGAGTTCCTGGGTTCAAATCTGGCCTCAGACACTTCCTAGCTGTGTGACCCTGGGCAAATCACTTAACCCCCATTGCCTAGCCCTTACCATTCTTCTGCCTTGGAACCAATACACATGATTCTAAGACAGAAGATAAGTGGTTTTGTTTTTATTTTTTAAAGGTGTCAAAATAAAAAAAAAAATAAAACATGAGCATCTCTACACACACACACACAAAATAAATAAACCATAGTGTAATGGAAAATGCTGTGGGCCTAAAGGGAGGAGACCCCAGTTCAAGTCTTGACTACCATTTAAGATCAACTTTAGAGCTTGAAGGAACCTTAAAAGCCATCTAGGCCACCACGCCTCATTTTACAGATGATGCCACATAATAACAGAGATGGGATTTGAGCCCATGTCCTATGATTTCAGAGCCAATGCTCTTTCTACTTTATTTTCTTGCTATTTGTGTGACCTTGGGTGAGTGAGTTTCCTTGTGTAAATCCCAGTTTTCTCATCTGTAAAATGGGAAAGTGAGACTAGATGGTCTCTCAAGTTCCTTCCAGCTCTAACAGTTTATGAATGAATAAAGGAACTAAGAAACTCTGCCAGTCTTCCCCAGGAGCCTCTGGAAATACCAAGGCAGGGAGATGGAGGAGCTTTCTTCTCAAAGCTCAAAGGAAGCTACCAGCTGAGCATGAATTTATTCATTGACTATGAAAATTGCTTCCTGAAGGAGGATGCTGCTTCTATTCCAGAATTCCTGCCCTGCCAACCTTATTCCTTGTTCCTTCGTTATTGTGCTCCAACCTTGCTTGCTGTTTATCTTGGGGCTAAGAAAGGAAGGAAGAGGATTCCCTCAGCTAACTTCTCAGGGCAGAGAGCAGTTTCCTGGGGTGTGTCACTCTTGAACCCTTATGTTGAGGACAGATGTTATCCCTATGGCTTTCCTCTGAAGGTCTCCTTTCCCTCTGAATCACCCGGTTGGGCTTCCAGTCTTTACCCTATTCCCTCATCTCTGGTGTTTGCCTTAGTCCTCAGATTTCTTCCTTTCTCTCCCTGGAGAAGTGGGCTTTGACACATCATCTCTAGCGTATGCTATCTTGTAAATGGGAAATACTTAAGAGAAATTCAAAGATCAAGCCCCAGGCCAGCAGTTCTATTTTGAGAAGGGCAGGAGATTTGCACCCCAAAGATATGACATAGTTTTTCATGGTATCCTATTCTCTTCCTTTCTTCTTCTTTCTTCTTCTTTCTTCTTCTTCTTCTTCTTCTTCTTCTTCTTCTTCTTCTTCTTCTTCTTCTTCTTCTTCTTCTTCTTCTTCTTCCTTCTTCTTCTTCTTCTTCTTCTTCTTCTTCTTCTTCTTCTTCTTCTTCTTCTTCT
>NC_058131.1:504081545-504091152 GCF_016433145.1 Gracilinanus agilis | reverse complement strand
CTGCCCGAGGCTCCTTCAGCAGTCTTTGGGGCTGCTTCCACAGCCACGCTCAGGTCTGCACCGGGTCTTCACTGGAGGTCCAAGCCTGGGCTGGAGATCGTTATCCAATCCTAGGGCACTGCCTTTGCCTGTGCTGAAGGTAGTGAAAGTCCGTGGGCTGGAGATCTTTATTCGCACCTCAGGAAATGCCTTCAGAGCTTGGGAAAGGCTGAGTTTTAGGGGCCTTTGTCCCGGCCGGCGGTGCCTTCACCCACGTGGGCGCTCAGGGAGAGTCCCAGCCACCTGGGGTCCCTGGTCTTGCAGCGCACAGGTAAGGGCTCAGGGGCTGCCAGTGATTTTCTGGTTGCCCCAGTCCTGTTTACCCGCTTGTGCGGTGTGGGGGGTGGGGGAGGGGCTTCTTCCTCTCGTGTTTTAGTGAGAGCTGTTACACCCCTTTAAAGTGTGGAAATGCCCCGATTCTGCGTACCTTCAATGCTGCGCCCTGTTGTGGGGTTCCTTCGTTCCTCTGGACTCGTTTTTATTTCCCCTTGAGGGGTCCTGTGTGGTTCGGTCAGGAGAGATCGAGCAGCTGCTCCTTACTCTGCCGCCATCTTAACCGGAAGTCGAGTCCATCTGAAGATATTCTTGAGTGGAGGAACAGGTCGGATGCTTGATCCGGGCTTCTGAGATTCCCATTTCTTTGTGAATAATCATGGGGAGACCAGGAATTTCTGGAATGATTGACTATCTTTAATGATCCAAGAACTATTGTCAAGAGATATTCCTTTTAAAAAATTTTTAATTCTTACCTTCCATCTTAACATCAATACTATGTATTGGTTCCAAAGCAGAAGAGCAGTAAGGACTTGACAATGGGGGTTAAGTGACTTGCCCAGGATCACATAGTTAGGAAGTGTCTGAGGCCACATTTGAACCCAGGACCTCCCATCTGTAAGCCTGACTGTCAATCCACTAAGCAACCTAGCTGCTTCTAAAGATATTCCTTTTTCAAAGTAATATTCAAAGAAGTATTTAATTTGCTAGAATTCAACCATACATATTCCCCTTGAATAATGACTTCCCTGGTAATGATCTGCTCTCAATATTACTGTTGCCCTCTCTCTCCCTTTTTCCCTTCATGCCCAACATTGATTTGAGCCAACAACTCAAGGCTAGTGCAAAGATCAGTGTCCAAGGACACAGCCCTTCTACAGAAGTTCTCAGGGCTCTCTACAAACCTGATCTCAACCTTTCCTTTCCTTAATAACCTTAATACCCTCCTTCCCTGACTGTTCTCCATATATTTTCTCATGCATGGCTGTGTTTCCCTACCTCTCACCCCATTCAGGCTACTCAAAATGTCCCAGTGCAACCAGGAGGGTTTTGAGGCTCAAATGAGATAATGAATATTATATGCTTTGCAAACTTTAAAGCATTCTATAAATGCCCATTGCTATTCTTATTCTTATTATTCAACAGTAATCAGGTCTCCATTTCTTGAGCTCCCATTGCATGAGCTCCTGTTGAGTTCAACTGATACTTACAGAGTAATACGGGGGTGTAAATGTTTAACAACCAGCTTGAGGGAGGGAGACACATTTAAGTTTATTCTCCATTATTAGCATTTTCTTGTTTCTAGACCATAAAAAACCCAACAATAAATCAAGCTCTAATTTGTAGTGATTGCCAATTTCTGCGTTATAAATGTTCACATTAAAAATTTAACAATGACTCTTATGAACCCATTTAAGCTGGCTACAGCAAACTCTTTCTCTGTGCAACCCACTTCCTTTTCCTATAGTAATCATGACAAAGTACCAGAAAAGGGGGCAAAGGCTGCTAAGAGCACAGTTTTTAGATCATTCAAATACTTTAACTTGGTGGTTGGTACTCTTTTGTTTCTTTATTTCAGCTGCATATAGAAACAATTTTTGACAATTCTTTTCTGATATTTTAGGATTCAGATTTTCTCCTATCCTCTCTTCTTTCCTCTATTTCCTCAAGGCTGTAAATAGTCTGATATAGGTTATACCAATTCCTTCATGGATATTTTCATATTGCTCATGTCATAGTAGAAGACACATATCACATATACAATAAAAATCTCATGAAGGAAATGAAGTGGAAGGCAGCATGCTTTGATCTGCACTCTGACTCCCACAATTTCTTCTTTGAATGTGGATAGCATTTGTCATCATGAGTTCCTTGTAGTTATCTTGGAAACTTGTTTTGCTGATCATGGTTTAGTCCTTCACAGCTGATCATCATATAATATTTCTTGTACTGTATACATTGTTCTTCTGGTTCTGCTCCCTTCACTTTGCATCAGTTCATTCTTTCTGTGTTTTTCTGGACTCATCCTGTTTGTCATTTCTTATGGTGCCAATAGTATTCCAATACTGGTGGTTGGTACTCTATGTGAGATACAGACCAACAAGTATATGTATTGCTAGATGAAATTAACTTCAACTTTTCCGTTCTAAGCAAGACCAAGAGAAAAAGAAAAAATGGAAAGTAAATGGAAGAATGGCTCATAGGTTTTCTTTGAAGAACCAAAGAAAGGATGTGTATGTGCCTGTCCAAAGGCATTGAGAACTGTCATTTTGTGGAACTTTTGTTTATCTCATGTTGAAGACTTCATAAGTATTAGTAAAGAGACTACCATGAAAATAACTATAGTTCATGGGCCAATATCTGTTGGTAAGAATGATAAGGTAGAAAAATTAAATGAAGAAACTGACAAAATCTCAGGAAATATAGGAATAGATATTCAGTAGCTTTATTATAAAAGTAGGAATAGATAGGAAAACCTCCCCTAATGAAAATATGTTCAAGAATGAGGAATGGGGGTAGCCACAGCTTGTAGACTATATAGCATGAATACTTTCCTCAGAAGAATGCTCAAAAGCATGGGACACAGCAACATTAGATAGCATCACAAAAAATGAAACTGATTTTAAGACAGGAAAGGCTCATTATTGATATTGTAGTGTTACCTGGATTGGCTGTCTGGGTGCAGTCTTATGAAAGCAAAGACCAATATTAGCATAAACTTAGACTAAAGAATAAAAATGAGAAAAATATAAGATGGGCAGTTCATGTAAGTATAGCCTGACCTATTTAAGCAAGTTAATGACTGAAAATGGGAAGCTGATGGAGGAAAGGACATTGATAATCATGACAACAATTTCACAGAGCAGTCTAAGTAATGTAAATCAGTTGCCATAACAAGGAGACCAAAAGAGTCTAATTTAGTTAGTCAACCTTTTATCTATATTCTAGAAGAGATGTTAGCCAAGTATAGCACTGGCTTAAGATTTTAAAATTATTTAAAAATAGTATGAAAAGAATGTTGAACACTCTAAGTACTATCTTATAAAACAGCAAGAAACTCTGAAAAAGGAAAAAATAAAGATCGCCAAAGTACTTAACTAAATAAAGTTATATTATAGGCATTTAAGTGTTAAGCTGGAAGGAGGACAACAAACTTACAAAAACTGGAAAAAATCTGTAATAGTGGGGTGTGTGTGTGTGTGTGTGTATTTTTAGGGAAACAACTCTTTTTGCCATCACTGGAGTCATCCCATATGGACTCTAACATCACTGTCCTGGATAGAAACAATAGAAGAAGAAGAAGAAAAAAGCAGCTTTATTAGACCAAGTATGTATGAAGGATATCTAAGCTGGAAGCCACATAGTTTTCAGGTATAATGATATTTTGCAAAGCAATATGGAAAGCAAGATGATGGACAGTTACCTGATTAGAACATAGAATGAACTGAGCCTGGCAGGGGCTGGTATGTGCTAAATCAGTTGATGCACAGGTATATAAGGAAGGATTTGAACTACCTGAGATATTTGGGGAGTGGGAGCTTGTGGTGTGGTGAGGGCAGGCCATAGGTCAACTCGAGTTATCAACAACCTACACTAACCATTTCCACAGTCCAGATCCTGTGTTACCTTTATACTGAGTAATCCGATCCTTGATTCATACTCCAAAAAGAAGCAACGACATCAATCACCAAATAACCTGATTTAGGCGAACCAGTCTGGCCCTGCCAGGCTGGCAACTGGCAATTAGCAACTGACAACTGACAAGCCTGATTACCTTCAATTCAAGTACCATCTTTATCATCATTAGCTTAGATCAAGAACTTCCTGTTTCCCTCCTTCCTAATTATTTACCCTGCTCCCCTCCTAAGCCTGAAGCACATTAAATCTTTGAACTTGCCTAGATTTGGTGTCAACTCTATCTTAAGGCTTAGTGATTGTATCCCTGGGACATTTGAGGAAAAGGAGAATAATATCTGTCATAGCCTTACTAGACCAGAATAGTCAGTTAGAAGTAGCTGTGCAATTCCAATCACAGATTCTTCATTTGACTGGCCATTCTGGGCCAGACTGGGCCATTCTAACTTATTCTGAAGTTAAGTTTAGCAGATTCACTACAACCATTTCTGTGGGGTTCTTTGTGTTTCACTATCACAACTTAGGTGTTACACTTACGTATCGCCCCCACATACTCAGCTTCAGCTCCTCATATCACCAGGACCATTATAACACAGGGCATTGGAGATATTGGTTCTCAAGGTGAAGGAACTTAAAATACCACAAGGGTGAAAATTCCTTATTATTACCAAAAAAAAAAAAAAAAAAGAAAGAAAATCTCCATTTACCTCCAACCAGCAATAACTACCAAATTGTATGCCTACTTTCTCATCTGTAAAAAAAAATTGTGAGAAGCATCTACCCATGTTTCAAGGCTTACCATGTTTACCATGGCACAACTGACTGAAAGAGGGAAAGGAAAGAAGATCCCACTTATTGTGTCCTAATTGTGTTTTTATCATAAAAAAGAGAGTATGTTGATTCAGTAAAGTAAAATACCACATTAAAGGCCACTGTGTAGAATTAATATAAATTGTACTCCTCTTTCCTCTTTTAAAAGGAAAGTTCTAAAATCCCATTTTGGTAGGTATCAGTCTCACCCTTTGGGTTCACCTACCTACTTTGGGAGAACACAGGAGACCTTGTGGCTCCCTGGCATTTTGGAGATTTGCATCTTGTCTACCATGACTCCTAGCATCTGAAGGATTGGCCGCTGACCTGGTCAAGTCAGGTCTGTCCAACCAGAGAGACCTAGAAGGATTGACATCACTGGGTTTTTTTTGTTGTTTGTTTGTTTGTTTTTTAAACCCTTACCTTCCGTCTTGGAGTCAATACAGTGTATTGGCTCCAAGGCAGAAGAGTGCTAAGGGTAGGCAATGGGGGTTAAGTGACTTGCCCAGGATCACACAGCTGGGAAGTGTCTGAGGCCAGATTTGAACCCAGGACCTCCTATCTCTAGGCCTGGCTCTCAATCCACTGAGCTACCCAGCTGCCCCCCATCACTGGGGTTTTTAAGAGAGAGGATGGAAGAAGGAGAACTGAATCTTGGTCTGGAGACTTTTCCTGGCACAGGGGCTTTTGGCTAGCTAACACAGATGAGGGCAGCAAGCTCACATTAATTAGGTTCAGCCAGGTTGATTTTGTGACTATATCTCTCTGACTCCAAACTTTTACTATCTAATAATTATAAATTAATATACAGTCTCCAGAGAATTTTAATCATAACACTAACCAAGTAAATGTCTCCCATGCATATGCCAAAATCATACAAGGTTCCCTGAAAAATACAACACATAACTTTGTTTGATGACCCTCTGATTATTATTATCAAGCAAGGCATAACATAGGGAAACATGTTCACCAAATATGTTTTCCACTCTCACAGAAGAAATTTAGGCCAGAGTTCAAGTCAAAGATGTTCCTTTAGATAGTGGGGTTCTCCAGATACTCTCATTTGTGGATGCTATTGTGCTGACTTCTTTACACTCTACAATTAACTGGAAGGAGAACAACAAAGAAAGGTTGGAAAAGGTCTGATCTTGGACAAGTCACATAACCAATGAACCTGAAGGATGGGGGGAATAGGGGAAAAGGAAGCTAGTCTCTGTCTCTAGAATAGGAGGATAGGGAGTTGGTTCAGATAAAAGTGGAGATGAATGTGTGGTATAGAAACAAACAAACAAAAGTTGGAAAAGTTTGTAAAAAAATTTTTTAAACAAAAATTATTTTCTCCATCATGGAGCTATAGAAATTCCTTAATGAGATCTTTATTCACTAAAAGGAACTTACCTAACTATCCACATAGGAAAAACTAAGTGGATAAAGAATGCTCATAGGTCTCATCTGTTCTTGAATGGGCAGCCCATAGAGCTGGTCCTTCTGGGTCATAATTGAAATGGTGCACACTCATGGCACAGCTATGTGGACAGAGCACTAGTTAGGAAACTTAGTGACCTGAGCTTGAATTCTGGCTCCACTGATTGACTAATTGACACTGTGTAGGCCAACTAAGGCCCCAAATGGAAGATGAGGAGGAAATCAGGTTGAATTGCCTTTGGGAAATTACAAAATTCTTTTAATGAACTCACACCTCTCTAGGAAACAAGTATTAGCAAATCATAAGTATTAGCAAAAAGACCACCAGGAAAAAAACTATAGTTCATGGGCCAATATCTGTTGGAGAACATGATAAGGTAGAAAAATTATATGAAGAAATTTGATAAGAGCTTCTAAGTTCAATTAACATAGGATTAGAGATTCAGGAGCTTTATTACGAAGGTAGGAATGGACAAGAATGACCTGACTTTTTATTATTGATATTCTTCTAGGGATAGCATATGGTTCAAAGTCAGGGAATACCACAGTCTTTGAAGAAATGGAATTAATAGTTGCCCCAAAGGTGCAAAATGGAGAGTACATGGAGGGATTTCATAGGAGAAACAATAGAAAGGCATGAATCTTCTTAAATCTAATATATATTTGGCAGCTAGGTGGTTCAGTGGCTACAGAGCCAGGCCTTGAGGTGGGAAGTCTTGGGTTCAAATGTGGTTTCAGACATGTCCTAGCTATGTGACTCTGGGAAAGTCACTTAACCCCAATTGCCTAGCCCTTACCTCTCTTCTGTCTTAGACCTGATACTCAGTATCACCAAAATCACCAAAATCAGGTGATTTTAAGACAAAAGGTAAGAAGGGTTTAAAATACATACATATATGTATATGTATATTTTATTTCTATATGTACATATATTTTATTTATATGTGCATATATATTTTTATTTCTATATGTGTATGTGCACATATATTTATGTTCCATACATATAAAGCCCTTCCTTCCCTCAATCTGACTAGACAGTAAACCCTCATAGCAGGGATCAGCAACGTATGACTCTGGAGCCATATCTGGCTCTTTTGAGGGCCAGATATGGCTCTTTCTGCAGGAGCCATAAAGTCATTTTTTTTTCAGGCGCTGTTACAGGAGCCGCACTGTGAGCACTGTACGGCTCTCACGAAATTACATTTTAAAAAATGTGGCATTTATGGCTCTCAAGGCCAAAAAGGTTGCCGACCCTTGCCTTATAGGATTAAATAACAGGTTCTATGAATATGAACTGTTAATAGCCTTAGAAAGGAAAGATAAAACTAGAATTTTTGTGCTTGAACAAGTAGTACAGAAAGTTCTTTCTTATAAGAAAGAACACTAGCCACATTCAGAGGAAGAACTGTGGGAGGAGAAACAGAAGAAAAACAACTGCTTGAACACATGGGTTGATGCAGACATGGTTGGGGATGTGGACACTAAATGACCAGCCCAGTGCAACTATCAACAATATGGAATTAGGTCTTGATCAAAGTAACATGTAAAACTCAGTGGAATTCTGTGTTGGCTACAGGGAAGTTGGAGGGGAGTTTGGGAGGGAGGGAAAGAACATGAATCATGTAACCATGGGAAAATATTCTAAAAATTAAAAAAGAGAAATTAAAAAAAAAGAAAGTTCCTTCAGGTAGTGGGGATCCTAACCCTAGGATAGTAGGGCAAAGCTGAGAATCAGAACAGAGGATGGGAAGAAGTATAGTTTGGTGGGGGAGCAAATCATCTCAAGGTGCTATATGAAACTTCCTTTAAAACCAATTGTTGTGAATCAAGTGCTAAGCTCTGTTGTTTTTAGCTGCTAAATACCTAGAAGAGAGTTTTGGCACCCTATAAAGACAGTCGCCTGGGGAGAAGCGCTGGTCACTCTACCCTGGTTACAGTCCCACCAGAAAGGCTAGAAATGTAAGTTGTTATTTTTATTATGGTAGGCAGCTAAAAATATTTGAATAAATGAATGAAATAGCTTAGAGTTGTCATGATAATTCACTGTAAAAACTCTAATCCGTCTCATCTAATCTAGTACTAGAACCCTGGAAAAATGAAGAGTTGAAAAAAAAAGACTTCTTATGAACCCACTATCAGTAGCTCGCAAGAATCTTCCCATAACTCTGGCTCACAAGGTTGTGTGCGGTTGGAATATGGGAGCTTCTCTCTCCTCCTTAAAAAGCAGCGGCCCCCAAATTCCCAGGAGAGGGCAAATTAGCAATCAGTGTGTGACATTGTTTGCCTTTCTCCTGACAAGAGGAACAATTTTTTGCTTCTCTTTTAAAGTCATTTTTGGCTGTACTTTCTTTTTAATGAGTTTTTGGCTGGGAGCCCAAGTTGGATCAAAGCCTCCACAGGGGGTGGGGGTGGGGAGGACAAGAGGACAGTATGCTTGCTGGGAGGAAAATCTGAGCAGCTCATCAGAGAGGTGAGCCCTCATGGATCAAGATCCCAAATCAGAGACTGGTGCAACCTGAAGGCTGAGGCGTGGGGGAAGGAATGACGCTCTGCTGCTAGGACAGGGACACGCTAAAAGCAGAGAGGTTTCTGGGGTATAGAAAGAGCCATCGACTGACCCTCAGAGGAAATGGCTTCAAATACTGGCTCTGCTCTTCACTACGTTTATACCCAGTGACCTTGGGCAAGTCAGGTCCCTCCTATTTAAAGCAGCATAGAGAATCAGAACTGAATATTCTTCAGTTTCCTTCTAGAATAGAGGAGGGAGCCAATTCTGCTTGGCCTCAGTTTCCTTTTATGAAAAACGCACGCAGAGGGCAGAAGGTTATCCATTTGGACCTCAATTTCCTCCTACATAAAATATGTTTCTGGGGGGTGATGGGGTCTGGCTAGATGATCGCTAATGTTTCTTCCAGCTCTGAATCTTAGAATCCCTCAAAGTCCCCAAAGAAAAACGCTGGTGGCCGGCAAGGGTGAGGGACCAGACTCCCACACAAAGGCATCTTTCTCTCCAGCAGATCAAGTCACCACTCGAGAAATGAAAATAGAAGGATTTCTAAATGTTGTCGGATGGGTTGTTTTTTTTTGTTTTTTTTTTTGGTGGCCTTTTCCTTGGCTCAAGGAGGAGCTGTTGGAATGTCGGAGACTGCGCTCTGGTTGATTCCTGTGCGCTTCCGGGCAGCCGGAGGGTCCTCCCAGGGTGAGGGAAGGAGCCCTCGGGGAGACCAAGGGCCGAAGCACACGCGTGGGCAGGAGGACGAACCTCGTGTCCTTGGGGACCTCTCCTAAAGATTTTACTTATTCATTGAACTCATCACCCAGCTCCCTGTGCTCTTCCCTCCTCCCCCCTCTCTCTTCCTCTCTCTCTCTTCTCTCTCTCTCCTCTCTCTTTCTCTCCTCTCTCTCTCTTCCTCTCTCTCTCTTC
>NC_058131.1:504060505-504079926 GCF_016433145.1 Gracilinanus agilis | reverse complement strand
ATTTTATAATTTTCTCTAACTCTTGTTTGGTTTTAAAATCTTTCCTTTCCTAGAGATCTGACAAGTATACTGTTCTGTGTAAATTACCCTAGACAATATAAAATACTTAGGAATTTATCTACCAAAACAAATACAGGAATTATATGAACATAACTACAAAACACTTTCCAAAAAAGTAAAACTAGATCTAAACAATTAGAAAAACATTGAGTGCTCATGGGTAGGATGAGCTAACATAATAAAAATGACCATTTTACCCAAATTAATTTACTTATTTAGTGCCATACCTATCAAACTACAAAAACCTTTTTTACTACATTAGAAAAAACTATAACAAAGTTTATTTGGAAGAACAAAAGATCAAGAATATCAAGGGAAATAATGAAAAAAACATGAAGGAAGTTGGCTTAGCAGTACCAGATATTAAGTTATACTATAAAGCAGCAGTTATAAAAACAATATGGTACTGGCTAAGAGACAGAAGGGAGGATCAGTGGGATAGACTTGGGGTAAGAAATGTCAGCAAGACAGTGTATGATAAACCCAAAGAGCCCAACTTTTGGGACAAAAATCCACTATTTGACAAAAACTGCCGGGAAAATTGGAAAAGAATATGGGAGAGATTAGGTTTAGATCAACATCTCACACCATACACCAAGATAAATTCAGAATGGGTGAATGACTTAAATATAAAGAAGGAAATTGTAACAGCAATATTGAAGAGAAGACCAGCTACAAATGACTACGCTATTCAAGGCAATGATAAAATATGATTCCAAAGGACGCATGATGAAAAATGCTATCCACCTCCAGGGAGAGAACTGAAGAATTCTGAATATAGATTAAAACATATTTTCTTACTTTATTTTACTTGGGGTTTTTTGTGTTTTCTTTTGCAACACAACTAATATGGAAATATCATGACTTTGCATGTATAATTGATATCAAAATGCTTGTGTTCTCAGAGAGGTGGAGGAAAGGAGAGAATTTGGATTTTTAATTAAAAAAAATTTTAGTTTTAATTATATTTTATTATGTAATAATCAATAATATATAAATAAATATTAAGTTACAATTTTTTACATCTAAGTGGGAAATATTTAAAGAAAGGAAAGAAAGAATATACATGCACATGTATGCAACATATAAAAATACATATTTTGAATATATGTATAATTTAATAACTGGCTCTCAAGAGTCATTTCAAACTGGTTCCAACACAACTTTCTTTTTAAACTTCCTTGCTTATTTTACCCATTATAGAGCACAGTGCCTGGCACACAACGGGTGCTTAATATGTAATATAATAGGTAATATAATATATAATATATAACATGACATGATATGATATGATATGATATAATATAATATAATATAATAGCTATAATATAATAATAAATGCATGTTGATTGATTGTTATCAGACTATATTGTACTCACGCCCACCACATGTCTTTTCCTTTAGACTACTTATACTTTTGGTTCTTCTGAGATCATCTAACATCACTAGCAGAATACTCAGAGCTGAAATGGTGGGCTTTGACAAGAGAGACATTTTTTTTCCAAAATATATTCAGCACAGATTTGCCCTGGAAGCTTCATTTTTCCTACTACAGACCCATGTATACACATTCACCTTCAAAAATGCAAATATACAGAGGTCATTTGCAAAGCCATGTCCAAAGAAACATTCATGTGCCCACATACTTGTGCAGAGATACAAAATCAATACAATTGCACAATCACGCTTGTGAACATGCATACACAATGTACCTGAAGTACACAAGTAATTAAATTGTGCAAACACTCGTTAGATGCCCGAGTGCAAGGCACTGTTTGTCATGGGGGAATTTGATAAAGCTTCATAGAAGAGGTAGCATCCACTTTGTGTTTGAAAGAGATGTTGGATTTTAATGGGAAGAGATGGTGTGTGCTCATGGCATAGCCATGTGGAAAAGGCACTGATCAGGAAACCAAAGTTTGGGCTCCATTGATGGACTAGTGACTCTGGGTCAGCTGAGTCTCCATTCTATGCCTCAGTTTCCTCCCTCCCTTTTTTTTATTTGAAAAATTTTATTTAATTAATTAATTTAGAATATTTTTCTGTGGTTACATGATTCATGTTCTTTCCCTCCCCCCCTTTTTTAATATGTGGAAAATAAATGCTTCTTCCATCTCTGCCTCTAAGGACTGAAGGGTAAAGATGTAAGAGAAAGAAAAAAAAAAGAAGAAAAGAGATATACCGGTAGAAAAATAAAAAAATTTGGAAACAGAAAAACTGGATTCAACTCTTGACTCTATTTGCTTTCTATCTTGAGATCCTGGGCAAGTCATTTTCCCTCTGTGAAATGAAGGAACTTGGATTAGATAATCTTTGAGATCCTTTCCAACTCTGTATCCTATGAAACCTGGAACAGGATTGAGGTTAGATGGTATAGTTATAATTCCCTGGGGATGTACCAGAGATTAAGGGGTACCCACATCAGGAGGCAACTTGGTACAGGACACTGAATGAGGTGTTCTGAACCTGAAGTCCCAAGAGAGTTTGAATCTTGGCTTTCTCATTTACTAGCTATGTGACCTTGGGCAAGTCACCTAACCTCTAGGCCTCACTTTCTTTTATTGTAAATGAATGATTTGGACTACATGGTTTCTCATGTCCATTTAGTTCTAAATCAATGATTCCAAGACCCACAAGGAAGGAAGGGGAGGGGAAATGCTTAGGCTTAGGATTTGTCTGGGGTACAACTTGGGACAGTTACCTTTCCAAGGCAAGGGAGACAACCACACTCCCGTCTTTAAAAAAAAATTTCTCTGCCCTCCTACATTCTTGATTCCCACTAAAGTTGCACAGGAAGTATAAAAATACTATCAGGAAGCATCCTGTCAGGAAATTTCTGGTTTCAGAAGCCACAGAAAATAACAGAAATTTCACAGCTTGGCTGAGATTGAATTTCAGGGTTTGGGAGAAGACTTTGTGGTTTTCTTTTATATTAAGAGGATCCTCTTAGGGTCAGTAATAAAAATTAAATTCAGAAAACATTTACTAAGTACTTACTGTGTTCAGAACACCATGGTAAGTAATGAGAGAGGGACAAAGTAAAGGGAAAACTCAGTCTGTCCTTTCATAGATTTGACCATCTGCAAGAGGGAGAGAAATTATGAATTTGTAGAATGTAGAGAAGCATAAGAATACTTAAGTGGACTGATTCAAAGTGAAAGTAAGCAGAACCAGAAAAAAGGGAGATAAATAATGGCCTACTTGTGAGAGACTTTTCTAGCCAGGTCTGTAGAAACCAGAGTACAGACTAAGCAAGTAATTAAAACCATGGGTGAACACCATCACTATTTATTGTAGTATTTATGTATTTCTCGTATTTGTAATATTTCTGTATTTCATGTATAAAAATGGGTTACCATTTAAAAAATTTTAGTTCTCTCTCTCCCTCTCTCCCCCCGTTTTTCTCTCCCTCCCTCCCTCCCTCCCTCCCTCTCTCCCTCTCTCTCTCTCTCTCTCTCTCTCTATCTCTATCTCTCTCTCTATCTCTATCTCTCTCTCTCTTCCTCCCTCTTCCTCTTCCTCTCTCCCTCTCTTCTCTCTGTCTGTCTGTCTGTCTCTGTCTGTTTGTCTGTCTTTATCTCATAAGTTTTTGGGCTTTGTACTTCCAATCTTATTTCCCTCACAAGGCCTGTGGTTTTTATTACTCAATTCTAGATGGTGAGATTATTTTGGAGAACGCATCTATCACACAGGGCAGCTAAGTGTTACAGGGGATAGAGCACCAGTCCTGGAGTCAGGAAGACTCCTCTTCCTCAGTTCAAATTGGCCTCAAACTGCTTATTAGCCATGTGACCTTGACTCAGTCACTTAACCCTCTTTGCCTCAGTTTTCTCATCTACAAAATGAGTTGAAGAAGAAATGGCCAACCACTATAGTATTTTTGCCAGAAAAAGCTCAACGAAGAGTTGGACACGACCGAACAACAAAAATATATTGCGTTATTATTGATATAATATATTGATTATATATGGACAAGATTAGTATAAGACTAGAAAAGTAAACTGGTCTCAGATAGATGAGGGCCTTAAATGCCAAGGGAAAGAATTTGAATTTCATTTGATAGACAATGAGGAGTCAGTGAAGTCTTTTGTGCAGAAGAATAGCATCTACTGAATTTTCCCAGCATACGTCTTTCCGCTTTCCAGGGTTTTGCCTAATTAGCTAACTAACAAAGGAGTTGTTACCAGTGGTCAGTTATTTTCTCTCTTTGGACCTTCCTTTTAAATGTTGACTAAATTATCATTAATTTGGGTCTCTGTTCACCGATGAACAAAGTTGAGAAGAGGAGTTGAGAAGAGGCAAGTTCTGAGCCCAGTACAGCATGGCAAAAAAGATAGCAAAAATCCATAGAATTAAAGTGGGGAGAAGTATCAGTAATCAACTAGTAGAGTTTACTTAGATGTTCTTCAGTCATGCCCAACTTTTCATGGCCCTATTTCTTGGCAAAGATACTAGACCGGTTTACCATTTCCTTTTCCAACTCATTTTACAGTTAAAGAATTGTGCTAAACAAAGTTAAATGATTTGCACAGGGTCACACAGCTAGTAGGTGTCTGAAGCCAGATTTGAACTCAGAAGATGAGTCTTTCTGACTCCAGGCCCAGCATTCTATCCACTGCACCTCTGAGGTGCCCTAATCCGAAAAGTATAACCCAGGAGAGTCCAAACTTGAAAGGAATTCCCAACACATCCTATGGGCGGCCAGCTAGTCTCTGCTTAAGGATTTCCAATAAGAGGAAGCCCATCATCTCCAGGCAGATCATTTCAGTTAGACACTTCTAATTGTTAGGAATTTTTTTTCCTAATGCAAAGCTTTAATTTGCCTCTTTGCAATTATCACCCATTGCTTCCTAGGTCCGCCCATTGGGACCAATCATTCTTCCACATGACAGCCCTTCAGATGTTTGAAAGGGCCCCCTAAGTGCTGTTGAGTTTGGGTATTCTTCTTCGTTTATGCCACAATCCATTGGATCTGGGAAAAAGTCCAAAATAGCGTTAGAAATTTCTGAGCCATACTTCTTCAGAAGCCCTTCGAGTTCTGTGCTACTAGCACCCAGTCAGGCCAGGCCTCTGTTTGTCAGTTTGGGGAATGATAGTTATTTCTGAGGATGGAGAAAGAGAGACAGAGACTGAGAAAGACACAATAGCTCAAGGAAGCCCCAGTGAGCCACACAATTCACAGAGGTCCAAGACACTCCTCAGCATCCCCCAAGTCACACTCAATGGCTTTGTATTCTTCAATGGAAAATAAAAAGGGAAAAACTGGAAAACCAATGGCACCATCTGCCATTCTTGAAGAGGCCAGTCTCAAAGATACACTGGGGGCAGGGGACATAGTCCATGTGGCAGGGGTGGAAGAGAAAGCTTCCACAGTCAGCACGGAGAATTGGCCTGAATGTACCCTGGACCTGGATTCTACTTCTGACTTGCTCACTAGATAGCCTTGTGAATTTAGATGAATCACCTCATCTTTCTAAGCCTAAGCTTCCTCACTTATGAAATGGGGGGAATAATGTCTACCTTCTTTTCTTCATTTCCTCACAAGGTTGTTGTAAGGATCAAATGAGAATTGATGTGAGAGTATCTTGCAAAGAAGATGGATTCATGGAATTTTAGAGCTAGGAGAGACTTCATAGATTATCTGGTCTAACTCTTATTTTTATAAGAGAATACACAGAGGGGAAGTGACTGATCCAAGGTTACATTATGAGTGAGCCACAACTAGAACTCAAGACTCAGTGGTCTCATTCCAATGCTCTTTCCATAATGCCTCTTCAGGGTTTCACATATCTGTCATTACAGTTATCTCATTCTTCCCTTCTCTCTCTCTCTCTCTCTCTCTCTCTCTCTCTCTCTCTCTCTCTCTCTCTCTCGATTGAGAAAGAAACAATCCTGGAGGAAGAAGCTATCTTGCCATTACTTTTTTTATCTTCAGTGTCCTATAGACTATTACACAGGTGGACTGAAATAACTGCTTTTTGTAGTTTAATAAAAGCACTAGGATGGAAACTTCTCTTCTTTTAAGTCCCCTTTAAAAAAAAACCTTACCTTCCATCTTAGAACCAATACTGTGTATTGACTCCAAGGCAGAAGAATGGTAAGGGCTAGGCAATGGGGGCCAAGTGACTTGCCCAGGGTCACACAGCTGGGAAGTGTCTGAGGCCAAATTTGAACCTTGGACCTCCCGTCTCTAGGCCTGACTCTCAATCCTCTGAGCCACCCAGCTGCCCTCTAGGTCCCTGTATTTTGAAAGCGTTTCTTTCCATGAAACTTGGAGTAAGACAATTTGGCATGACAGCATCTTTTGAAAAGATAGTTCTAAAATTTGTATTGATAATAGCAATAGCATTTATAGAACTCTTTAAGTTTTGTAAAGCACTTTAACAAATGGTATCTCATTTGATCCCTCTCACAACCTTGGAAGGGTTATGGGGAGAATCAACAATCACTATGATGACCTTCATCTTACAGATGAGGACACTGAGGCAGACAACGGTCAAAGGACTTGCCCAGGGTCACAGAGCTACTATCTGACCTTTGGTCTTCTTGATTCCAGGTCCAGTACTCTATCCACTGGGCCACTTAGCATCCTTGGAGGTCAGATCAATATTATGTCTGGGTAAACTGGCAACAGTTCTTTCTGCCATGCTGCTCTGAGTTCTCGTATATCTTATTTGTTGACTTTGGAGGTTTTTATGGCACAGTGAGTTATTATCTGTTACTTTATAAAGGATGGAGATCTTCTGGCATATAATTCTAGCTATCTGATCACATAGAAGTATTTGGTATTGGCTCAATTTCTGCATCTCACAGTGTTATGTGGCACTTAATATTATAATTGTTTTTGCTGTTGCTGTTGCTATTATGAAAGAAAATAGATAAAGATGGAGTCCAAGATAACTTGGTTAGATTATAAGGATGGCATTTAGTTCACTGTGGGGTTTTATTGCACCATGTCTTAAGGGAACAACAACTGTCTGTGCCCGACTCATTTAAACATTTCAAAGCAAGTCCATGTAGTTCCCTTGCAGAAGACAAGAAGAGCTAGCTAACACTACATTCAGGCATAGTAAGAGGCTGTCTACAAAGACTTAAGTGAGAGGAATCATAAGGCCTTGAAAGGCTCCAAATCTATGTTCCAACAACCTGGCTTGCATAGGAGTGCCCTCCCATAATGAAATTTCCACTATTAGAATCACTCTCTTAGGGGGCAGCTGGGTGGCTCAGGGGATTGAGAGCCAGGCTTAGAGACAGGAGGTCCTAGGTTCAAATCTGGCCTCAGACACTTCCCAGCTGTGTGACCCTGGGCAAGTCACTTGATCCCCATTGTCTAGCCCTTACCACTCTTCTGCCTTGGAGCCAATACACAGTATTGACTCCAAGATGGAAGGTAAGGGTTTAAAAAAAAAAAAAGAATCACTCTCTTAGATTAAAAAAACAAAAATGGCAGAATTCTTTTCTTTAAAAAAAACAACAACAAAAAACCCTTATCTTCTGTCTTAGTACCAGTTCTAAGACAGAAATGTTGAGGACTAAGAAATTGGAGTGAATTGACTTGTCCAAGGTCCCATAGCTAGGAAGTGTCCAAGGCCAGATTTGAACCCAGGCCTAACTCTATTCACGGTACTGCCTTGCTGCCCCAGTGAACATTATTTTCAAAAGACCCCCATAAATGCAAACATTTGTAGCTTAGAGGAGTGAGCGAGATAGGATTCTTGCATCAGTATGGGCGAACTAATGGTTTCTGTGCTAGAAGGTAGAGAGAGAGAATGGAGTGTGATAGAGGGAATCAGATTAACAAAATCCAAAGAAGTTCCAACTAGTGACTTAGAATAGCAAGATTTGATAGTGGCTCATTCATTTATACATTTGTTTGTTTCATGGATACATCATTTCATAGATTTAAAGTGAGAAATCACCTTAGAGGTCATCTAGTTCAAATCTTTCATTTTACAGGTTGGGAAACTGAGGTCAGATAGGTTAAGTTGTTTTCCTAAGGTTGCACAGACAGTAGATAGTGGAATTTTAGCTTGAATCTAAGTCTTCTGATCCCAAATCCAGTGCTTTTCCCCCCACCATATAATGTGACCCCATTCATTCATTCAACAAATATTTAATGAGTATGTACTATGTGTAAGGTGCTGGGACAGGGGCTACAGTTGTCATAGCCTAACCTTGCTTTCAAGGAGAAGACTTCTACTCTAATCGAGGGAGAGATCTGAGAAGAACAAAAACAGCTGTAAGGTGAGGCAGCTGGGTGGCTCAGTGGGTTGAGAGCCAGGCAAGAGCTGTATGACCTTGGGCAAATCACTTACCTCCAACTGCCTAGCTCTTACCACTCTTATGCCTTGGAACCAGTACTTAGTATTGATTTTAAGACTGAAGGTAAAATTTAAAAAGTAGAAGGTTCTTGCAAGTAGGAATTGTTTCATTCTATATTTGTCTCCTCAGGGCCTAGGATATTACCTGAAATATAGCAGGCATGCAATAAATACTAAATGAATGGAAACGTTATATTAAAAATAGCATGAGTAACTACATTTTACCTTTATCTACCATTTTGTGGAGTTAAGTTTCGTGTCACCTGATCACAGGAAAGTTACAAGAGAATTCCCATCTCTTACCTCAGGGTCTCCTGCTCCTCTATCAATAAGAAACCAGGTGTCTCAATCCTTATAATCCTGCCTTTCTCCTCCATTCAATTATATAATAACTGTAGAAATAATGGTAAAGTTCTGGATCTTTGTACTAATTAGAGTCTGGAACCCAATTTGTTTCTGCAACAATGATCTGGATGTAACTACTTGGTATCTTTATTCCACCACAATGGATGTGATCATTGCCATAAGAAAGGCAATTTAATTGCCAGAGTACTCCCAACACTTTTTATTTTCTTAGAATGGATTTGAGATCTCACAGATTTGGGAGATCTCTCCCGGGATAGAAATCATAAATTTACTTACTTGCCTAACAGAGAAATATGGAAGCCAAGGTATCACTAGTTAACAATATAAACTTATTTTTAATATTTTACAGAGAAGAAAAATGAAAGATTCTGAGCTATATTGTCTTTTAAAACCAAGAGAAGGAATGGAGAGCAAACTCAGTTTAAAGATAATTTGGTTAGGGGACTTCTGGTTGCAGGAAAGTAAATATAGCAGAATAGAGGAAGCAGCCTAGTTCTTCCAACATTCCCCTCTAGATGACTTTAAAATGAAATCTCAAATGAAATTCTGGAGTGGCAGAGTCAACCAAAGGTCTGAGTGAGATATTTTTCTATCCCAAGACAATTTAGGAGATCAAAAGGAGAGATCTTTAATATTGTAGCCCAAAGCTCACATGGTGGCTTTACCAATGGCAAGTCTTGGAGGTGACAAAAGATTCAACAGCGATTTTGAAAACTCTCAAGTAAGAGATAGTAAGGAAATCTGGAAGCAGGTCAAAATGTGATGGGAAATCTCTGTGTTAACCCTGGACTCAGGACAGGAGGATGTTTGGCAACTCCGTTGTCAACATATACTTCTGGGTCACAGTTCCAAAACAAAGAAGAGTGCTTGCAGTCAAAAAGGAGCAGGAGCCCTGAAGAGCAGTATCACTTCCAGTGGTAAGAAAGAAGAGGCCTTGAGGAATTTTTACAGTTATAGTATTGCATCTGATGACAAGGGGGCAGTGACCACACTTAGCCCCAGATCATATTATCTTGGAAACACCAAAAACTTCCAAATTCCTACCCAGAACTAGCCCTGAAAACAGCAATGGGAACAAGTCTGAAGCCTGGGACAGTGTTCCTTCTGCCCTGACTCCATGAACAGAGCCCAACATTAACATAAATTCAATAAAAAAATAAGCTTGTGAGTGTGAAGAGAAGGCAAACAATAAAAAAAGAAACTGCCCATAAAAAAGCCACATGGTGACAAAAAAAAAGTTTAAAACAAACTTAGAAGGAGACAATGAACTCAAAATAGCTTTAAGCAAACGGTCAGAACAATTGGACATAAGCACAATAAGAATGCCTGGAAGAGCTAAAAATGATTTTTGATATAACATAAGAGTGGTAGAGTAAAAACTGGGAAAAGAAATTAGAGAAATATAAGAAAATTATGAAAAGACAATTGACAGCTTGGTAAAAGAGGCAAAAAGAATACTGAAGAAAGTAACACTTTTAAAAGCAAAATTGGCCAGGTGAAAAAAGAGATGCAAAACTTTGCTGATGAAAATAACTTTTTTAAAAGCTGAATTGGCTAACTGGAAAAAGGAGTACAAAAGCTCACCAAAGAAAATAATCTCCTAAATTTTAAAATTGGGAAAGTAGAAGCTAATGGTTCCATGAGACATCAAGAAACTATAAAACAAAATAAGAAGAATGGAAAAAATGAAGAAAATATGAGCTATCTTATTAAGGAAAAAACTGACCTGGGGAATGTCTGAAAGCATTTACCAAAGAAAGAGCTTAGACATCATATTTCAAGATCTTATAAAGAAAAACATCCCCCAAATCCTAGAATCAGAAGGTAAAATTGAAAGTAAAAGAATCCATCTATCAGCTTCTGAAAAAGATCCTAAAATGAAAACTCTTGGGAATATTGGAGCCAAATTCCAGAGCTCCCAGGTCAAGGAGAAAATTCAAGTAACCAGGAAGAAATCATTCAAATACCATTAAGCCACAGTCAGAAGCATGCAAGATTTGCAGGTATCATGTTAAAGAAGAGGGTTTAGATATGATATTTTATAAGGCAAAAGAGCTATGATTAAATCCAAGAATAATTTACTCAATAAAACTGAGTATAATCCTTCAGGAAAAAAATGAATATTTTATGAAACAGAGGACTTGCAAGCATTCCTGATGAAAATCAGTGATGAATAGAAATCTTGACATTCAAAGACAAGACTCAAGAGAATCATAAAAGGGTAAACATGAAAGAAATCATAGGGGCCTCAGTAACATCAAATTGTTTACATCACTATAAGGAAAGACAATACATGTAATTCCTAATAACAATTATTACTAGGGCAGAAGGACTTTACATAGACAGATAGAACAGGAGTGATTATGTTGGGATAGTCTAAAAAGAAATGGATGGGTGCAAAAGAGGAAGGAACTGGGAGAAGAAGGAAAGAATAAGAAGAATGTTGGAAATTTTCTCACATAAAAGTTGTATATAAGAAAGATATTTTATAGTAGAGGTAAAAAATGGAGGGGGCAAGTAATGCTTGAGCCTCTGTTTTATAGGTGAATTAATACCATTTACATTCACAGTTTTGATTACTAATTTAGCATTTCCCTTCATCCTATTTTCTTCTGTTTTATCCTTCTCTTTCTTTTTACTCCATTCCCTCCTCAAAATTCTGTTTACTTCTGAAAGTTGCCTCCCTTAATCTGCTCTCCCTTTTATCACCCCCTTCCTTTTTAAATTTCTTTCCCCTCCTACTTCCCTGTTGGGTAAGGTAAATGTCTATACTTAATTGAGTGTGTGTGTGTGTGTGTGTGTGTGTGTGTGTGTGTATACACACACATATATATTCAAATGAGTTATAGGAGGAAATAGATGGTAAAACTATATTAGTGGGGGACCACAACTTTCCCCTCTCAGAGCAACATAATCATAAAATACTTAAGAAAGAAGTTAAAGAATGAGATAAGTGGAATTTTAGAAAAATTGTAAACTACAGTCCTCTGGAAAAAATTGAATGAGAATAGGAAGGAACATACATTTTTCTCATCTGTACATGGCACCTTCATAAAAATTGACTATCGGTGCATAAAAACATCCACAAACAAACACATAAAAGTAAAAATACTAAAAGTATCCTTTCTATACCATTATGCAATAAAAAGTACATTCAATAAAGGGCCATGGAAGCATAGATTAAAAATTAATTGGAAAAAAATCTAATCTAAAGAATGAGTTGATTAAAGAAAAAAGTCAAGCAATCAATAATTTCATTAACGAGAATTACAACAATGAGACAAAATACCAAAATGTGTGGGATGCAGCCAAAGCAGTACTTTGAGGAAAATTTATATCTCTAAATGCATACTCAATAAAAGAGAGAAAGATCAATGAACTGAGCATGCAACTAAAGAAGTTTTAGAAAAAGAACAAATTAAAAGCCCCCAATTAAGCTCTAAAATGGAAATCCTGAAAATCAAAGGAGAGATTAGTTAAACTGAAAAAAATTTTAAACTCCATTGAACTAATAAAAATAAGAGTCAGCTTTATGGAAAAATTAATAAAATAGATGAACCATTTATTAATTTGATTAAGAAATAAGAAAGCCAAATTACAAGTCAAAGATGGAAAAGGGGACTATAGCATCAATGAAGAAAAAAATCAAAGCAATTATAGGAGTTACTTTGTTCAATTATATGCCAGTAAAACTGACAACCTAAGTGAAATGGATGAATATTACAAAAATATAAATTGCTCAGATTAACAAAAGAGGAAATCAAATACTTAAATAACTCTTAGGAAAACAAATTGAACAAGCCATAAATGAGCTCCTAAGAAAGATTCCCCAGAAACAGATAAATTTATAAGTGAATTTTACAAATTCTACTAATCTTTAAGGAACAATCCTAACCCTAAATGGACCATTTGGGGGAAATAGGTAAAAATGAAGTCCTAAAAATTCTTTGTCTGATACAAATATGGTTTTGATATCTAAACAAGGGAGAGAGAGAGAGTGAGAGAGAGAGAGAGAGAGAGAGAGAGAGAGAGAGAGAGAGAGAGCGAAGAGAGCGAAGAGAGCGAGAGAGAGAACTATAGGCTAATATTCATAGTAAATATTACTTGTAAAATTTTAAATAAAATATTAGCAAAGAGACTAAAGGTCATATACCCTGACTAGGAATTCAGGATTGACTAAATATTAGAAAAACTATCTGACCATATCAATAACAAAACACAATAAAAATCATGATTATCTCAATAGATGCAGAAAAAGGTTTTGTCAAAACACAAGACTTATTCCTATTATTCATTCCTCTCTTAAATTTTGATATGTGATTATGATGGAAATTGTTTTAGCTAACAATGAATGGAATGGTTTCAGAAAAATCTGAAAAGACACAAAATGAAGTAAGAGGAACCAGGAGTACACTGTACACAGTAACAGCAATATTATAATTATGATAAACTGTGAAAGATCTCATTACTCTGATCATTACAATGATCCAAAAGAATTCCAAAAGACTCATAATAAAAAAATGCTATCAACCTCCAGAGAGAGATTTGATGAATTCTGATTGCAGATTGAAGACTACTTTTCCCCTTTCTTTATGCTTATTGTTTAATCATTGTCATCAGAATCAATATGCTAATATAAATATATATTTATATTTTGCATGATCTCACATGTATAATTGATATCATGTTGCTTGCCTTCTCAGAAGGTAGGGAAGGGAAGGGAAAGAGGAGGGAATTTGGAACTCAAAATTGTAAAAAAAAATTTTTAAACAAATAAATAAAGAATGGGGGTGGGAGAGCTTGGCTAGAGACCTGACTAAATAAAATCATCTCCAGAACTTTTAATGATGAAACCATAGGAACAATAAACAGGAAAAAAAGATAGAAAAGATCTGTAAAGATTTATATAACAAATTCTTTCATCATCAAGGAATGTGGTATCACCCTACTAAAAACCCAACTGTGTTTAACATTACACTACACTTAAACATCACAGTACAGAATATGCTTTTATAAAGGAAATAGAAATAGCACTAAGGAGCAAAGATGGAAATAGAAGTTGGGTTAGGTCAAGGGTAGGTATAGGATATTTTTTCTTGTGGTAACACAACTTTGAGGTCATTGAAGGACAGATTCACAAAGTATCTGGAGATGATGATGTTAAAGATATGTAAAAAAACCTTGGACTTTATTAATACCAAAACAAGGTAACCAATAATTATATGACACTTTCTCATGAATATGATTTTTTTCTACCAGAATGATCTACCTATTCATTGAGGCCATTAGTAGAAAACAGGAAGGTTTCTCTCGTGTGACATTTCACAGTAGACAACACATTAACTATCACTATAAAAAGATACAAAGTTTACAAAATATTACTGTGCTTGTTTGTGAGTATTGAAAAATTCAATATCATAGATCAAAATGATGATGTAAAGGCTTTATTCCAATAAGCTGAATCCCATACATACATCAAAATTAGATAAGATTCCATGAAAGATAAAATAAGATCATCTTATTCAGTGACTCTTTGGTCATTAATATCAAATGAAGCATAAAACAGGATGAAAAGGGCGTTTTGTTCCTGTCAGAGAAGATTCTATGATAATTCAAAGTGAGGAGAGATTTTCTAGAGAAGGTGAAGTCCACCAGACTGTTTTGTTTTCAGAAGAGTCTGTGTTGGTTGCAGAATGAATGAATAAATAAATTACCACTTACTAAGTGTTTACCATGTGCCAAGCACTATGCTAAGTGCCAAGGATACGAATACAAAAGCAGGGACAGTTCCTTTTTTCAAAGAACTTATATTCTAATAGGTAGCAAAGACACATATACACTATTGGCTAAGGAAGGATTATTTTGACTTGGGAAAATTGCAGAGATGGAATCTCAAAAGAATAACAGATGCAGCTTTTCCAGTAATAAAGGTCCAATTAATATATGGTTCCATAAATGGAAAGGGATAGAGTATGTACCTAATGGTGGGACTGTAGGCCAGAAGATGGCCAAGGTATAAAGTGAGGTATGGATGGGTCTGCCGAGACATAATAAGACAGGTGGAAAACTCAGCTATCAAGACAGTGGGGACCCCAGGGGAGAAGTTGGAACTGAAAGAGTTATGTCCACCAAGGTGTGGTCTCTATTCTGAGATTACAGCATCAGAATGGTAGGTAAGAAGATGACCTGGTAATAAAAGAACAGTCAGGTGCCAGAGTTGGAGTGCCTCCTGGACAGGATCCATAACAATTCAAAAGAGTATGAGCATTTCTCCTCTATCCTTTTCTAATAATCCACCCAGGAAAAAATCTAGTGGATAAATAATGCCTCATGTCCAAATTATGGCATAAAGTTAAACGGAAAATCTATAGAACTTGTCTAACAATATATGATATGGCAATGGATAAGTTGCACCAGAACTAAACAGAAGGAAAAAAAGAATGACATTGTCTATAAGAAATAACACAGGTCTTTTAATGACCTCAGAGTTCTTTAGGAAAAAAAATCCCAACTTTTAATAGTATTCTACTGGTGTTATTCTATGGGAAATCACAGTCTCTGGAGAATTAAAAATGAATATTAATTATTTAGAAGGCAATGGAGAGGCAAATAATTAATGTAATCAGGCTGCAACACAAAATAAATAAGGAACTACAAAGCAGAAAGCGGAAAAGAAGCTCTGATTGTCATCAGAGAAGTGCATGACCAGAATGTCACCAGAGGCAGTTAGGTGACATAGTGGATAAAGCATAAGGTCTGGAATCAGTAAGACATGAGTTAAATTCCAACCTCAAACACCCTGAGCAAAGGGGATAACCTCTTTTTTTAAACCCTTACCTTCTGTCTTAGAATCAATATTGTGTATTGGTCCCAAGGCAAAAGAATAGTAAGGGCTAGGCAATGGGGATTAAGTGACTTGCCCAGGGTCACACAGCTAGGAAGTATCTAAAGCCAGATTTGAACCCGGGATCTCTTGTCTTTAGGGGGATAGCCTCTTACAAAGACATAGAGATAGAAGGTGGAATTTCATATATATCCCTCTTCAGTTCTGCATTTAAGAATCCCTATTTTCCTTCAAAGGTCACTTTCTTCACTACTTCATATGAACTAACTTGTTCAGGGTTGACACAGTTAATGTCAGAGTCATGATATGAACCCAAATCTTCTAACCTAAGGATCAGTAGTCTATCTACTCCAGTGATGGGCAAACTATTCCCTGTGGGCCAGATCCAGGCCATAATTTGCCCATCACTGCCTTAAGCAATTCCCTAATCACTACATCTGGGGTGAGGGGGCGTAGTGATTTGGGAATTGCTTAAGGCAGTGATGGGCAAATTATGGTCTGGATCTGGCCCACAGGGAATAGTTTGCCCATCACTGGGCTATACCATACATAGATGTTTTAAGCTCACAACAATCCTGCAGGGCAGAAAGAAAGCATATCAACCATCCTCTCTCCATAATAGATAGATAAGCTATTTCTCAGAGGGGTTAAACCACTTGCCATGGTCACCCAGTTAGGCAGTAGATAGAATTAGACCTATGCCATAGTTGGTAGTAGAAAGATTACTGAATCATGAGACCAAGATGAGAGCCCAGAGCGAATGCACTATTAGTGAATCTGAGCCTTCATGGGTGGGTGGGGCTTGGAAGGGAAGTGTCATTTCAATCTTCTAAGACCTTTGGGACAGTTGAACCCTGTTATAAAGTAGTATCTTGGTTACATTGCAGGTAACCAGAACTGGGTACATAGTTATGGTTTACTCAGTTATAGGTTTCTCACTGTAACATGGAGAGCTTATTAAATGGAAGGCATTGTTCCCTCATAGGAGCTTTAGAACAATGTCCCACTGATCGATCCCGGTTATTCAAAGCAAAGAAAAGTAAAACATTAATGCCTATTTAGAGCCAGTACCACTGTATAGTGTTAATTACTTATTATCCAAGGTTGTCTATTTTGTTGCATAGAAATACATTCAAGCTGATGATGTCCTCCAATGACTTACCTCCATGCCATTGCCACTGTGGTGGTGCCACCACCATACTTGCCCTTATCATTTATCAAGAAATGCTGTTAGCAAGATTATTTTATGCTTAGCTCCATTCCTCCTACCTCCTAACTCCCTAACTTGACACATCCCCATTCTCTCATTCCTTCTGAATTAGGGCTCCTTCTTTCATGATAAATTCCAACTATAATAATAATAATAATATCAGTTGGCATTATATATGACTAAAGACTGTAAGAAAATCAGAATGGCATAATTAATGGAGAGCCAACCATGAATTCTGGGAGACCGTGGCTTAAGTTCCAATTCTGACATATACTGGTTGTGTGACCCTGGCCAAGTCACTAAATCTGTATGGCTCTCAGTTTCCTAATCTGTAGAACGAGATAATTAGATTAGAAGGCCACTCCAGCCCCTTTTAAATAAATAAAACATAGTTTTAAATCTATGATTCCAAGTTACAGAAAAGGAGAGTATTTACACATTGAGAGGACGCTCTATACCTTCTTCATCTGTAAAATGAGTGATTTGGATTAGATGGATTTCAAGGGTCCCTTCTAAATCTAAATCTATGATTCAATAATCCCATGATATGATCCCCTTCACCCAAATTATACATTTGTACATTTAATATAGTACATGTACATTTAACATATACAATTATAAACTTAACATAGGCAAGTTCATTTATATTGGTTTGGTGAGAAATAAAAGCAAGAAAAAATAACAATTTAAGTAGTATGTATTGGCACTTCTACCAGCCATTGCCCCCAATGACTACAGGACCCAAAGATGGGAGATATGAGTCTGCCTCTAAAATTGGGGTCCCTCCTACATGTCTGGGGCAGAGGGAGGGAAAAGCAGAATAATAATGGTAACACCAGGGGAGCTTGGGAAAGAGGCAAGGGCATCACCCCAGCCAAGTCCTTAGACACAAATTGTTATCCTGAAATTACAGGTAGAGCTTGCCAAATTCACTTACCTACGTTTTTTCAACATGCCAGAGACTTGTTCACATTGGAGACTCACTGAAGAAAGAGGGTAATTTTGACTGTGCAATTTTCATTCTAATGTGCCAGCTAGAACCTACACTCTACATCTAAGATGCTACTCCATCATACTCCAATTACCTTTGTTCCAAACAACAATCCTATAAGATTAGCACTGTACATATTAAGTCTCCATTTTACATCATATGAAGTTAAATGGATTGCCCAATGTCTCACAGAAACATTAATATTATTAGTAGCTAGCATTGATATTATTTATATTTAAGTTTTTGCCTTTAAAAACATAACAACAACCCTATATTTTCTCATTTGATACTGATGACAACCTGGTTAGGTAAGTGCTACAATGATCCCCATTTTACAAACTAAGAAGCTGAGTCATAAAGCCTATGTGCCCTTTGAAACAGAAAGAGAGAGAGCAGCTGGGGGCTTGGTGATTAGAGTGCTAGATCTAGAGTTAGGAGGATCTGGGTTCAAATCTAGCCTTAGATACTTCCTACCTGTGTGACATTGGGCAAGCCACTTTGTTTTAGTTTTAAATTAAAACATTTTATTTATTCAATTAATTTAGAATATTTTTCCATGGTTCCATGATTCATGTTCTTTCCTTTCCTTCCGACCCCCCTCCCCCATAGCTGATGCACAATTCCACTGGGTTTTACATGTATCATTGATCAAGACCTATTTTCATATTATTAATAATTGCACTAGGATGAGGGTGATCATTTAGAGTACATCCCAAATCATATCCTCATCGACCCATGTGATTAAGGAGTTGTTTTTCTTCTATGTTTCTAATCCCACAGTCCTTCCTCTGACAGTGGATAGCATTCTTTCTCATAAGTCCCTCAGAATTGTCCTGGATCATTGCATTGCTGCTAGTACAGAAGTCCATTACCTTTGATTGTGCCAAAGAGTATCCATCTCTGTATAAGGTTCTTCTGGTTCTGCTCCTTTCACTCTGCATCAACTCCTGAAGGTCATTCTAGTTCACATAGAATTCCTCCAGTTCACCGTTCCTTTCAGCACAATAATCACCATTAGATACCACAATTTGTTCAGCCATTCTCCAATTGAAGGACATCCCCTCATTTTCCAATTTTTTGCCACCACAAAGAGCGCAGCTATAAATATTTTTGTACAAGTCTTTTTCCCTATGATCTTTTTGGGGTATAAACCCAGTATGGCTGGATCAAAAGGCAGACAATCTTTTAAAGTCCTTTGGGCATAGTTCCAAATTGCCATCCAGAATGGTTGGATCAGTTCACAACTCCACCAGCAATGCATTAATGTCCCAATTTTGCCACATCCCCTCCAACATTCATTACTCTCCCCTTCTTTCATTTTAGCCAATCTGCTAGGTGTGAGGTGGTGCCTCAGAGTTGTTTTGATTTGCATTTCTCTAATTATAAGAGATTTAGAATAGTTTTTCATGTACTTATTGATAGTTTTGATTTCTTTATCTGAAAATTGCCTATTCATGTCCCTTGGGCAAGCCACTTTGAATGCTTAACCTTTGCTGCTTTTCTGTCTTAGAACTGATTCTAAGTCAGAAGGTTAGGAAAAAGGAAGGAAGGAAGGAAAGAAGGAAGGAAGGAAGGAAGGAAGGAAGGAAGGAAAGAAGGAAGGAAGGAAGGAAGGAAGGAAGGAAGGAA
>NC_058131.1:504048059-504057662 GCF_016433145.1 Gracilinanus agilis | reverse complement strand
AAAGAAAGAAAGAAAGAAAGAAAGAAAGAAAGAAAGGAAGGAAGGAAGGAAGGAAGGAAGGAAGGAAGGAAGGAAGGAAGGAAGGAAGGAAGGAAGGAAGACAAAGAAACCAAGAAACCTGCCTAGAATGAACGTTCTGAGGAGAAAAATAACAGGCACTGTCTTGAGTGGGACAACTAGGTAGCAGAGTGGATGGTGTGCCGGGCCTAGAGTCAGGAAGGTTCATCTTCCTGAGTTCAAATCTGATCTCAGACACTTCCTAGCTGTGTGACCCTGAGCAAGCCACTTGAACCCTGTTTATCACAGTATTTTTCATCTGTAAAATGAGCTGGAGAAAGAAATGGCGAATCACTTCAGTATCTAAAAAATCCCCAAATAGGGTCACAAAGATTTAGACATGACTAAAACGACTGAACAACAACCCAATTGTCCTGAGTCTTCCAGCTTCCAGGCAGTTCTCAGCACCCATGGGGCCCAAAGCAGAGACTGATCCTTAGCCACAGCAAATCCCCACTGGTCAGAGAAAAGGAGAGGGAGTTAACCTGGCCAGCAGATAAAGGGAGAGCCTTGGAGCCACTTCAGCTGAGGAGTGAAAGGCTTTCATTGACCCAAATCCTACCTCTGTGACAAGACTCCGGGTGGCAGGAATAAATGAGAACACGGTGGAAACTTAGAATAAAAGGCTTGCATTTGCACAGCCTTTTATAGTTTCCAAAGAACTTGTACACCCTTTTTTCCATTTGTTCCTCAGAACACCAGCACAACATGAGGTAGGGAGGCCAAGTGCCCATTTTGTAGGTGAGGAAACCAGAGCCAAAGGAGGGTAAGCAACTTGTCCAAGTTTGGGTCGCCAGGTAAAATTCAGTATTCAACCATCAATTCAATGTCTATGTGTAGAGCCTTCTATGGTGCACTCAAGCTGAGATTAGAACTAGGGTCTCCTGACTTTGAAAAATCCTACAGTGGGTGGGGGCAACTGGGTGGCTAAGTACATTGAGAGCCAGGCCTAGAGACGGGAGGTCCTGGGTTCAAATCTGGCCTCAGAACACTTCCTAGCTGTGTGACCCTGGGCAAGTCACTTAACCCCCACTGCCTAGCCCTTACCGTTCTTCTGCCTTGGAACCAATACACAGTATTGATTCTAAGACAGAAGGTAAGGGTGGAAAAAAATAATCATATGATCAGCTATGAAAACTTGGTTGCTCTCAGCAATGTGTGATCTGGGACAATCCTAAAAGAATTATGACTCGGAATGCTCTCCACCTCCAGAGAAAGAACTGTTGGAGTCATCTTTCACATTAGTGTGTTTACAATTTTATTTGGGGCTTTTGGTTATATATGACTTTGCTCTTATAACAATGGCCAATGTGGAAGTAGGTTTTTCATGATAAAAAAATAAATAAAAATCATAGATTCTCAGAGTTGAAAGTTGTTGTAAGGGTCAAAGGAAGGTGTTTGCAAAGGCATTAAACTTTATACATGCTTATAATTATCACATTATCTTATTTATTACTTATGAATTTTTAAATTCTACTATTAAGGTTGTTGGCATGGCGGGTAAGCAGACAGATTGTCACCTAGATCAGTGAATCATTTAGTATTTAAAGGAACCATTTAGGGCCTTTGGTGGTGCAGCAGAGATGATGCCCCAGCTGGCACTCATCTTCCTGAGTTCAAATCTGTCCCCAGATGTGTGACCCTGTGTGACCCTGGACAAGCCACTTAACCCTGTTTGCCTCAATTTTCTCATCTGTAAAATAAGTCACAGAAGGAAATGGCAAACCTTTGCAGTATCTTTGCCAAGAAAACCCAAATGAGGCCATGAAGAATTGGACAAAACTGAACAACAAACAACAACAACAAAAGAGTCTACGATGCACCAGGCTTTGGTAACATGAGGCCCAAAGAGGGCCAGTTTCTGCCATCCAAAAGTTTACATTATACCAGAGAGACAACAATAGGGTGCACGTGGGTGCAAGGTAATTTGGGGAGGGGGCAAGGAGGCAGTATAGGCCCTGGAGATTCAGGGAAGGCTTCCTGAAGAAGATGGTGCATGAACTGAATCGTGAAGAAAGCCAGATATTAAAAGAAAGTATATTTCAGGAGGAAGATGTGCCAATGAATGGAGAACTGGGTCTGGACTTAGGAAGACCCAAGTTCAAATCCCGCCTCAGACACTGTGTGGCCCTGGACAAGTTCCTTAACCTCAGTTTCCTCCTCTATAAAATAGGTTTAAGAATAGCATCTACTGCCATGATTGTTGTAATGATCAAATGAGATAATATTTGTAAAGCCCTTAGCCCAGAGGAAGTTCTATATAAACATGGGCTATTATTTTTTTTAAACTCTTACTTTCCATCTTAGAATAAGTATTTCATATTGGTTCCAAGGCAGAAGAGAGGAAAGGGCTAGGCAATGGGGGTTAAGTGACTTACCCAGGGTCACCCAGCTAGGAAGTAATATTGGTCATTATGGTAATGGTCAATCAATGCAAAGACCAAATAATAGGAAATGAGTGAAGAACGATAAAAAAAAGTCCATTTGACTGATCCATAGAGGGTGAAGAGTCATGAAATAGGCTGTAAAATGGTAGGCTGGGGCCCACAGGGTAAAGAGCTTTAAATACTGAACAGAGTTTGTATTGGAGCCTACGATTAATAGGGGACGCCTAGAGTCTGTTAAGTAAGGTCACGATGATGCTTTAGGAAAACCACTTTGACAATTATGCAGAGGGTGGATGGGAATAGGGAGGAAGCTGAGGCAAGAGCCAAGAGCCTTTGAAGGGCTCCAGAAAGGCTCTACTGATGCTTGAAATCCCACCATTATTGCCACCCTCTTGGCTCCTATTGAGCTGCTTACAAAGCTAATGGGATCTTAAGCTGCATTAACCAAGCCGTAGAACACCACAATCTCAGTAGACTCACAGTTTCTGATGACCCAGGGACCAGCTGAAAGATGTAGGGTGGGTTGTTGCATATCAAAGGCTTTAACCTGTGTCTGTGTGGAAGTAAAATGCAAAAACTACAATCAGGGATGGGTATTCTGTAATATAGCGAGAGGAAGGGACCTCCAAGTGGACAGCCTGCAGATGCCGCTAGTCTTTGCTGTTCCTGAGTGTCTGATTCTTCGTGATGCCATTTGGGCTTTTCTTGGCAAAGATGCTGGACTGGTTTGCCACCTTCCTTCTCTAGCTCAGGTAAATTAGGGTTAAGAGACTTGCTCAGGGTCTCACAGCTAGGAAGTATCTGAAACCAGATTTGATCTCAGGAAGACTCCGGGCCTGATGCTTTATCTACTGAGCCCTCTCATTGCCTTTATACTAGTCTTAATAAAATAAAAAAGGACCAAGAAAGCCTCCAGTCCATTAGGTGGCTATTCAATGGTGACTTGGGGTGGAGAGCATGAGAGCCATCTTCAGAGAACTGAAAGACTATGACTAGAAAGAAGAAATGGGCTCATTCTGCTGGGTTAGAGAAGACGGGTCCATGGGTCAGAAACAACAATGGATGTCCAATACTTCAGGAGTAGTCTGAGTACAGTGGAACTAGGACCTTCCGGATTTTGTTTCATCCTAAGGAACAGCTTCCTAGGAATGAGAACTCTCCAAAAAAAGAAACGCACTGCCTTGGTAAATATAGAGCTTTATTCTGGGTTTGTGCTGGTAAGTATTTAACAACTAGCTCTTTGAGAAGAAAGTTTCACCTGCATTATTAATATTTTCTCCATCACTTAAGTCTGGCTAATCAGCAGAACAAGCCCTCATTTGGAGAGTTCAGGGATTTCTGGGGGGTATACATGCTCACAGTGAAAAATTAAAAATGAGCTCTTAGGAGCCAGTTCAAGCTGACCCCAGCACACTACTCTAGACAAAAATAAATGGAATAGTTAAGGGACTTATCCAAGATCATGCTAGTTGTGCTGGAGACTTACTAGGCTCATAACCTAGAGCAAATCACTTCATCCATCACTCAGAAACCATTTCTGCATTTGTACGATGAGGGTAGTACTTGCGCTAATTCACTGGGGTATCATAAGGAAATGGCAAACCACTCTGATATCTTAGCCAAGAAATCCCGAAATGGGATCACAAAGTCAGACATGACTGAAATGATTGAACAACAACAAATTTTGAGAAGAGCCTTTGACAAACTGTGGAAATTCAATGGGCTGGGTCAGAAGTTTGACACCACTTTGTCAAAGGGGAAATGTTCAAGGGGTGGCTAGGGGGCTCGGTGGATATGGAGCCAGGACTAGAGATGGGTCCCGGGTTCAAGTGTGGCCTCAGACACTTCCTAGCTGTGTGACCTTGGGCAAGTCACTTAACCCCTGTCGCCTAGCCCTCACCGCTATATATACACTATATTTATTGTCTGTTCTAAGATGGACAGTAAGGGTTTTTTAAAAAAGGGAATTGTTCAAACAGACTGGACCACCTACCAGAGATGTTAAATAAGGGATTATGGCACCCATAGTTTTAAAACCTAGCTTGGATGCTCTCTTTCTTTCTCTTGAACCCAGATCCTCCTAAGTCCAGGTCTAGCACTCTAATCACTGAGCCCCCTAGTGCTCTCTCTCTGTTTCAAAGGGCACATAGGCTTCAGGACTCAACTTCTTAGTCTGAAAACCTGGCCTGGATGCTCTCCAGGGACTCTTCTAACAAAATCAACGAGAGGCAGCTCTGCATAGTGGAAAGCAAACTAGATCAGGGAGCAGAGAACCCCATGTTACCCCAAGTTCTCTCACTAATTAACTGTGTGATCTTGAGCAAATCTCTTGCCTTCTCTGGTCCTCAGAATCTTTTTCTGTACAATGGAAGGGTTGAACCAGTCAGGTAGTCAATAAGAATTTAAGCACCTACTATGTGTCAAGCACTGAGGATGCATAGAAAGGCATAAGACAGTTCCCAGCTTCAAGGAGTTTACAATCTAGTGGAAGAAATAACATGTAAATAAATAAGTACAAAAAAGGTCAAGTGTAGAATAATATATAGGAATAATAATATAATATAGTAATAATATATATTATATAAATAATAATAATATAGAAAATAATTGATAAAGGGAAGGCACTAGAATCAAGAAGGACTGATAAAAGCTTCCTAATAATATCTCTTAGTTTATAAAAGTACTCAAGAAATTTCTAGTGACTCATAGATACCTTAAATAATTTTAGGTAGAGACATCCAGGACAGCTAGGTGGTGCAGTGGATTAGACTGTCTAGAGTCAGAAAGTCTCATTTCCCGAGTTCAAATCTGGCCTCAGACGCCAGCTTCATGACCATGGGGAAAGTCACTTAACCCTGTTTGCCTCAGTTTCCTCTTCTATAAAACAATAAAAACAGATTAGCACAGGAAACAGTGAAGAGCCTCAAGGAAGCATTCAAGACAAAATGAAGCCTTGAATTTCTTCCCTTCTTCCTCTTTAGTCTTCCCCTCTGGAAGGAGTTAAGGGATAGGGAGTGGGGTTCAAGTCTTGCTTCTACCACTAACTAGTGATTTAATCTCAAGGTTCCAAGCCCAGCACACTATTTACTACCCACTATAACTCTTTTATTATCCCATATAGGATGATTATGATCGGGCTGCATGATTCAGCATAAAGCACCAGATTTGGAATTAGAAGATGGAGGTTCAAAAATGGCTCTGCCATTTTACTAGTGGTGTGACAATTAGTTAAATCTCTGAACATTTCATGCCCTCATTTTCCTTATCTGAAATGGGGGAGTATTAGTTAGATGACCTCTAAAGTCAAACTCAGAAAGTTACCTCCAAAACTGGATATTTACGTCTCAAGATTGCTAGTAGGTCACCCATGCTCAAGAAACACAAAGCAGATGAGTTGGACGATGCCAGAGGAAGCAAAGAATATAGAAGTCTGCCAAACAAAGACTAGAGGGCTGTTTCACCATGAATGGCCAAATTCATTATCTTGACATTTACTAGCTTTGATCCTGAACAAGTGATTTAACCTCTATGTGAAGTTCAGGGAGCACAAACAAAAGATGCAGATCTAAATGGAAACTAAATAATGAAACTCTAAATAATGTATAGATCAAAGAAGAAATTGAGGAACCAATAATTATGGAAAAGACAATGAAAATGATGAAATAACATACTAACATTTTCAGACTATTGCTAAATAGTCCTCAAGAGATAAAGTACATATTAACATTTGTAATATAATATATAATATATTAACATATATAATATAAAATATAAAGTATATATTAACAAGGGGACAACTAGGTGGCTCAGTGAATTGAGAACCAGGGTTAAAGACAGGAGGTCCCAGGTACAAATCTAGCAAGTCATGTAATCTCCATTGCCTAGCCCTTCTTACACTTCTGCCTTGGAACCAATATATAGTTTTGATTCTAGAAAATAGAAAATGGGAATACTAATAACCCAGTAATTCATTTTAAAATATTAGATACTTAACAAGTTATTTTAACGAGTAAACATCAATTTAACATGCAAACAACAAATTTAACAATTCCAACAAGTAAAACTAATTACAAAAGAGGAAATTTCAAAAATTGGAGGTGAAATGGATAAATTAGAAAACAAAAAGACTTTAGAAACAACAAACAGATAAAATCTAAGTCTTTGAAGAGGCTAACAAAATTGATTAAATCTCATCATCTTAATCAAAAGTAGGAAAAAGTCAAATTAATTAAAGAACAAATGGACAAGGTGAACTCACAACAAATCCAGAAGAAACAAAAAGAATGATCAGATTCAGGGTTATATGCTAATAAAATTGAGAATACAAAACAAATTTCCAAGTGCTCCAGGTAACTCTTTAGGACTTTGTTTATTACTTTATAGAATTAACTGAGAATTAGTGGTGGAAGCTGACCCATTCAGGAAGGCTTTTCTTTTATTCATTTATGAATTGGAAGTAATTCTACTAGTCACTAACTATCCCATTTATTTTTATCTTAGAGTAGTGTGTTGGAGTTGGCCTAAACTGGCTCCTAAGAGCTGATTTTTAATTTTTCAGTGTAGTTTATACCTCAGAAATCCCTGAACTCTCCAAATTGCTGATATATATATGTGTGTGTGTGTGTGTGTGTGTGTGTGTGTGTGTGTGTGTAGTCAATATAGTGCTTTCAGAGTTTAAATCTGGCCTCAGATATTTAATAGCTGCGTGACCCTGGATAAGTTATTTTACCCTGTTTGCCTCAATTTCCTCATCTATAAAATAAGTTAGAGAAGGAAATGGGAAACAACTCCAGTATCTTTGCTAAAAGAACCCCAAATGGGGTCATAAAGAGTTGGATATAACTGAACAATGACAATATAAACTGAAAAGTGTCATACTTTACTTAACTCTCTGTCAGGGTTATGGTAAGGATAAAAAATGATACTAGGATTAAAAGCACTGTGTAAACTATAAAAGGCTTATCCAAGTGTCAATGAGATAACAGACCATTAGTAATAGTAATTATTTGTAGAAATAAGATAAAAATTAGTGACTAGACCTGTGATTTCATTGGCATACTCCTTCTACTAATACAGAGGAGCCACTATTCTACAAGTTAATGTTTTGGAGACTTATTGAGAGGTCAATCAATCTCTGGGTATCTATTAAAATGCTTTCTATGTACCAGACACCATACTAAATTCTGGGGTTATAGCAAAAAGAGAAAAGATAGTCCCTGACCTCATGGAGCTCACAATATATCTGGCCTCAGATACTTAATAGGCATTAATCAGGGAGGTAATAGACAGATAGAAATGTACAAAAAACAAATAATAAAGGGGATAAATAGGGAAAAAGCAACAGAGGGAAGGCATTAGAATGAAGAAAGACTAAGGAAGAATTTGAGCTGGGCCATTTTCAGAAAGCTGAGACTTTTAAGTCCCAGGGAAGCCAGAAAGCAGAAATGAGGAAGGAGAGAATACTAGACACGCATTGTAGTCCAGCCTGGCTAAAATGTAGAATGCCCTAGGAGGAGGGGGATAGCCAGGAAAGATAAATTGAAAGGGTCCCTAAAGGTTTTTAGGCATTCCAAGTGGTTACTTTGGCAGCTGTGTGGAGAGCTTTGAATGCGAGACCAAATAGTTTGTGTTTTATTTTTGTTTCCATAGGCAATGGAGAGTTGCTAAAAGTTTTTATGCATTCAAAGGTTATTTTGGCAGTTGTGTGAAGAATGAGTAAGCCTTTGCTCCTGGATGATGGAAGAGGGCTTCATCACTGCCTTCTGCTTCCTTCTTTCTCCTACCACTCAGGGGCCAGGAATGTGGTCTTCCTTGGCCAAGCTCACGACTTGAAACCAGGTTGCCTGGATTCTGCAATCAACTCTCCAACTACTATCTCTCAAAAGACAACCAGGCTTTGAATAGTCTGTTTTAAAAGTCCTCTCTCTGATTTGTTGACTTTGTGAACCTGGCCAAAATGCAATCATTTACTCTCTCAGTGCCCCCAAGCAATTCCCTAGCATGATTTTTATTAAAAACAACAACAACGACAACAAAAACCTTTACCTTCTGTCTTAGGATCAATACTAGGTATCAGTTCCAAGGCAGAAGAGCAGAAAAGGCTAGGCAGTTGAGGTTAAGTGACTTGCACAAGGTCACATAGCTAGAAATTGTCTAAGGTCAAATTTGAACCCAGCACCTTCTAGGCCTGGTTCTCTATCCACTGAGCCACCTCACTGCTCCAACTCCCTAACACTATAAATTGCAGAACAGGTCTCCATCTGCTTTGGTAGAGAATTTCCTCCTTCCAGGAGAGCCATCTCCCAACAAAAATCACAGCTCTGCTCCAAAAAAATATTAATAATGTTGATGATAGCTGTCTCTGGGTCAGAGGATGTAAAAAAAATCCCCAAACTGATTTCATTAAGGGTTACTTCATTCTTCGCCATATACTGGGCCTCCCATATAGCAACCAAGGTGCTGGGTGGGAACTATTTCGTGGTAACCAAATTACCACAAATTACCACAAATACTGCAAATGCCACAGCCCAATAAACACTTCATTTCTCCTTCACTGGAGTGACAGGAAATGAGTCTAGCACCCAAGGAATAAGTGTGTAATTACATGACACTACCTGGTAAATAACCAGGGGAAATGAAGACACTACAGAACCTTGCCCAGTGTTTATTCCTCTACAAGTGGCAAGGTCATTAAAGGACTAAGGTCCTTTCTGGGGGCTTTTCATGCCATCTCCAGATCCTCAAAGCCCTAAGATCATCTTAAAGGTACCTTGCAGAAGTCAGATGTGGTTACCTTGTTCTTGGGAAGAGGATGCCGAGGATGCTGAGGTCTGGTCCTGGCTTTTCAGGAAGCGATCCCAAGGAGAGCAGGAGCCCCTGTAGCTTTAGAAGATGATGGTTTCCTGGATGACAAGAAAAGTGTTTGTTTCCTAATCCTGTCCTTGAGTGCTCCTGGCTGCCCCACATGTTGTCTGCTTTCTGCAGAAAATGAAAGGGAAGGGGCAGCTAGCTGGCATAGGGGATAGAGAGGGAGGATCTGGGTTCAAATTACATGCCCTGGGCAAGTCACCTAACCCTGTTTGCCTAGCCCTTGCCTTTCTGCTTAGATTTGTTAGAAAGAAAGAAAGAAAGAAAGAAAGAAAGAAAGAAAGAAAGAAAG
>NC_058131.1:504031493-504045101 GCF_016433145.1 Gracilinanus agilis | reverse complement strand
AAGGAAGGAAGGAAGGAAGGAAGGGAGAGAGAGAGAGAGAGAGAGAGAGAGAGAGAGAGAGAGAGAGAGAGAGAGAAAGAGAGAGAGAGAAAGGTGAATGCTTTCCCTCCTACTTGCTTTTTCCTGGGCCTCACCAGGAATTTATAGGATCAGAAGATTGTAGGACAGCAAGATGGCCCATCAGATAGAGTGCCAGGTCTGGAGTCAGGAAGACTCATCTTCTGAATTAAATCTGGCCGCAAACACCGACTAGCTGTGTGACTCTGGCCAAGTCTCTTAACCCTGTTTGCCTCAGTTTCTTCATCTGTAAAATGAAGTTAATAGTACCTATTTCATTCAAAATGTTTGTGGAGATTGATAAGATAACATTAAAGCTCTTTGCAAACTTTAGCATGCTATAGAGATGGGGCATGCTATTATGGGGCAGAAATGGTACAGGGCTGGAGTAGGAGTCAGGAAAACCTGTATTCAGATCTGGCTCCAAACACTAACTAGCTGTGTGACCCTGGACAAGTCATTTAACCCTGTTTGCCTCAGTTTCTTCATCAGTAAAATGAGTTGTAAAGGAGGGGAGAGGGAAGAAGGGAGGGGAATAACATTGATCATGTAAATTTGGAAAACTTACCCAGAAAAAAATGTGTCATTAAAAGAAAAGAAAGATTTAAGAAAAAAAAAAGAAAAGGAAGCCCCAAATGAGGTCTAGAAGAGTCAGACACAATTGACTCATGGCTGACATGGACATGACTCAACAACAAGATTGTAGTTCTAGAGAGCTACCAGAGGTCATCTAATCCAATGCTCTCATTTTACAGCTAAGGAAACTGAGACACATTGAGATTAAGTGACTTGCCCAAGGTCACAACAACTAAATGTCTGAGATAGGATTCAAACCCAAGTCTTCTTACCTCAGAATCAATGTAATTTCCCTTTATCATGCCTGGTCCCTGAGTGGTAGGAGAAAAAAAGTGAAGAGGGCCATCTTGGAGCACTCTTCCACCATCTAGGAACAAAGGTTTGCCTATTCTCCAATTCATTCTTTATATAACTGCCAAAAGAATCCTTTGAATATGTAAAAACATTTTGGTGACCCTCTATCGTCTATTGAAAAAATTAAAATAAAACACAAATTATTTGGTCTGGCATTCAGAGCCCTCAGTTTCAAAAAAAACTCTTTAAATGAATAAAATCCTTTGAAGACTTTCCATTCCCTGTAGAAAAATAAAAACGATTTGGTCTGGCATTCGAGGCCTTCCACAATCTAGTCCCAAACTATATTTCCTAGCTGATCTTATATTCTTTCTCCTTGGGCAACCTAATTTTAATCCATCTGGACTACTGGCTATTCCTCAGCCTTGCCTTGTCCATTATCTACATCTAAAAATCAATATGGGGCAGCAGATAGAGTGGCAGGCCTGGAGGCAGTAAGACCCAAGTTCAAATCTTACAAGCTGAGTGACCCTGGGTAAGTCACTTAACCCTTATAACCCAACTTTTTGCCTCCATTTCCTTTTCTATAAAACGAGCTAGAGAAAGAAATGGCAAACCACCCCAGTATCTTTGCCAAGAAAACCTCAAATGGGGTCAGGAAGAGATGGACATGCCTGAAAAACAACTAAACAACAAGAATCAATGAGTCTCTTTCTCAGATGGGCATCTCCTTTCTTCTTTGACCCATTCCTTCCTCCTAAAAAGGAAGGAACTTCCCTCATTAAATTTTCCTGGTGCATCCCTCCTTTTCTTCCTAGGAAACTTCCTACATGACAAATACATGCCTTCTTCTCCCCCTTAGGACTCTGAGCTCTTTCCCAGAACCCCATTTGTTACCTCAATATGACATTCCATCTCATTTTATAGAGAATGTCTCCTTTTCTCCTCCTCCTGTTCTTCTTCCTCCTTCTCCTCCTCCTCNCTCCTCCTCCTCCTCCTCCTCCTCCTCCTCCTCCTCCTCCTCCTCCTTCTTCTCTTCCTCCTCCTCCTCTTCCTCCTCTTCCTCCTTCTTCAAAGCCCTTCCTTCCATTTTGTAATCAATACTGTATAGTGCTTCCAAGGTAGAAGAATGGTAAGGGCTAGGCAATGGGGGTCAAGTGACTTGCCCAGGGTCACACATCTAGAAAGTGTCTGAGGTTAGATTTGAACCCAGGACCTCCCGTCTCTAGGCTTGGCTCTCCATCCACTGAGCCACCCAGTTGCCCCCTTCACCTCTTCTTTTAAGGTTTAGCTGAAGGACCAACCCCTTAAAAAGATCTTCCCTGATTCTCCCCATCACTAGTAACACTCCCTCCCCAAGTATTTTGTATTTATTTATATTTATATTAAACACATATTTATTTATCTATGACCACCATGTATTCTTCCATGAGACTTTTTGATTCGATATCCATTCAAATATCAATATTTCAATTTAATAATAATAGTGAATAAAAATTTAATAATTTAATGCCAGCATTTTGGTGGATGGATTCTAATCCTACCCAAGAATCTCATGGGAGAATCCCAGACTCCCAAGGATTGAGAATTGGAGGCTCACATGTCTGTACCCAGCCCTGCCTGGGACAGAATCGCCCTTTTTTCCCTCAGAGTCCGCCTTCCTTTCTTCTCTTTCCTAGACTCGCCCCTCCGTGGCATCTCGCGGCCATCGGGACCACCCCACGGGGGCCCCCCAGTGCCTTCTCCCCGTTAGGCTGTCTCAGGACCCGGGCGGCCTCGGGCCCCATCTTCCACAGCCTGGGCTCAGCCTCTGGTCTCGGGGTTTCCAACTCCCTCCCAGTCGGTATTGTGAACCGCATTCTGGGGCAGGAATGGACAACAAACCTCTTCTTTGTCTCGGAGTTGCTATGTGTGCCGATGTATTTACTCAGCCTTAGTCAACAGGAGGTGCCTGGAGCGACCGGCTCTGTTATGGCAACTTAAAGAGCACATTCTTTCCTTCCTGGGCCCTCCTCTCCATGGTGTCCTTGCTAAATGGGCCGTGCCAGGAGAGGAGAGCCACAGCGACCCGGGAAGGGCCCGCAACTCTCCCGGGCTGTTTTGGGTCCTTCTCGGCGTTCGACCACCGCCGATAGTATTCTAACGCCGTCATGAGTCCTTTTCTGTTTTTTGGTGCTGGCGCCGGTGTTGGGCACGTCCTGGAGGTGGGATTTCTTCTGGAGAATTGTAAACACTCTGAGGACGACATTCCCCCCCATTGTACGGGGTCTGTCGTTTTCCTCCTCTCCGAGCACTGCCTTAGGGTTGTTGTCGTTCAGTCATTTCGGTTCCGTCTGATTTTCCGTGACCCCATTTGGGCTTTCTTGGCAAGGATACTAGAGTGGTGGGCCGTTCCCTTTTCTGGCTTTATTTTACAGCTGAGGAAACTGAGGCCAGCAGGGTTCCGTGACTTGCCCAGAGTCACAGAGCTAGCAAGTCTCTAATGGCATGGGACATGGAACCCCCAAATTATAGAAGGATTCAGGTTAAACTTGGGGCAGGAAAATTCCTTTCTCCCTCACATCTTGTGACTCCAGATAAGACCCCCGAGAGGACTATCCTCCTTGGGTACCAGCGGCTTGTATCTAAGACATCCATCTGTCCCCTAAACTGTGAGGCTCACCCCTATGTCTTCAGGCAAACCTTCTCCCCCTTGTGCCTCAGTGCATACCACTCTAGAGTCACGTCTTCACTGTGGAATAGAGTATAAAGACCCCAGATTTGATGTTCTCTAGGAGGCAGCTTTCCACCTCTGCTGGCCTCCTGGCCAGATTCAACATTATTTTCTAAATGAACGTATTTCTCTTTTTATTTTTAAGCTATTTCAGAGTCTTGCATTCTTGCAAATGAATCTTGAATTTGAATTTGCACCTCAGGGGGTTCACCTCAAGCTCCCCAGCATATCTGAGGCCATATTTGAACCCGAGTCTTCCTGACTCCTGGCTTGGCACTCCATCCACTGTGCCACCTGGCCTTGGGATACCAAGAGGTGAAGCGACTTGCTCACTTACCTCACATCACTGGTGTGTGTCAAAGGAGTGAGCCAAAGGTCATTCTGATCTGAAACTTAGTCCTGTGTCTATTCCGTCATAATGTTTATCATTAAATTAAGACTTTTGGTGAATATAATTTTAATAGCATTAATCATTAATAACATTAATATAATATCATTATCACAATGAATTAAACAACATAATTAAAACAATCTATATTAATTAGCGACAAAGTTTATTTATCATTAATATTAATCAATAATTAATTAAAATAATTTAATGTCATCAATTAATTAAATCATTTAATTATGAATAATATAGAGTACCAGGTTTGAAGTCTGGAAGAACAGAATTCATACTTGGTCTCAGACTTTTACTATCCTTGTAAGCCTAGGCAAGTCACTTATTTTTTTGCCTCAGTTTCCTCATCAGTAAAAAGGAGCAGGGCTAATAATAGCACCTACCTCCCAGGGTTATTATCCAGGGTTATGATCTCAGAGGATCAAATGAGATAATAATTGAAGTGTTTATGTTTAGCACAGTGCCTGGCACATAGTAAGTGCTATATAAATGTGAGTTATTATTATTTCTTCCAACCCTTTAAGACTTATAAGACTAGGGAGCAGCTGGATATCTCAGTGGATTGAGAGCCAGGCCTAGAAATGGGAGATCCTGGGCTCAAATATGACCTCAGACACTTCCTAGTTGTGTGACCCTGAGCAAGTTATTTAACACTCATTGCCTATCCCTTACCACTCTTCTGCCTCAGAACCAATACATGGTATTGATTCCAGTGCAGAAGGTGAGAGTTAAAAAAAAAAAAGACTTTTAAACTATCCCCACAAAAATCCTGGAACAGTGGATGGCTATACCCATTTCACAGAAGAAACAGTCACAGAGAGCTTCAGTGACTTGCCCAGGGCCATATAGTCAATGAGCATTCAGTTCACTAGATCTTAATTGAGTTTTCCTGACCCCAGGAAAGGACTGTTTTTCCTCTTCCAGGCTGCTTTAATACCCACTTTTGGAGACTCTGGAAGGACAAAGAGGCAGCGTGTGAAAAAAACAGTGGAAATAGCACTGAATTGGGAGCCAGAAAACTCCAGTTGGCATCCTGGCTTTGCCAGTGACTCGTTGCCTGACTGAGCAAATTGCTTAACCCCTCTGAATTTCAATTTACTCATCTGTAAAGAATAATACTCGTAGGCTGAATAGATTATGATATTTGAATGTAATGGATTGTATTCTGTTATTAGAAATGACAAATATTGAAAATATGAAGAAAATAAGGGAAATAGGTAATGAGAAGAAAAGAGAATAAGAATAATCTATACTACTATTAAATTAAAAAATAACAGCCACAAAATCAAGAGAAAAAAGATCCAATTGAAATAAATCCAAAGGGAATTCAAGAGCAGAGGATGTTTATATTAGTGCACATATATAATTTACATAATTTAAACAAATTGTAAACAATGTGGAGTTTGTGGTTTTACACATCCTTTTTTTTTTAACCCTTACTTTCCATCTTAGAATCAATACTGTGTGTTGGTTCTAAGGTAGAAGATTGGTAAGGGCTAGGCAATGGGGATTAAGTGACTTGCCCAGGGTCACACAGCTAGGAAGTGTCTGGGGTCACATTTGAACTCAGGACCTCCCATCTTTACGCCTGATTCTTAATCCACTGAGCCACCTAGCATGGTCAGAAAGACCCATGTTCAAATCCTGCCAGAACAAAAAACAATTAAAAAAAAAAAAGACAAAAGACAGCCCCTGCCCTCAAATTGCTCATAATCTAATAGGGGAGACGATGTGCCAACAAATATATACAACGTAAGCTCCAGACAGGATAAATAGGAAATATTTGACAGAAGGAAGGCACCAGAATTAAGAGGAGTGACGGAAAGCTTCCTGGAAAAGGTAGGATTTTAGCTGAGACTTAAAGGAAGCTAGGAAGGTTGATAGTCAAAGCAAAAGGGAGGGTTCTAGGCAGGGGTTACAGCCTGAGGAAATGCCCAGGGCCAAGAGATGAGTGTCTTGGTGGTAGAACAGCCAGGAACTGTTCTTAGAGCAGGGCAGTGCATAATGAAAATAGAGAATCTGCGATTTGAATCCTGTCTCTTTTATATAAAAATAATGATAATAATAATAACTAGCATTTACATAGCACTTTAAATGTGTAATTCAATCCCAGTCATGGCGCTTGGGATGTAGGTGCTAATAATATCCTCATTTTATGAATGAGGAAACTCAAGGCAAGTAGAAGTTAAATGACTTGCCCATGGTCATACAACTAGGGTCTGGGGCAAGATTTGAACTCAGGTTTTTCTGATTCACTGGGGTGATATTGAATGTGAGGCAAAAATCTTTCATAGATGGGAGGGAGAAGGAAATCTCATGAAAGAGGTGGCATAGGAGCTGGGCTTTGAATAATAGACAGGATTTCAACAGGTAGACATGAAGGAATACAGTTTTCCAGGCAGAGGCAATTGTGTGAGCAAAAGCTCAGCTAGGGGAAGGAATGAGATGTGTATGAGGGACAGCGGAGAGTCTTATTTGGCTGGAGTATAGGGCAAATATTCTTTAAGAGCTGTTTTTGGTAACAATTTTTCAATAGAATTGGTTTCTTTTGTAATTCTCTATATTTTCTCTTATGCATTTAAAAACACAATACTCTACTGCCAAATTGTTGTGGTTGAATTGTTTGAGTTGTGTCTGACTCTTCACAACGCCATTGGGGGTCATCTTGGAAGCAATACTGGAGGGGTTTGCCATTTCCTTCTTCAGCTTATCTTACAGATGAGGAAACTGAGGCAAACTGAGTAAAGTGACTTACCCAGGGTCACACAGTAAATGTTTGAGGGCAGCTTTGAATTCAGGAAAATGACCCAGCACTCTAACCACTCTACCACCTAGCTGCCCCATCCTGCCAAAGAGAATCTATATAACAAAAAGAGTTAAGAATCCCCTGGATAAGAATTTGATGGTGCTAAGGGTAGAAAGGCAAGGTGGTACTAGATTGTGGAGGGTCTTCAATGCCAAAAGAATTTAGATTTTTTTTGGTAGTCATTGGAGAACCAGTAATATTAGTAAGCTGCTGGAAGGGTGTCAGTTATGAATTGGAAAAGAACTTTCATTTGGTCTTTGTAACGTTGGTAACCAGCAAGGCACCTTGCAAATAGTACGTCCTTAACAAATGCTTAGGAGGCAAGTAGGCGGCTCAGTCAGGACTCAGGAAGATGCGAATTCAAATTTGACCTCAGACCCTTAATAGCTGTGTGACCCTGGACAAATCACTTAATCCTGTTTGCCTCAGTTTCCTCAACTGTAAAATGAGCTAAAGGAAGAAATGGCAAACCACTCCACTGTCTTTGGCAAGAAAACTCCAAATGGGGTCATAAAGACTTGGAAACAATGGAAACAACTGGATATCAACAACAATAATCAATGCTTTTTAAAAATTCTTTATTATTTTTATTTTAGTTTTTAAAATATTTTTCCATGTTTCCATGATTCAGTCTTTCCCTCCCTTCTTCCCTCCTCCCTTCCAGAGCCGACAAGCAATTCCACTGGGCTATATGTTATTGTTTGATACCTATTTCCACATCAGTAATCAATGCTTATTGCATGGGACTGGACTAATACAGGAGTAAATGAAGGACGGTTTGGAGGAGGGGGAAATTTAAGCACAGATATCCACTCCACCTAAAAGGTGAACATGCTCCCACTCCCTACATCCCTGGGGCAGAATGTGGCCCATTACACTCCCAGTGTTACCCAAACCAGCTTAAAATATAATTGGGAAATAGTTTACAAAAATAAATAAAAATATAATAAAAGATAGATGATAGTACATTACATTTTAAAATTAAGTCAATATGCAGCCTGCAGGGATCTTTATATTTGCTTTAGTGGTCGCTGCTCTAGAGTATCTTTGAGAAATGATCATCCAGTCACTATTTAGACACCTCCAGTGAGCCAACTCACTAGCTCCAAGGCATGATGCATAGGTCTGACTGCTGATTGTTAATAATTTATTCTCTGGATTGAATTGAATTCTCCAAACACATACAGCCCCAAGGCTCCTAGGAACAAGAGTGGTTCTTGGGCTACCATCCAAATCCCTGAACCCAGGGCCATCACTGGAGGAGAGGAGAGATAATCGATGCCCCTTCCCAGAGCCGGCCACCTCTATGAACATTTATAGATCCAGGCAGGTTACAAGGCCTTTTCCTCTTGAAATTCAACTTAAAAAATGCTACCAGAACCAGGTAGGAGGATTACCAGACTCGATTTGATGTCGGTGGGTAACGTGGAAGGAGTGGGTTGTTATGGTTTCATTGAGTGCAGAAGAAAATCAGAATATTTTTTGCCATCTGATCCATCTTAATCATTAGCCAGAAAATTGACTTTGAAGGGCTAAAGAATGAGGAAGGGGCAGCTAGGTGGCTCAGTGGATAGAACACCAAATCTGGAGTCAGGAAGACCTGGGTTCAAATCTGACCTCAGATACTTCCTAGTTGTGTGACTGGACTAGTCACTTAACCCCAATTGCCTGGCCCTTACCACTCTTCTGCCTTGGTACCATACTTGGATTCTAAGACAGAAGGTCCGGATTAAAAAAAAAAAAAAATCAGACTTAGATTTCGAGGGAGGTGTGGAAGAGGATGACTAATCTCCCTCTTATCTCTTACAGTCTCTCTCCAGATAGAATGTAACTTCTTTGAGGGCAGAATCTGTTTCTTATTTGGTTTTGTATCCCCAGCACCTACCAATAGTATCTGACACATAGTAAGTAGGCTTTTAAGAATTGCTTGAAGATCGATTACTCTCTTTTTACCTAGCAGAGTGGTAAATAGCTTAGATTTGGAGTTAAGAGAAACCTAGATGCTGCCCCTGACAATGATTAACTCTGTGACTATGGACAAATAGCATCCTGTCTCTCTCAGCCTCGGTTCCCTCATCTATAAAATAGGAATAAGAACCTTGCACACCTGGCAGATGGTCAAAACAAGGCTAGGTGGAGTCCATAGCACAGTCTCTGATTAGATGCTGCTAGCAAAGTATCACGGTCCCTAGCATAGAAATCAGGGGAGGCTTAGAGGGATCAGGAGGGCTAGAAATTCCCCATCGTTGTCATTCTGTTCAGCTCTGCCTCAGGACTAATGTCTAAGAATCCCCTTTGGACAGCCCCAGAGAATGGTCAACTGCCATTCATTATAGCAAAGGATGGACTATCCATCCTTTGGTTTCAACATAGGATCATAGATTTAGAACTGACAACGTCCTAGAGCAATTGCATCCCATCTACCTTCATTTTAAGGACAAAGAAATTGAAGCAGAGATTGGCTAACTAGCTTGCCCAGTCACTTACTTCATTGTTTGAGGCAGGATTTGTATTCAGGTTTTTTCAACCCAAACCCCAGTTTAGGCAGCTACATAGTGCTGTGTTGGATCTGGCAGATGCTTAATTAGCTGTATGACCCTGGTCAAATCACCTAACTTCTCCCCTCAGTTTCCTCATGTGTAAAATGGGGAGACAAGTATCTTCTCCTCAAGACTATTATGAGGATAAAATGAGATAATATTTGAAAAGTACTTTATAAAACAGAAAGTATTATATACATGCCAATTATTGTTATTATTGTAATCATTATTAGTCTAATGGGTCACCCTGTTGCCTTCCTTATTATCTTCTAGAATAAGAATTCTTAATCTTAGGCCCTGGGTTTGGTGAAAGGAAGGTAAAAGGAAAGAAGGAAGAAAAGAAAGAAGAAAAAGAAAGAAAGCAAAGAAGGAAGAAAAAAGAAAGATGCCTTTCAATGTAATTGACTTCCTTTGTCATCTTATGCATTTTTGTTTTATGAATTTAAAAACCTTATTTGGAATTTGGATCCATGAGCTTTCCCAGACTGTTGAAAGGGTCCGTGACCCAAAACAGATTAAGAAGCCAAATCTGGACTACCAACTGGTCAATCAATTCATCAGCACTCATTTATTAAGTGTCTATTATGTGCCAGACACTGTGTGAGGGACTGGGGGTCCAGATAGAAATGAAACAATCCCCTCAAAGACCTTGCAAGGAGAGTGGGGAGGTGCCGAGCAGCTGCGGGAAATCCAGAAAGACTTCTAGATGTAGAAGGAGTGTCTTGTTGTACAACATGATGAATAGGGAAATATTTGTTACAGGGTAACATATATACAACCCATATCAAATTACCTGCCTTCTTGGAGAGATGAAAGGGAGTGGAAAAACAAAAAATGAGACATAAATTTTTGGATATAACTAATGTGAGAATTTTTTGATAGATATAGTTATTATAATATATAAATAAAATAAAAATAAATGATAACTCAAAAAAGGAGGTACCTGAGCTAAGTTTTGAAGAAAACTGGGGGTTCCAAGAGAAAGCTGATAAGTAAGAAGAGCAGTTTAGGACTCTGATGGTCATGAGGAAATTGAGGCCCAGCACATTAGTGGGCAGAGCCATGACTATCACCTAGTCAAACCAAAAGAGGTCTACCTTATTTATGGCTTAATTTGCCATCTCTCTGCCATGATTGGTGGTATTCTTTGAGAGGATGGGGGAGGGATCACTTTTTTTGTAACCTTTACCTCCATCTTGGAATGAATAATGTATATTGGTTCCAGGGTAGAAGAACAGTAAAGGCTAGGCAATAAGGATTAAGTGACTTGTCCAAGGTCACACAGCTAGGAAGTGTCTGAGGTCAGATTTGAACCCAGGACTTCCCAGTACTACACCTGGCTCTCAATCCACTGAGTCACCCAGCTGCCCCTGCTGGGTCATTTCTGAAGAAGTAGGCAAAGATTAGCCATGACCTAGGCAGAAAGTAGTGGCTTTCTCCCTTTTCATAACTACTTCTGTGGATTACCTCCAATATATTGTTTTCTTTTAAAAAATTATTTTACCAATTACATATAATAACAATTTTCCACATAAGTTTTCTGAAGTTATAACATACAAAATTTCCCCCTTTCTCCCTTCCTTCCCCCTTCCCAGAGATGATAAGCAATTTGATCTAGGTTAGTTCTATATTGTTTCTATATTGTTCATATTTATAAGGGAATATAATATAAAACCAAAACCCCAATAAATTAAACTGAAAAATTGTATACTCTGATCTGCATTCTGACTCTAACAGTTCTTTCTCTTGAGGTGAATAGCATTGTTTGTCAAAAATCCCTCAGAATTGTCATGGATCATTGCATTGCTGGGAGTAGCTAAGTCTTTTACAATTGATCATCTTACAATATTGCAGTTACCGTGTATAGTGTTCTCCTGGTTCTGCTTATTTCACTCCGAAACAATTCACGAAGGTCTTTCCAGCTCTTTCTGAAGTCATCCTGTTCATCATGTCTTTCAACACAAAAGAGATCCATCACCATCATATACCACAATTTGTTCAGTCATTCCCCAATTGATGGGCATCTCTTTAGTTTCCAATTCTTTGCCACCACAAAAGAACCATTACAAATATTTTTCTTCAAGTTTGTCCTTTCCCTTTTTAAATAATCTCTTTGGGATACAAAACTAGTAGTGGTATTACAAAATCAAAGGGTTTGTATGCACAGTTTTATAGTCCTTTGGGCATAGTTCCAAATTGTCCTCCAGAATGGTTGGACCAGTTCACAACTCCATCAACAATGCATCAGTGTCTCAATTTTGCCACCTCCCCTCCAACATGGATTACTTTCCTTTATTTTCATTTTGGTCAGTCTGATAGTGTGAAGTGGTACGTCAGAGTTGTTTTAATTTGTATTTACCTAATCAAGATTTAGAACATTTTTCATATGATTACTGATAGCTTTGATTTCTTCATCTGAAAACTGTGTATATCCTTTGACCATTTGTCAATAGGGGAATAGTATAAAGTCATACAAATTTGACTTAATTTTCCTTATATTTGAGAAATTAGACCCTTCTCAGAGATATTTGCTATAAAATGTTTTCACAATTTGTTAGTTCTCATCTAATCTTGGTTTCATTGGTTTTGTTTGTACAAAACCTTTTCAATTTAATATAATCAGTTATTCATTTTACATCTTGTAATGTTCTCTCTCTCTTGTTAGGCCATTAATTCTTCCCTTCTCCATAGATCTGACAGGTATACTATTCTCTGTTACCCTAATTTACTTATGGTGTCACTCTTTAAGTCTAAATCAGTGATTCCCAAAGTGGGTGCCACCGCCCCCTGATAAGTGCTGCAGCGATCCAGGAGGGCGGTGATGGCCAGAGGTGCATTTATCTTTCCTATTAATTGCTATTCAAATTTAAAAAATTAATTTCCAGGGGGCTAAGTAATATTTTTTCTGGAAAGGGGGTGGTAGGCCAAAAAAGTTTGGGAACCACTGGGCTAAATCATCCAATTTATCCCCTTTATATTTTCTTTGTGTTGTTCAGTTGTTTCAGTAGTGTCTGACTCTTTGTGATCCCATTTGGAGTTTTCTTGGCAAAGATGCTAAAGTGGTTCACTATTTGCTTCTCCAGCTCATTTGACAGAGGAGGAAGCTAAGGCAAATAGGGTTAAATGACTTGCCCAGGGTCACATAATTGGTAAGTGCCTGTGAGGCTGGATTTGAACTCAGGTCTTCCTGACTCCAGGCCAAGCTCTCTATCTACTGTACCACCTAGCTGCCCCTTATCCAGGATTTAACAGTTATCAAATAAAATGAGCATTTTCCTATAGATAGGAGAACAGAAAAAGAGGATTATACAAGAATTTTCAAGACTCTGTTATGCACAGTTTGCTTTTCTTTTTAAGCATATATAATTTGTTGTTCAGTTGTTTCAGACATGTTCCAACTCTTTGTGACTCCATTTAGGGTTCTTTTGGCAAAGATTCTGGAGTACTTTGCCATTTCCTTCTCCAGTTCATTTTCCAGATGAGGAAACTGAGGCAAATAGCCTTTCTTGGGTACGCCCAGATTTAGGAGTGAGGCATCTGGACTATGTGAAACTCTACCTCCGGTGAGAAAAGCATTCTAAAATCCAGAATGATTCATGACCTGGGAGGAGGGGATTCTTATTGAGAAACTAAGCCTCTGAGGAAGTCTCCTGGACTCTTGCCCAGGAAAAGCCTCTGCAACCTTTTCCTGATCTCTGGAGTCTGAACCTTTTTTCTTCCCTCCAACTTCCCCATTTTGAGGATACACAGAGGTTCCCAGTTGGGCAGATTGGTATCTAGCAGCCACCTCCCGGAGAAATCCCCTACACTTGACGTTACACACCTGTTGGGAAAAGTCCCATTTAAACTAGTTGCTCAACCCTGGGATGCTATGTTAAGATTTTTCATTATTCTTTCATTCTCAAACTTGTTTCCCTGGTTGTTCATGTGGTCCATGTTCATATGGTTCCCTTCTTTAATTCGATAGAGACAGAGGGCGCCTCTGCCACTAGAAATTTTTCTTTCTCTCTTTCTACCCCCACTCTCCTTCTTCTCTCCCTCCCTCCCCCTCTTCTCTCTCTTCCTTCCTTTCTCTTTTATCTCTTTCTTTCTCTCTTTCTCCTTCTCTCTCACTTACTCTTCCTTCCTTTCTCCTTCCTTCCTTCCTTCCTTCCTTCCTTCCTTCCTTCCTTCCTTCCTTCCTTCCTTCCTTTCTTTCTTCCTTCCTTCCTTTCTTTCTTCA
>NC_058131.1:503996444-504006602 GCF_016433145.1 Gracilinanus agilis | reverse complement strand
GAGAGAGAGAGAGAGAGAGAGAGAGAGAGAGAGAGAGAGAGAGAGAGAGAGAGAGAGAGAGATGAGCAAGCTAAATATGAGGTTGTTTGTAAGGAGTACACTAACAGCTGAGGGATCCGAAAAAGGTTTATGCAGAACATGGTGCTTGAGTGTTATCTTTAGGGAAAGGGATCTATGAAATGAAAGGAAATAAGAAGTATATTCCAGTCATATGATTGAATTCCCTCAAAATTTCTCAGGTCCCTTCTCTCCTTTCTCTCTCCCTATTTCTCTTCCCTAAACTCTGGATCTGGGATAGGCAAAATCACTCATTAGTAACTAAAGAACCACATAATTAAGTCAAAGATGTGCAGCTTTTCAGATCTCTGTGGATGACATTACAGGAATATAGGGAGCAAATATTTTTTTTTCCCTTTTCCCTATGCACCAGTCTTCTCTTCACTCCTGAAGCTTGGGGACATTGAGCAGATATGAAAGGTGAGGTTAGCCATCAGAATGATGGTCACTAAGCTTAAGTCACTGTGCTAATAATCTTTTAATGAAAGGACCCCCTTCTTCAAACAGATCTTTCCCCTAGAAATTCAGAAAACTGGATGGGTTAATACTGGAAGAGATAGGACATAAGTGAGGGCTCCAGAACACAAGAGTTAAAAGTGGCTGGGGCTCTGGACTTTGAGTCAGAAAAACCTAAGTTCAAATTCTACCCTAGATATACCATGTTATACTGTGGGTAAATCACTTGGTCTTTATGTGCCTCAGTTTCTTCACATGCAAAATGTGGAGTTTTGAATTCAATGGCTCCTAACATGCCTTCTATTTCTAAATCTATGATCTTGTTCTTAAAACACAGAATTCTAAAACCTGAATGAGAGCCTAGATCAGAATGCCAAAGCTGGAAGAGACTTTAAAAGACAGAATATTAGAAACAAAAGAGAAACTAGAGAAAGAACGATATCCTGGAATTGGGAACCTTGGCCTGTATCCAAGCACATGCATCCCAAGAAACCTTCACTGCGTGCTCCAGCCCCTTTTCTGAGTCTCTGAAAGAATCAATCTGCTCCACTAATACCTGTACGTGCCCATAGATCACTCTTCTGGTTTTGTTATTCTTCTAATCCGTAACTCTTCTCAAGCTACTTTAATTGCTATTTTTATTTCCTTGCCAATGACAAAACTTAATAGACCATGTTTATAACAAAAATAATAAAGATCACATGATTATATCAACAGGTAAAGAAAAGACTTTTGAAAAAATGCAACATCTCTTTAGGTTCAAAACATTAAAAACATGGAAAGAAATGAGCCATTTCTGAATAGGGTAAAGAAAAGCTCTCTAAAGATAAGAGCTAGCATTATCTGTAATGGAGAAACTCTACAAGACTATGTGGTAAGATTAGCAATAAAGTCACCACTATTATTTGTGTAGTTCTAGAAATGATAGCTATGGTAATAAGTCTAGAAAAAATGTTGAAAGAACATGCATAAGCAAGGAGGAAATACAATTATCACTTTTTGCAGATGACATGATGGTTTATTTAGAGAACCCTTAAGAGTCAAATAAAAATTAATTGAAGTAATTACTAACTTTGGAAAAGTAGCAAGATATAAACTAAACTCACAAAAATCATCAATGTTTCTACATATTATGAAAAAAAACACGGGAAGAAAAAGAAATTCCTTTCAAAATAACTACGTGATGTCGAAAACCTAGTAAGATTCAAGAATTATATGAATACAACTGAAAAATCCCCTTTATGAAAATAAAAACTGACTTAAATAATTAAAAATATATTAATTGCCTATTGTTGGGTTTTACCAATACAGTAAAAATCATCAATCAATAAGCATTTCTTAAGTGCCAAATAAACGATGATCAGGATAAAAAGAGGCAAAAATATAGCCCCTTCCTCAAGGAGCTCACACTCGAAGAGAGGAGAGAGAGAAAAAAAGAAAAGAAAAAAAATACATACACACATACACATATATACATGATAACCCCAGAAAGAATGCATATCAATTAAACTACCAAAGAGTTATTACATAGAATTTGACCAAATAGTAACCATATTCATCTATAGGAATAAAGACTTTAGAATTTCATAGAGTAGAAGGAAGGGAGCCTAGTAATATCAGATCTCAAACTCTACCACAAAGTAGTAACCTGCAAAACTATATGTTATTGGTAAAAACAAAAAAATTAAAGGTTATCATTAATACAGATTAGATAGCTAAGATACTAATGTAAGAAGAAAACAAACATACAATAAATTCAAGAACTCCAACAATCCGGCCAAGAACTTGCTATCTGACAACAACTACCAGGAAAATTGGAAAGAAATCTGGCAGAAATTAGGTATAGATCAGCAGCTTATACCATGTACTATATATAACAATAAGCTTCCAACAATTACATGACCTAGATATAAACAGACATATTGTAAATATATTAGAGGAATAGGAAAAGAAATGCCTTTCATAACTATGGATTGGGGGAGATTTCTTGACCAAACAAGAAATTTTTTTAAAAAATTTTAATTTGAGGTACCACTTTATGCCCATCACATTGGTAAAGATGACAAACAGGTAATGGCAATTGTTTGGAAAGGCTATAGAAGCACAGTCACATGAATGTATTATTGGTGGAGCTATGAATTGATCTAACTATTCTGGAAAATAATTTGGAGTTATATCCCTGAAATCATTACTAAGTTGTATATATACCCTCTAATCCAGGAATACCTCTACTAGGCTCAAAGATCAGATAGCAAAGAAAGAGAGATGACTCAATGTGCAAAAAAACCCTGATAGCAGCACTTTTAGTTGCAAAGATCTGAATCAAAGTGGGCATTCCTCAATTTGGAAATAGCTGAAAAAATTTTGATTTATAATAGTGGAATATTATTGTGCTATAAGAAATTACAAGAGGGATGGATTAAGAGAAACCTGAAAGGACTTGTATAAACTGATGCAGAATGAAATTAACCAAATCAGTAGAACAATCTGTCCAATACTACAACATTGTAAAGGAAAATATCTATGAAGAATTTAAAAATTATGAACAATCATAATTCTAGAGCCTAATGCATCTCTTAGTAGAGAAGTTGATGTCCAAGAAGTACAAAATACGGCATACATTTTCAGAGGGACAATGTGTGGGTTTGTTTTGGTTGACTATTTGTTTGTTAAAAAGGGAGGACTTTTTTCCTTTTTCAGAGGAGGGGACAAGGAAAGAATTATAGGAAAGAATTAAAAGGATAGTGGTAATGATACCAAAGAAGGAGGAAAAGGAGAAGGAGAAGAAAGAGGAGAAAGAGGAAGAGGAGGAGGAAAAAGAAGAAAAAGAAAGGAAGGAAAAGGAGGAGGAAGAGGAAGAGAAACGAAATAGTTTAAAATGCATAGAAGAGAATAGAAGGAAGTGCAGAAGGGGACAGACAAGCAGGGAATTTTTTGAACTACCAAGTTAAGTTTCATATGTTGTTCACTCATTTTGGTCATATTCAATTCTTTGTGTCTTCATTTGGGGTTTTCTTGATACTAGATATCAAAGATACCAGATAACAAAGATTCTAGAGTGGTTTGCCATTTCCTTCTCCAGCTCATTTTGCAGATGAGGAAACTGAAGTAAACAGGGTTAAATGTCTTGCCCAGGGTCGCACAGCTAGTAAGGCTCTGAAGTTGGATTTGAACTTGGGACTTTTTGACTGCAGGCCTGAAACTCTATCCACTGTGCCACCTAATTGCCCCTAAATTTAATATGTTTTGTACTTTAAAAAACAAAATATGCTTAAAAGAGATGTGTGGTACTATATATACAATCTTTTTTCCCCTTGTTCTTTATAAGAAAATGTTCGTGTTTGCCAAGTTCATAATAATAAAAAGAAAATTAATTATACTTGTCAATCAATTGTATTATAGTATTCAATTACATTAATATAAACAAATTATTCAACCATCACTCTGATGTTGGGTATTTAGATTATTTACAGCTTTATGCAACTACATATAAACTCACTGTGAAAATCTCCAAGCAGATAGCTCTTTTTTTAAAAAATCACACTTTCGTTTTATATTCTCCACAATGAAGTTTTTCGGTCAAAGGGTATAATTATTTTTTATAATTTACTGCCTTACTGACAGATTGCCACAATACTCAACCTCACTAATAACCAAGGAATTGCAAATTAAAATAGCATGGAGGTAACACTATACCTCAAACTCATCAAATGGGTAAAAACAATCTAAAACAATAAAAATTCAGTGCTGGAGGGATAAGGTGGTGTAGATGCTCATTCACTGTGGGTGGAATAGCAAAATGATAAACTCTTTTTGGAGAGCAATCTGGCAGCATGGATGCTTACTTTTTAATGCTGCTCTTACTTGAAAATCCCTGGTTTTTTCATGCTGCTTCTGCTGACACAGCTTTGTAGCTCTTCCATGAGGGGCTTTACATCTGGTAAGAGCCCTAAAATTTAGTAGATGGTCTTAGAGAACCATTGTGGTTGACAAATTCACTCTCCAGCAGCCAACCTGATGAGGAAACTCTCTGAACTTAACTAGACTATTATCTAACAATAAATATCCATCTAGCCTATGAACAAAGACTTTCTAACTTGGGAGGACTTGCCAAAGCTTATATTCTGCTTCTATAATAACCAGAAGAAACAAGAATCACCTTCACAATCAGAATAAGACTTAAATGGAGGAATGTTGGTACAGACACACACACACACACACACACACAAACATATTTTTTATGACCCCATTGGATTTTCTTGGCAAAGATACTGGAGTGGCTTGCCCTTTCCTTCTCCAGTGTATTGCCATTTCATAGATGTTGAACTGAGGCAAATAGAGGAGAAGAGATTTGCCCAGGGTCACATAGCCAAGAAGTGTCCAGGGCTGGATTTGAATTCAGATCTATGCATTGCACCACATGGTTGCCCCCATACATCTCAGTGCTCTAATGTTAGGATGTGAATACAAAACTAATTCTTGCTTTCATTTTTCCTTTTCCTTCCTTCTGTCTGCCTCTTTCTCTCTTCTCCTCTTTCTCTCCTTTTTAAAAAAAATATCATTTTCTTTTATTCCTCAGAGTTGGCAAATCTATGCTACCCTTGTGCCTGATCAAGATCTTGGGTTTATCATCCAATCCAGAACCTAGTAGCTGTTATCTAATCATCCCCAAGATATTCTTATTCAATGCTGGCTCACAATCTTTCATTCCTCTCCATATCCAGCCCTCCTTCTAGGGGACTTCAACCTATATAATGATCCTCCCTAAAACACCCAAATTTCTCAGTTCCTCCATCTCCTCAGTGAACTATGACCTACTCCTCCATTTCGCTCCAGCTGTAGTACAGAGAATCATAAACTTAATCTTGCCATCACCCACAACTTCCATCTTTACGAACACCAAAATTCCTTTATCTGGTCATAATCTTTTAAGATTTCATCTTTCAATAGACCTTATTGTGCCTAATCCTATTATTTATCACCATCACCATTCCCTTAGCTCCTCAGTTTTTTTTTTTCCATAGATATCATCCATACATTGTCTAAACTCTTTTCAGTTCTTAAGCCTTTGGTGAACCAATTCAGTTCTATTCCATTTTTCTCTCAATTCCCTCAATTGCCCTTGTCCAATTACCAATCAAATTTGCCAAACTCTAGCCTAAATTTCTCCTACCATCTGCTTCCTTCACTCTGATTTATGTGCTACTAAACAGAGCTGGAGAAAATCACAAGTTTGTCCTGACTAATTCCACTACAAATATATGTGACATAATTTTAATTGGGTCTTACTACAGTGAGGTAAAAATTCAACTCCTCCTAATCAATCCGCTATCTCACTCTTTCTAGTTGCTATTCCAAGCATTCTTCTCAAGGCTCCACTGTTTCAATCTTTTCTCTACTGACTGCTCCCTGGGCAGTCCTAAGCAAAACTTTAGCTGTAATTGGTACATGTAAAATGGGAGGAAGGCACAGGAAGTGACGAAAGTAAGCATTTCAGATCATATTTCATCAAAAAGAATTTATTTTCAAAGACCTTCCCCTTCTTCCCTCCTCCTCCTCTCACACCATAAAGACACCTTCCTCCAGTATTGACTCTTTCATTCCAGTCTCAAATAATGAAGTGTCCCTTTTCCTTGCCAAGACTAGCCCCTTAATAGGCTCTTATAATCCCATGCCCTCTCATCTTCTCCAGAAGATTGCTTCTAGGATCATCCCTACTCTTTTATCTTTAATCTCTCCCGACCCATTGGTATTTTTATTTGCAACCTAAAAAGATGCCCAGGTCTCCTGCATCCTTAAAAAAACCATTCACTTGACCTACCATCTTGTTAAGCTATCATCACAAAGGGCTTTTCCCCATTGTGGCTAAATTCTTTTAGAGAGCTCTGTGTACTAAGTACCTCTGTAATCCAGCTTTCTGTTTCATAATTCAACTGAAATCATACTTCAAAGTTATCAGTGATCTCTTAACCACTGATTCTAATGGCTTTTTCTCAGTTCTCATCCTTTATGACCTCTTGGTAGCATTTGACTGTTAGTCATTCTCTTCTTCCAGATATTCTTTTCTCTAGGTTTTCGTGGCAATGCCCTCACTTGTTCTCTTCCTATCTGTCTGAAAGCTTTTTCTCAATCTCTTTTGCTGGTTCTTCATCCGTGTCATGCCCACACACTGTGGATATCTCCAAAGATTCTCTCTTCTAGGCTGTCTTCTCTTTTCAATCTATGTATCTCTCACTTACTGATCTCATCAGGTTTCATGGATTCAATTATGATTTTCATATAGATGATATCTAGATCTGGGGATCAATATACCTAGCTTTAAGTCTGTCTTGGAATTATAGCCACACATCACCAACTTTATTTTGTTTACCTTGAACCTTATGTCCATTTTCAAACTCAAAATGTCTAAAATGGAACTCATGATCATTACTCCCAAAGAGTCCTATCTGCCAAACTTTCTGTCAAGGATACTGCCTGTTGGGATCCAGATATGAACAAATCATGTAAATATTATAGATGTACACCAAAACTAACTCTTGTGAGCAATCTGATACTGTACCAGCTTGATCCTTGTAACAAAGTTAAACTCTAATCTTATGGTATACTGATCACTCCCCAAGCCTTCAGTCCAAAGATCAATTGGACCTCTGAGTGGGACGCTGACTTCTACTTTGTCTTAGCCTCCACCTCTTTGATCTTGTGGTTGTCAACTGAGCCAACGTTAAATTCTCTGCCATGTCATTAACTACCTCCCATTCCCCATTCCTTGATTCTGCAATAAAAACTGGATTCATGTGTGACTCACTCTCTTTTTACCATCAGAGGAGCAAGTCAGACTGAATCCCATGTTGTTCAACTCTTCATCTCTGTGTCTTTCTTTCTTTCTCATGTTCACCCTCTCTTAATCTTCCTTCAGTCCCCAGCCTCCCTTTCAGGTGATTGACCCACGAACTGAACATTGTATGGCTGCAGAATAGCTATACTGCCCTCCTTCCATCCACCCAGGTCCACAACTCTCTTTTGTCCTCATTCTCTTGGGATGAAAAACCAGCATCGAGAAAAAGCTTTCAGACAGAGAGGAAGAGAACAAGAGAAGGGCATCATCATGAAAACTTAGAGAAAAGAGCATCCAGGAGAGGAGAATGACCAATGGTGTCAAATGCTGCAAAGAGGTCATAAAGGATGAGAAATGAGAAAAGGCCATTAGATTTGGTGGTTAAGAGATCAATGATAATTTTGAAAGGAGTGATTTCAGTTGAATTATGAAATAGAAAGCCAGATTACAGAGATACTTAGTACACAGAAGCTTTCTAAAAGAATTTAGCCACAAAGAGAATAAGCCCTCTGTGATAATAGCTAACAGGATAGATGGTAGGGTCAAGTGAAAGAAAGGTCTAGTGGTTCTTAGGTCTTTAAGAAATGATCTTTGTGATTTTCTGGGTCTGGGTCTATTGCCAGGCTCATATTCAGGGGTGTGATGGAACCAAATGGAACGAACTTTTGAGAGCCTGATGTGTGAGAATTTTTATGTGTGAGATTTTACAATGTGTGAGAATTTACAAATCCGGAATTGGTCAAAACTTCAAACCAAGACTTGAGTTGTTTTGCTGATTGTCTAGATTTAAGAAAGTGATGGAGAAATGTTAATGCTGATTAAATATGTCAAATGTACATTTATTCCCCTATAGAATAGATTGTTGGGCAGCTAGGTGATGCAGTAGATAGAGTACCAGGCCCAGAGTCAGGAAGATCTGAGTTCAAATTCAGCCACAGATATTTACTAGCTATGTGATCCTGGACAAATCACTTCACCCTGTTCGCCTCAGTTCTTTAACTATAAAATGAGTTGGAGAAGGAAATGGCAAACCACTCCAGTATCTTTCTAAATTTCTTTAAAAAAAACCCCACTAACTTTCCATCTTAGAATCAATACTATGTATTAGTTCCAAGACAAAAAAGTGGTAAGGGCTAAGTCTTTGGACATTAAATGACTTGCCCAAAGTCACATCGTTAGAAAGTGTCTGGGGTCATATTTGAACCCAGGACTTCCCATCTCTACATCTTGCTCTCTAACCACTGAGCAACCTAGCTGTCCTCTCCAGTATCTTTGCCAAGAAAACCCCAAATAGGGTAATAAAGAGTGGGGCACAACAGTAAAGAACAACTAAACAACAACAGAGTCAGTTGTTAAACATTTACCAGCACATACTTGCTCATAGGCATCTTGCCTAGCTTAGTAGGGCTCCAAGAATTTGTCCTCCATTAGCATACCCAAGGTCATCTTCATGGCTCAAGGAAGCATTGGTGAAGGATTTTAGCAGAGAAAATCCTAAAAACCAATGTGAAATTTCACAATTTATTCTATACTGTGGGTTAGTATTTATTACAATATTTCCAGACCATGGGAACAAAAGTAATTATTTAGGATTTTTCCAGACAGTTAACCATTACTGAAATATGCCCTCTCAACACTAAAAATGGAAGCCAAGTGACAGGAATTTCACCTTTGTGGACATATTGAAAATAGTAGATGGAAAAATGAAGCAAGTGGGTCTGCTAGGACTCATACAGAAAGGTTTCACCTAGACATGAGAATGAAATGTTGTCTTTGAGGAATGGTACCTAGGCCAATAGAATTGGATTTTATACTTTATAGAAGGGGGTGCAGTAAAATGTAAGAAGACTGGAAGACAGGAAAGGCAGAAATGGGCAGGTAGCAAAAAAGGATGCTCAAAATTGGGACACTAATGCATTGCTGGTGGAGTTGTGAATTTATCTTATGACCAATCTGGAAAACAATTTGGAATTATGTCCAAAGGGCTTTAAAAGAATGCATGCCTTTGATACAGTTATGCCGCTGCTAGATTTGTACCTCAAAGAGATAAAAAATGGGGATGGTCCTGTTTGAACAAAAATATTTATAGCTGCACTTTTTGTGGTGGTAAAAAATTGGAAAATGAGGGGTTGTCCCTCAATTTGGGAAATGGCTGAACAAAGTGTGGTATAAGATGGTGATGAAATACTATTGTGCTGTAAAGAATGATGAAACACTTGATTTCTATAAGAACTAGAAAGACCTAAATGAACTGATGTGGAGTGAAATAAAGCAGAACCAGGGGAACATTATAAACAGTAAGTGAAACATTGTGGAATTATCAAATGTAATAGGCTTTGCTACTAATAGAAATACTATAATCCAGGACAATGCTGAGGGACTTATGAGAAAGAATGCTACCCACAGCTAGAGAAAGAACTCTTGGAGTAGAAATGCAGAAGAAAATATATGATTTATTATTTGTTTGTATGGGTATATGATTTGGGGTTTAGGTTTTAAAAGATTACTTTATTACAAAAATGAATAATATAGAAATCATTTTTGAGTGAAATTGCTTGTCAATTCTAGGAGAGGGGAAGGAAGAGGGGAGGGAGACAATATGAATCATATAACCATGGGAAGGAAGGAAGGGAGAAAGGAAGCAAGGAAGGAAGGAAAGAAAGAAAGACGGAAGGAGAAAGAGAGAGAAAAAGAGAGAGACAATGAGGGAAAGAGAGAGACAATGAGAGAGAAAGAGAGAGAGAAAATAAAGAAAGAATGAAAGAGAAAGAGAGAGGAAGGAAGGAAGGAAAGAAAGAAAGGAAGAAAGA
>NC_058131.1:503962395-503986477 GCF_016433145.1 Gracilinanus agilis | reverse complement strand
AGAGTTCTTTCTATAACAACGTTTTGCCTTCTTTGCTTGTTGAGAATGGGATTTTAGTTTGTTTGGGGATTTTTTTGTTTGTTTTAGTTTGCATGAGGTTGTTTGGTGTTTCTTATTGTTGTTTTTAAAAGAAACATGTTTCACATAAATTCTTTTAAAAGCACTACACAATGTCAACCTTACACAATTACCTAGAGTATACAAATGGTAAGACAGAAAATACTTCCCTTAAAATCCCTCCAACCACCAGGTTGTCAAAGATAATCAATTATCCTAACAGCTTTGGAGTTTCCCTCCCGAGCCTGTCATATGGTTGCATTATTAATAGACTGTCTTGATGAGTGTGTTCTGAAAAAACTTCAAAGTTCTCCAAGTAAGGCTCACAAAAAATTCGCAGGATGCATTCTCATGGATTTGGGAGTTGGGGGGAGCACAGAGTATTGCAGAACTGCTCCGCCTTTAGAAGGGGCTTCTCCACCTCTTCAGATAGAGGCTCCGGAGGGTTCTCCATCCTTCCCCTCTTCCTCGATGTACAGTATCTACATGGTGTTATATCTGTGCATGAACTTGTACACGTACAACTGGTATAATTAGATCGAGACTTCTCTTGCCCGGAGGGAAACACAGAGAGCTGGAACTCTCACAGAAGCTTGGGGGCTGTGTGTGGTGGGGGTTTTTTTCTCCCTTCCCTTACATATGCTCCTCTGATTCATTCCATTTTCAGGAACATACTGAGCAGAGCTGAGATTGGCACCACCACTGATCCATAAAGAAAGGCTTGGCGGGGAGTATTTGAGTTTGTCTGAAAAGGACATCTGCGCAGCCCCAGGGTGAGGGCTGAGAGGGCTGGTGGGGGTTGGGGTGGGGAATGGAAGTGGTACAGAAGTCTGGAACAACAGAGAAGCTCTTCTAATGGGGAAGGTGACACGGAAGACCTCTTTCTCCTTCAGATCGTTCTGGGGCTCCAGTAGACCAATGGTCAGCTCATGGTGCCATGATGCTATGATCAAACATTTTATGTCATATATTCTGAGATTCTTTCCATTTCGAACAAACTAGGCTATTAAGTAATGGTGAATGGTTGCAATTGTAAAGTCAAGAGTCAGAATTCATCCAATAGTGAGACTGAATTCTAGGGACTCTGGCCCCTCCCTAACCAAGAAAGGGAAATTTCACGGGGCATTGGGGAAATGCTCAAAGTCGTTATCAGGAAATAGAATTGGGTCTCACTATAAGAAAATGTTTGCAATGACTTTGTCCATCCGTGGGATGAGCTGCCTCAAGGAATAGGGCATCCCTTTCACTTTAGGATTTAAAAAGTTGAGGCTGAGCAACTACCTTGGCAGAATTTGGTGAGACATTGTGGTACAGTAGAATGACCACTCAGTTGGGAGTCAGAAGACTTGGGTTTGAATCCTAGCCCTGCCTCTTGCTACCCATGTAGCACTGGATAAGTTATAAACATCTCTGGGTCTCTGAGATGGATCAATGCCCCTGGAAAGGCGTGAACTAAATGACCTCTTGATCCCTAAAATCTTTTATTGTAAGCCTGGGATTCTGATTTATCCATGGTTGCATGACATGGGATGAGGGTACCCACTTTCTTGTAAGCAATCATAGAGCCAAATTGAATCTGGCTTGGAGTGCCCATCCCTATTCTAGGCTCCTGCCAAAAAGCAGCAAAAGATTTTAAATCCTGGAAGGCCCAGGGGCCCAAAACCAAACTTTGTATTCTTCATGCTAAATGTTCATTGCTCAACAACCAAAAGGGAACTGGTTCTTGGTCCCAGAGAACAGATGGCAATACACACTTTTCCCTCCTCTCAGTAGAAAGGTAGAACACTGTGGGTGCAGAAATTCGCCTGCCTTGTCAGATGCAGTCATTTGCCTACTTGCACTTAACTCTTTAATCCCCAAACTGTATGTGAAAGTATCCCCTGGCACCGCAGGATATTTTAACTCTTTGAAGGAAACAGAACAATGCTGGACATCTGGCAGACGCTGTGAGAATGAGCTACTGGTTTGAGATAGTTCAGTTTCCACATTAGTCTTCTCCATTACATTCTTTTCAAGTGTTGTAGGAAGTTTCATATTTGTTTCTGTTTAGCGGGGTTTTCAGCTATACCAGTTAACTTTTCAAATTCTCATTTGCAATGAGGCTGGGTTTTTACTGGAAGAGAAGGAAGAGAAAGGAAGAATAGGAAAAGCAAGGGAAAGGAAAGGAGAAGGCAAGGGGAGGGAAGGGAATAAACATTTATATAGCATCTACTTGTATCTGGTACTCTGTCGAGTTCTTTTATAAATATTGTCTCATTTGATTCTCACAACAGCCCTGAAAGGTAGATGCTATTCATAACCCCATTTTACAGTTAAGGATACTGAGGCAATCACAGGTTAAGTGACTTGCCCAGGGTCACACAGCTGAGGCCAGATTTTAGCTCAGGTCTTCCTAAACTGGGCACTCAATCCGCTGTACCAACAGCTGCCAAAATAAATATGGAACGTGTGCTACACAAAAATAAATGTGGGATAGGAAATAAGACTGAGTGTCTGATTCCAGCATTTGAGAAGCTATATTGTACTTCTCAGTGCTTCCCATTAATAAGGTACATGCATTCCATTAATAAGTAATTATGGTCATTTAAAAATGAGATTAAAATTATTAATTAATCTTTCAGTTTATGTGTATTATTATTTTTTCAAATGACTACTTAGTATAATAATATCTTTTAAAATCTAATAATAATATATCAAGTAACTGTAGTTATTTAAGAATGAGATTTAAAATGTTATTTGTTCTTTCAATTTATGTGTATTATTTTTTTCAAATGGCTATTAAATTGCTGGAACATACTAATTTGTTTTGACCTAATTAATTAATAGAAACATTAGGTATTTTTTCCCAATTGCCTACGGAAACAATTTTTAAAATTCATTTTTTGACTTCTTGTGATTCAAATTCTTTTCTTCCTTCCCTCTCTTCCACTTTTCCTGAAGTGACAAGCAAGATGATATGAGTTATACATGTGTTATCATGCAATATAGATTTCCATATTCAAAGAAGATATATATTACACATTCAAGAAAAAAACTAATGAAGGAAATCAAGTGAATATGGTACCCTCTGATCAGCATTCAGTCTCCATTAGTTCATTCTGCAGTGGTGATAGCCTTTTTCATCAGGAGTCTCTTGAGGTTGCCTTGGATCCTTGTATTATTAATGTTAGTTAAGTCATTCAGAGTTGATCAGCTCCTCGATTTTGCTGTTAATGTGTACAATGTTCTCCTTGTAAATCTCCAATATTCTCTGCTCACTTCTCTTTGCATCAGTTCATATAAGTCTTTCCATGTTGTTTTGAAATCATCCTTTATCATTTCTTATGGTACAATAATATTCTATTAATCATATACTGCACCTTTTTTGGCCATTCCCATGTTGATAGACATCCTCTCAGTTTCCAATTCTTTGCCACTACAAAAAGACCTGTGATAAAAAGCTTTGAACAAGTAAGTCCTTTTCCTGTTTCTTTGATCTCTGGGATATAGACCTAATTGTAGTATTGCTTGTTCAAATTTACTGGTCAAAGGCTATGCATTTTTCAGTATTTCTTTTGGTCTGTGTTCTGTGAAAAAAATTACTGAGACGCTAAGGGCACAGTGAACCGAGAAAGTCTGGTAACCTCTGGCTGTTTTGTTCCATCAGAGAGTTCAACGAAGTGGCGTCTAGGGAAATACTTGACGTTCTCTGTACAAGACATTCCATCTTTCATCTCCTTTCATGAGCTACGTCTCCTGCCTGGAAAGTGTTCCCTCCTCATCTCTGCCTCTTGGTACCATACCCTTCCTTCAAGGCTCAGCTCTAGCATCATCTCCTACAAGAGACTTCTCTGGATCCCCATCTGTAAGTGCTTCTTCTACAAAGACTTATTTATATTTATTTTGTATTTAGTTGAATGTGTATATGTTGCCCAAACCCTATCCCTTGTGTTAGAATGTGAGGGCAGAGATTATTCCAACCTTTTTCCATCACTCTGCCTAGCATAGTAGCATGTCCTGTGTGTCAGTTCTTGGCACAGAGTAAGCACTTAGTAAATACTTTGTTTAATTAATTCAGGTTGAGATGACTCTAGTCTAAATAACAAAAGTCAATAATTAAACTTTATTTTAAAAAGTCCAACCCAAAAAGTATTGGTCATGCTACTGAACTCTGAATTTATACTTATATTCCTGAGTTCAAATTTGACTTCACATTCACAAATTTGACTTCCTCATCTGTAAAATTATTTGGAGAAGGAAATGGCAAACCATTCCAGTGTCTTTGCCAAGAAAATCTCAAATGGGGCCACAGTTATACACAAGTGAAATGACTGAAGCACAAGAAGATGTGTAGATAGGAAGGCCTAGGTTCAAATTTGACCTCAGATATTTACTAGCTGTATGACCCAAGAAAAGTGTACCTTACGAGTCTGTGCATCAGTACCCTCATCTGTAAAATAAACGAAAGAAGGAAATAGCAAATCATTCCTGTGTCTTTGCTAAGAAAACCCCAAATGGGGCCATAAAGAGTCAGACACAACTGAAAAAGACTGAATTCGAATTTCTATCTGTGATGATTCACCACTATTTAATAGCCTAGTTCTTATGATGTTAGAAATGGAAAGATTCTTAGTATAGACTGTCAAAACATAGAATATAGAAAATATATGATCACAGAATTGCAGAATTTAAGAGTTGGAAGAGACCTTAGCGATTACCTAATCCTACTTCCTCATTTTATGTAGGATAAAAATGACACCTTGGAAAGATAAAGCAACTCATCCAACATCACCCAACTAATAAGAAGTTACGTCAGGATTCAAACTCAGACTCCCTGACTCCAAATGCAGTGCTCTCTCCATGACAAAAGAACCAAAAGAATGTGGATTCTCAGAGTTGGAAGATGTCTTAGAGGTCATCTGGTGTGTCTCCTCCCATTTCCAGAGAAGGGAAATGATTGCCCAAATCTACCAAATCGGTGACACAGCCAAGGTTTGTCTCTTGACATTTAACTCAGTATGGTCCCAGGTACCAAGTTCTCTGCCATTTGTAAAAGGAGATTTACCCTCAAGGGTCCTCACTAAGGCTCATGACTTTTCTCCTGTCAAGCAAACTGAACAAGTGCTTTCATTCCTTTGCTGGAGCCACATGTTCCAAAGGAATTTCTGATGTTCCTCAGATGTATTATTCATGTCACACCATGTGGGTGAGAAATGCCAGCTTTAGTGTCTTATTGTGATGGATAGGGAGCTTGCCTTTAAAAAGAGAGTGTACAAATTCAGGATTCATAAATTCTGAGAATCACAGAAGCTTAGAGTCAGAAGGGGCTACGGCGGCTCTCTGATCCAAACGTCTTCTCTGTACAGCATCCCCAAGAGGTAATTATGCAGCCTCTCTATCTGAATACCTCTAGTGATGGGAATCTCATTTTTAATGAGTCCATCATTTATCCTATTTCCTTTATTTGAATCCTTGAGTTTATCTTTGATTATTTCCTCTCCCTCCCCTTCTAAAGTTCACAAGTTCTTCCTCTACATCATCTCTCAAACTTTTCTATTTCCTTCTTTTCTATTTCCATTTCTACCACTTTAGAATAGGCCCTTATTTCTATGTGCTTCCTAACTGATCTGCTGGACTCCATTTTCTTCCTACTTTAATTTTCTTTTCATTAGTTTGGCAAAATAATCTTCTGTATAAATAGAAATTTTTTTTACCTTTGAACTACATCTCCCAGCATCCCTTTCCTCCTTCATCCCCACCTTGTGTGCTTACGTTGTTTGTATATAGTTGTTGTGTGTAACCCCACATGCATGCTCTCTCTCTTCTCCCACGTGGGTCAGGGAACTTTCTTTTTCTTTACTGAGGCTGCTAATTTTCCTTTTGCTTCAAGTTATTATAAATAAAACCTTATAAAATTATAATAATTGGAGCATTTGGATATTAATTTTTAATCTCACACTTCCTTATGTCTACATCTCATCATGTCACTGCTCCTTTCAAAAATTTTCACTGGGAACCTTACTGATTACTAAATAAAATTCAAACTCATTTCTTGATCTTTGTCCTCAAATTGTTACTGGTGTTCAGTCTTTTTCAGTCGTGTCTGACTCTTCATGATCCCTTTTGGGGTTTTCTTGTAAAGACAATGAAGTGGTTTGCCATTTCCTTCTCCAAATAATTTTACAGATGAGGAAACTGAGGCACAGATTTGGTAAGGTATATTTGCTCAGGATCATACAGCTAGCAAATATCTAAAGCTGAATTTGAACCCAGGTCTTCCTATCTCTACATCCTGTTGTTGTTCTTCAGTCATTTCAGTCATAGCCAGCTCTTCATGACTCCATTTAGGGTTTTCTTGGCAAAGACATTGGAATGGTTTACCATTTCCTTCTCCAGTTCATTTTACAGATGAGGAAACAGAAACAAAGAAGGTTAAGTGACCTGCCCTGGGGCCACATAGCCAGTAAGTATCTGAGGTCAGATTTGAACTCAGGAAAATGAATCTTCCTGATTACAGACCTAATGCTCTGTGCCACCTAGCTGTCCTGAAGTAAACTATTCCATAGTTGAAAAATGTGGATCGTTGTAGTAAACGGAGATCCATTTCTTCTCAGCTTCCACTCATTGGGTCTAGTTCTGACCCCAAGAACTAACCTAAACATGTCTAACTACTCTTTCTTATTATAGCTCTTCAAATACTTGAAGATAGCAATTGTGAGCCCCACCTCATTCCCCAGCTTATGGCTTTTCTTCTCCAGTTACACATTCTCCATTTCTTTAACTGTCCTTCATATGCATAATTTTAATTCCCCTAACCATTCCATTTCCCGTTCTATAGTCCTTCATCAACTTACCAATGTCCTTCCTAAAATTTAATGCTTGGAATTGAACACAGTATTTCAGAAGTGATCTGATTAAAGCAAAGCAGAGAAGAAATATTATTCTCTTTGATCTGGACACATATTTTAATTAACTTAATCAGTTTAGATTAGTATTTTTAATAGCTACATCACACCAATGATTCCTTTGAAGCTCACAGTCTACCAAAATTCCCCAAATCTGTTTCAAAAAAACTGATACCAAATCACAATTCTACCATAACATATTTGTGCAACTGATGTTTTGAATTAATTTTTTTAACTCTTCCTTCTGTCTTAGAATCAATACTATGTATAGATTCCAAGACAGAAAAGTGGTAAGGCAATAGGGATTAAATGACTTGCCCAGGGTCACACAGCTAGGAATTATCTGAGGTCAGATTTGTACCCAGGACTTCCTGTCTCTAAGCCTGGCTCTCAATTCACTGAACTGCCTAGTTGCTCCCATATTTTGAATATACAACCTAGATTTAAATTTTTATGTTTCTCTATTAAATTTCTTTTTGTTGGTTTTAGTCCAGCATATTGTCCTACTGAGATAATTTTGAATCTTCATATAGACCTGTAACTAGTAGAGTATAAGCTCCATGAGGAAAAATATCATGCCTCATCTAAAGTAAATTTCCCTAACATCTAGGACAGTGATCGGAATAATAAATATTTGTTATTGCTTTTATTGGTGTTATATCACCTACTCTCCACAAAAGTCCTATTACTATGCCTCATCATATTATGAAGGAGACTCTAGGCTCTCAAAGAATATAATAGTTTTACAAGTTGCAAAGGAGATGAAGCAAGTCCCATTGAGTGAGAGTTCCATCTAGAGATCTCTACTTAGCCTAAATAAGGAGGAAATCATCACTACTAATATAAACTATGAGCTGATAAGTCATTTGACAATGGACAAATCCATCCCATAAAGAAAAATCTAAAATGGTCCTTAGCCCTGCATAGTTCTTTTGTGTCTCAATTAACTGTCAGTATATAGTTAGACCACTGACTTACTAAAACAAAACCCAGAGTGATCATCAAATCAGAGGAAAGGACCAAGATAAAAAGAAGGCACAACATGCAATAAAAACAAATCCAATCTTACTTTTTCAAACCTACTGTTGATGCCCCTAATCAATAAGAAATGGACAAGGGAACAGACATTAATGGAAACTGTCATTCTTTCCTACAGAAGTTTAACTACCATAAAGCAGACAAGCATCACAGAGGTCTAAATAGCCTAGAAACCAACTTATCCACAAATACTTGATTCTTTTGCCAAACACAGAAGCATGGTAACCAAGGGCAACACATGTTTAAAATAAGAACTCATTTGTAAAATTTTATGCAGAAAATAATGGAAGATTACAAACCAAACCATCTCACAAAACAGTGAGAAGAGTAGAAGAAAAGAGAAACAAATTTATAGAAAATTTGCCATGAAACCCCATTGAATTAGCTTATTTCCAAAGCATTTTAAGAAGAAAATGGAAGAATAGAAAATCCCTCAAAGTGGAAAATATCTGTTGACATTTCTATAATAAACTATTTTCTTCATCAATGACACTATAGTTAACTATATATGGAATCTCATATCACAGAACCTGATGGGCTACATGAAGAAGTAGAAATGGTACTAATGAAAACAAAGAAAGGATGAATAACTAGGCAAAAACAAGTACACACAGAAAAGATCTATGCAGGAGAATACATAATTTGGAGGGTGCTGAGGGATTGATTCTCAGGATAACTGAGAGGGACCCTGCCAAATGATTGGTAAAAGAACAGAAAAGTTATTACAATAAAAAAATCAGTTGAGAATATCAGCAATTACTCAGCTAATTTCTGAGTATCTCTCATTTCCACTTACCTTTTATGAGGATATCTGTATGAGTCTCAAGGACATCCTGAAAGAATATATGAGAAGAGATCAAGAAAACTTCCACAAGTGGTATGGTATAGCAGACCACAATCTTGACAGTCACACAATTGACTAAAAGGTACGGAGAATACGATATCAAACTTACTGTATTTATTGCTTATTGAATATGTTTTAGAATTTTGATTCAGTAGAACAAAATAAAAGCTTTCCTCCAATGAGGTGTATCAAACATAAATTAAAATCATATAAGATTCTTTGATAGCTTTAATTATCAACTAACTAAATTAGTTTGGCAATGCTTTAATTATTAATTTTGAGAGAGTCACGAGACAGGGAGACATACCAAAAGTTTTTGCCATTGCATTGGAGGATGTCTAATGGAGAATCCAAATGAAGAGAGATTATGTAATTCTCCAATTATTTCTATAGATTACATTGTGCTGATTGCATCAAGTCCAAGAATATTCCAGGGTTTCTTAAATGAGACTGACAGCTACTCAAAAGAGTTTGGCCTACTCCACACAGGAAAAATTAAGTGGAATTCATATTGTCCAAACATGATATGCATTTAGATGGACTATATCAAGTTAGGCCATCAGTACATATATTTTAGTCAATCACTTCAAATGAATGATGAGTGGGCTCTAGAGCAGAGTAAGTGGAAAGGGGAAAGCTGGTTTGCTTTTTTAAAAAATTGTACTATGCTTTCAACATCTCCTGAAACATTAGGAGCCAATATGGTGGAGTGACAAGAAGTAGAGCCAAATTTACTTACACAACACCTCCAAATAGATCTAAAAAATGCAGCAGATTGAGTCATGATTGATAAATCCAAGGGAAAAAAAATCACAGTGAGTCATTTTTCCAGCCTAAGGAGGTAGACAGAGAGGTCTACAGACACTAGAGATAGAAATCTTGTCAGAAATGGCCACAAATTGTGGTTATATGATAGTGATGGAATACTATTATGCTATAAGGAATGATGAAATGCTTGATTTCTATAAGAACTGGAAAGACCTACATGAACTGATGTGGAGTGAAATGAGTAGAACCAGGAGAACATTATACACAATAACTAAAATATTGTGGGATGATCAAATGTAATTATTACTAAAAGAATGCAATGATCCAGGACAATCCCAAGGTACTTATGAGAAAGAATGCTATCCATATTTAGAGAAAGAATGGTTGAAGAAAATGCAGAAGAAAATACATGATTTATCACTTGTTTATGTGGGCATATGATTTGGGGTTTTGATTTTAAAAGATTATTACAAAAATGAATAGTATGGAAATAGGTTTTGAATGATAATATACATATAACCCAGTGTAATTGCTTGTCAACTCTGGGAGAGGGGAAGGAAGGGGGAGGAAGAGAACATGAATCATGTAACCATGGGAAAATATTTAAAAAATAAAATAAAATGTATGTTAAATTTTTTTTATTAAAAAAAGAGAGAAGCCAAAAAAGGGGTATTGGATTCATAAGAATTTTCAAGTCACAAATTCAGAAGAAGAGAATAACTCCAAAATATCTATAAGCAAAGCATCAGAGGAAAACACAACTTGGGCACATATTCAATTAGGATTCCTGGAAGAATGAAACAAGGTTTAAAAAAGATGAAAAGCATTTTTTTTAAAAACCAAAGAAATGATAGTGCTAGAGGAAAACTTGGAAAAGAAATGAGAGCTATAGAAGAAAGATTTGGAAAGGGAATTAATGCTTGGCACAAGAGATATAAAACCTTTCCCAAACAACAGAGTCCACAAAAATTAGAATGGATCACATAGAAGCTAATGACTTCATAGAACAATAAGAAATAATAAAACAAAGTCAATAAGAAACTGAAAATAATATAAGATATCTTTATAGCAAAAACAAACAACTTAAAAAACAGCCTGATGAATTCCCATTAAAACATTAATCTAGCTGAAAGCCATAACATCCCCTTCCTGAAAAAAGTCTCTCTCTCTATATATANATGTTAAATTTTTTTTATTAAAAAAAGAGAGAAGCCAAAAAAGGGGTATTGGATTCATAAGAATTCTCAAGTCACAAATTCAGAAGAAGAGAATAACTCCAAAATATCTATAAGCAAAGCATCAGAGGAAAACACAACTTGGGCACATATTCAATTAGGATTCCTGGAAGAATGAAACAAGGTTTAAAAAAGATGAAAAGCATTTTTTTTAAAAACCAAAGAAATGATAGTGCTAGAGGAAAACTTGGAAAAGAAATGAGAGCTATAGAAGAAAGATTTGGAAAGGGAATTAATGCTTGGCACAAGAGATATAAAACCTTTCCCAAACAACAGAGTCCACAAAAATTAGAATGGATCACATAGAAGCTAATGACTTCATAGAACAATAAGAAATAATAAAACAAAGTCAATAAGAAACTGAAAATAATATAAGATATCTTTATAGCAAAAACAAACAACTTAAAAAACAGCCTGATGAATTCCCATTAAAACATTAATCTAGCTGAAAGCCATAACATCCCCTTCCTGAAAAAAATCTATATATATATATATATATCATATTTTAAGAAACAGTGACAAAAAACTGTCCAGATCTCTAAGAACAGGAGGTCAAAGTAGAAATAGAAGGAATCCACCAATTCCCCCTTGAATGAAAGAAATCCCCAAATGAAAACTCCCAGAAATGTGATAGTCAAATCAAGGGCTTCCAGCTAAAAGAAAAGAAAAATTACCAGAGGCAGCCAGAAAGGAAAAATTCAAATATGGAGGATGACAGTTAAAATCACATAAGTTTAGTAGTCACACTAAGGGAGTGGAGAGCTGAGAATATGATATTCCAGAAGGCAAAGGATTATAAAGGCTTACAACCAAGAACAACTTACCCAATAAAACTGAATATAATTCCACAGGAAAAATGGAACTTTAATGAAATGTATGTATGTGTGTATTCGTATACACATACTTATACATATATTATCTCAAATCTTTTGGGGGAAGAGAGTTATATCAGAAGGCAGGGGAGACTATGCCAATTTGAATTTCTCTTTCCAAATTAGAATTAGCTTGGATATAGATTAATATTAAAATAAATTAAGTTGTTTATGGAAGTTTGGTGCCTAAACAGAAGATATTAATATTTTATTATATTATGTATAATATTACACATTATATATTACATATAATATAATAAAGTATTACATTTTCCATCAAATATATGCATATATGTATGTGTGTGCATATCCTAAAGTCTTAATCTAATTTAAAGCTATTAAAGCTTAAAACTACATTGCTTTTTTAAATATTCTGAATACACACATAAATATGCATATTCATACATATACACATAGATCTATACATACAGATAAAAATATAGGTATGTAGGACAAACATTGCAAATGGATAATTAGTTGGATTTAAAGTTGAATAAGAAAATCAAAGATTTTTTTTTTTTTTTTTTTTTAGGAAATTGCAAAGTTCCCTTAATCGCCCTGAGCTCCTTCCAGAAACAAAAGCTCCTCTTTTTAATGCCAGTGTTCTTCTAATGATGTTATATGTCTTCTAGGCTTGGAGCATTGCTGTCTCCGAAGAATTGATCATTGAATCATAGGCTTAGAGCTGGAAGGGACCAAAACCCATCATCTTACAGATGAGCAACCTGAGTCCCAGAGAGGCAGAATGATTTACCCAGGGTGACACAGTTAAGTGTCTGAAGTAAGATTAAAATCCAAGTCTTCCTCTCCCCAAGCCCAGGGCTCTCTTTACTATACCATGCTGCCTTTCATATTCTGATTGAAACTCAACCTAAAGAGGAGAATGGAGAGATACTTCATGGACATAAGTATTTAGGACTCTCTCTCTCTCTCTCTCTGTCTCTGTCTCTGTCTCTCTCTGTCTCTCTCTATCTCTCTCTGTCTCTCTCTGTCTCTGTCTCTCTCTGTCTCTGTTTCTCTCTCTGTTTCTCTCTCTCTCTCTCTCTCTCTCTCTCTCTCTCTCTCTCACACACACACACACACACACACACACACACACAGAATAAATACTTCCCTAAAAAGAAATCTATGAGTGAAAATGAAGGCAAGTTGGTTACATGGCTTTATGCTCTATTTATATTTTTTCAATGTCAAGAAAAAGAAAGTGGTGCTATTAGCATAATCAGTGAAAACTCCTGTGGTGTATATATCCTGGACAAGAGTCACTTAGGATGAGCAGATAGTGGGTGGGCTGTGATCTGTATTATTCAAGGGAATACTCATACGGATAAAAACTCAGATCCATTTAAGTATTTGAGAAGACAGGGCTGAGAATGGAGGTCCAAGGCATACCATTAGAGACCTAACTCCAGGTCGCCATCATTCCATTCTCCCTTTGGAACTAGAATTGCTTAACCAGTTGCAAAGCCATCTAATTGTATGCAGCCTATTTTTCATTTTTTCCAGAATTTAATGAGAAGCATTAACAACTGAATTGTTGTGTCTTTGCCCTCAAGAACCATGGGATGCCTTTTTCTAAAAAGGACCACAGAGAGGAAAGAGTCCTTAGACAATGACCTAATCCAAATCTATCCTTTCACAAATGAAATCATTGAACAGAGAGAGATAGAGATTGAGATCCTACGGTTGCTTTATGACAGATCTTAGACTAGAACGTAGGTCTCTTGCCTTCAAATCCTATATTCTTTCCACTCCACAAAACAAATAAAACAGATTAAATACCACTGCTCAAAACTTCCATGAAAGTACAAGTGAAAGAGACAGCTAGATGGCCCAGTGGATGGAAGATCAAGTCTGGAGTTAAGAGGATCCGAGTTCAAATGTGGCTTCAGACACTTCCTCTGACACAACTTGATCATTCGCATTGGCTATTCTTCCAATTATGAACAGGTCCTGTATGTAAAGAAAGAACTTAATGAATAGGACTTGCATGTATAGAAAGAACTTAATGCCCGAATATCTGATAGATTTTGAAGTAGATGGGGTATTTCCCTTGCTATCATTTACTTTTGAATTTTGTTAGGGTTAATAATGGAATCAATAATGGTTCATTTAGAGCTTTATCTTGTGTCTGCTGTTTTGTTGAAATTATTACGGGGCTATTTTATCGGGTGTCTGGTGATTCTAAATAAAACACTGCATTAACCAAAAAAAAAAAAAGTTTTTGTGTGTGTGACCCTGGGCAAGTCACTTAACCTCAGTTGCCTAACCCTTGCCCTTCTCTCTTAGAATTGTTACTAAGACAGAAAGTAAGGGTTTAACAAAAAGACTAGCAGGGGGGATTTTTTCCACCATGTAAGTTTAGCAGCAGTTTTGTTTCTGAAATAAAATATTTTAATATCCTCTTCTTAGTTACTGACTTAACTGTACATATACATGTAATAATATACCACATCCAAAGGGATATGTGTTATGTACATGGGGAGAGTGAGAGAGACTGAGAGAATGAATGAGATAGAGACATGTGGATAAGAATTTTGTTTGCCAGTGGAATGCATTGTATTTGAGCAGGCAACCTCTTTTTTCAGACCTCTAAGAGGTCCTGGCTCGATCACTCAAGGAATCATAACTTCATAGGATATTAATGCTGAATGCAAAGGACACAGTTTGGGTTTTTTCAGTTTTGTTTGGTTTTAACCCTTATCTTCTGTCTTAAAATCAATATTAAGTATCAGTTCCAAGGCAGAAGAGTGGCTAAGGGCTATGCAATGAGTATTAAGTGACTTGCCCAGGGTCACTCAGCTAGGAAAGTGTCTGAGGCCAGATTTGTGCCTGGGACCTCCTGTCTCTGGGTCTGGCTTTCGATCTACTGATCATTTATTAGGGCTACTAGGTAATACTGTAGATAGAGCACTGAGCCTGAAGTCAGGAAAACCTGAACTCAAATACAGCCATAGACATGAATATGGGAGCCCTGCTTTATCATCTCAGGATAAGAAGGAACCAACAATTGATGGACTAGGAGGTCATTTCCCCATTTCTGAATTAGAACCCCTCTATATCATTCCCAACAAGTAATCATCTAGCCTTCACTTAAAGACTTCTAGGGGGCAGTTGGATAGCTCAGTGGATTGAGAGCCAGATCTAGAGATGGGAGGTCCAGGGTTCAAATCTGGTCTCAGACATTTCCTGGCTGTGTGACCCTGAGCAAGTCACTTAACCCCCATTGCCTAGCCCTTATCACTCTTCTGCCTTGGACTCAATACCCGGTATTGATTCTAAGATGGAAAGTAACATTTTTGTTTTTGTTTTAATTTTTAAAAAACGAAGTGAAGGAAAGTAATGAATAAAGTCCCTGCATGAAATGAAATGAAATTCATATTCACTGCATCCTGAAATTGCGACTACAACCTCAATTGTGGGAGATCCATTACCTGAACAGAAGAAATATTTGTATAAAGTATAAGTTTACTATCCTCTTTTGTTTGTCTGCGGGTTGAGTTAATCATTTTCTTCGAAATATAGCTGCTTCGAGTTCTCATGCTAAAAGTTCAACAGGTTTTTATTTTTCTCTTTCACAAAAAGTCTGACTGAGTGGGTTCTTCCAGAGCCAAGATAATGGTAGCTTCTTCCAAGGTGCTTGTCAGGATAATGATGAGTACCCGAACTGGGCAAGCTGCCTACACTGTGATAATAACCTCCTTTCAGTGTTCCTGAATGTGCACCATCCTCAGGCCAATTATGAGAAATTGTACATTATGGGTCTCCCTTGGTCTCCTGCCTTAGGTAATAGCCACCTGCATTGAAGGCTGCCAAGGGCATTGATGGTATATTGGGATCGAGTTGGCTGAAAGACTACTCTTCAGAACAGAATATTCACAAGTACAGTCATATGTACCTTGGCCAATTACTGTTCCTCAAACTTTAAGGCCAGACCATATGGTAAGACTTTACTGATAAAATGTGGCATATTTTCCTCTTTATAAATGAAGACCCTCTTTGTGCAACCAGCAAGATGGCTCATGCTTAAATCTGATGTAAATCATTTCAGGTTCCCTTTTGACCTTCCCACCCTTGCCTGGTCTGCTCCTTTATATAAAACAATCGCTCAATATGACAAAAATCAGCTTGATCTTATCTAAAGACCAAGTGCTTGAAAAAAGACAGACGATCAATTAAATTTAAGTAGAATTAGAAATTCCCAAAGAGTAGCGACGCCAGGTGACGAGGCAACGACGAAGCAAGAGAATCCAGAGAGTGGATAGGGATAACTTCATTATATAACACAGTAAGGCAAGCAGATATATTCACACAAATAGCAAATTTTGTGAAGAAGGCTGCAAGTATTCATGATCATATACAATTCAGGGTAACAGCAACTTTCTTCACCATCAACTCGTGGTCGGTGTGTGGTGGCCTCTCTCCTCTTGCCAGAAAGTAAAGGTTTCTGAGCTTCTGCTATCTCCTGCCTACCATGATCCTTCAGGCTCTCCTTCCATTTGGAAAAAAATATAGTTTGTAACAGACCCTTTGCCAGTAAAGGGCTACATAAATAAGAAAAAATTCAGCCTCAAATTGGATTGCTGTTAGAGATTTCATCCAGCAACTCTAACACAAATGGTGATGCTTGTATTGGCATGTCGGTGGTTGGGATGACACCAGTAACTGCAGGCTCATATCTCACAATGGAAAGCATGTGGGCCAGTGGAGGCGGATTGGGGGGGAAGGGGTGCGCAGGAAGGGGCACGATGACAGCTTTTCTGTTACCTATTCTCATTATCCATCTGAGATCTGGTAGACTTACCATATGCATCAATGAATCTCTCTGGAATTTATGTGAATTCTGTATGGGATTTTGCTTATGCCTTTTAATGGTGCAAAAGTATTGTTTACCACATAACTATCCATTTAGAGAGCATTTACTGCTAAATGTTGGCGACTGGGTGGGAAAGACTGATCATATCTCTAGTTCTTTGAATTATCTCCTCAAACCCAGGACAATGTAGTGTCCCAAATTAAACACAATACTACAGATGTGGCCTGAGTAAGGCAGAATACAGAGGGATGATTACCTCTATCCTAAACATAATATCTCTCTCTCTTAATGCATATTAAGACTGAAAGTTGGGGTGTTTTTTTCAAACTTCCAAGTTACACAGTTAATTGACTGAATTTGCAGTTCATTCAAAACTCTAAATCCTTTCAAACAAGCTTCTGTCTAGTCATGCCTCTCCCATCTTGCACTTGTGAAGTTGTTTTTTAAAATCTAAGTATAGAACATTATCCTTATTTAATTTTATTTTATTAGACTTGACCCATTGGTTTATCTCGTCAAGATTTCTTCAAATCTTGGCTCTGTAATCTAGTACAACTTTGATCTGCTTTCCAACTTTGACATTTTCCAAGCCATTTATAAAAAATGTTCAGCACTACAGAACCAAGCACAGAACCCTGAGGCATTCCACTAGATATCCCTTTGAGTTGAAATCAAGTCATTAAGTACTATTTTTTGAGTCCAGTGTTTCAAATAATTCTGGTTGTTCCTAACTGTGCTATCTCTATTATCACACCCACATCTCTTTATCTTTTCCACCAGGATATCATGAGAGATTTTGTCAAATATTTTGCTGAAGTCTAAGTAAATTATATCAGCAGCATTTTTCTGACCAACTAGTCCAGTAACCTTGTCAAAAAAAGGAAATGAAGTTAGTCTTGCATGACACAGTCTTAATAAAGCATTGATGGCTATAAGTAGATCACTACATCAACCCTGGTCTCTTTAGATAATTCTCCCTTTTCTTCCTTGTGGGATATGTTTCTGTTTGAGTCCTCAGAATTTCATTTTTGAGAGCCTCCCTGATTTTTCTGTAGAGTAAGGAGCTTGTTTTTCTCTGAATCCTTTCCATTTTTCCCAAATCAAGGATATATATCCAATTATAACCAGCTCTCTTCTCTTCTATCACAAGTTCTAAGATATAATGATCGATCACTTCTTTTCAAGTTCCCATGGTTTCTATTTAAGGTATATGTTCCATTTAGATCCAGAATGGGCAATTTGCCTTGTAACTTTCTTTGTTTTTCAAAAACTCAAATAAATCATCACTAAAATAAGTCCATATTTTATTAACTATCCTGCTTTTGGGGTGGGGAAGAGAGGGAGAGGAAGAAGGGGAGCCAGAGAAAGAGAAAGTTCTATCAGATGTCTGGATAAAGTTCTCCATCTCTACTAGACCATTCTTCCAAAACAGACTTGTAATCTGCACTCATCTAGTTCTTCCTTCTGCCCAGGTGATCCACATCATATTCATAATAGCATTTTTTATTTCTCTCACTGATTTTTGCCCAAATGTTCTCAAATACGCCTCCCTCTTCCAGTTCCTTGATTTCTTCACTGAATGTTTGTTGCTTTGTTGGTTTACTTTGTCCAACTCTCTGGGATCCCATTTGGGGTTTTTGTGACAAAGATATTAGAGAAGTTTGCCATTGCCTTCTCCAGCTCATTTTACAGATGAAGAAATTTAAGGCAAACAGAGTTAAGGATCTTACCCAGTATCTAAGGCTGGATTTGAATGTAGGTTTTCTTGACCATAGACCTGGCATTCTATCCACTGTGCCACCTAGCTGCCCTTCACATGAATATATCTTCTTACATGACAATGATACTCTGCCTTGCCCGATTTTATCCATCTGTTCCTTGTGAATAAAGTAATTTCCAGAGGCATATCCTAGTTAAGTTACTCATCCCACAAAGTCTCAGTCACATTGATGAGGTTAAATGTGTCTGCCTTGCTTATTAACCGTACATCATGCACTGGGGTGGAGGCAATTTAGCCTATGAATTTCATTCCTGCCTCCTTTCTTGAAAATAGTCTCTTATAAATTAGTTGAGTTCTTTATTGCTCTTATTTTTACCCATTTCTTAGCTATTCAAGTCCCAGCTGTTACTGGATAGATGCATAATCTAAAAAAAAAAAAAACCATTTAGCCCCTCTAGGCCTTTTTCTTGCTTTGTAAAATGATGTAGCAGCTAACTAAAACAGAAATTTGCAACCTTTTATGGGAGAACATTTTGTATATGTGATGGGGATAATCGGTTCCCTGCCAGCCCTCCCTTGCTGGTATGGGCTCCACTTTAGAGCTGAGTTGGACTCCCCTGGCCACTTCTGGAGACACACGTGCTCAGTGCTGAAGGATGTGGCCCTTAGGGATGACACTGCAAATCCTTTGGTCCCAGCGATGGTAACAGCGCCAGGGGATGTGTCAAAACTAAGACTGGCCACTGAGCCAGAAAGAGACACCCACTTTGGAGACTTTAAAGGACGCGGCGATTTCTATTCTCATTCTCACTCTGCCTGTCTGCAAAGTTCAAGAATGAGAACTCAGAGAGCTCCCTTTGACACTTAAGTTGCATTTTTTTAGGGTTAATTGAGGATTTCATTTTTAAAAATTTTATTTTAGGCTATATTAAGATAGGGAATGGTAGTGCAATTTTAAAAATTACATTGGGGAGCAGCTACCGAGCTCAGTAGAGAGAAAGTCAGAAGATTCTGGGTTTAAATCTGACCTCAGATATTTTCAAGATGTATGACCCTGGGCAGGTCACTTAACCCCAACTGTCTAGCCCCTATTGCTTGAAACCAACATACAATATTGATTCTAAAATGGAAGGCAAGGATCTTTCCCTCCCCTCCCCTCACCACCCTCCCATGTAATTCCCTGTGTCATTGATCAAGACCTATATCCGTATTATTGATATTGGCACTAGAGTGATCGTTTAGAGCATTGGTTCCCAAACTTTTTTGGCCTACTGCCCCCTTTCCTGAAAAAATATTACTTAGCCCCCTGGAAATTAATTTTTTTAAAATTTTAATAGCAATTAATAGGAAAGATAAATGCACCTGTGGTCATCACCATCCACCTGGATTGCTGCAGCACCCACCAGGGGGTGGTGGCACCCACTTTGGGAATCACTGGTTTAGAGTCTACATCCCCAATCATATCCCCACTGACCCATGTGATCAAGTAGTTGTTTTTCTTCTGTATTTCTACTCCCATAATTCTTCCTCTGGATGTGGATAGCGTTCTTTCTCATATGTCCCTCAGAAATGTCTTGGACATTGCATTGCTTCTAGTAGAAAAGTCCATTACATTCGATTGTATCTAGTAGGCACTTCTAAAGTTACCTGTTCTTCACAGAAGAAAAACAACTGCTTGATCACATGGGTTGATGGGGATATGATTGGGGATGTAGACTCTAAACGATCACCCCAGTGCAACTATCAATAATATGGAAATAGGTCTTGATCAATGATACATGTAAAACCCAGTGGAATTGTACATCAGCTATGGGGAGAGGAGAGAGAGGGAAAGAATATGAATCATGTAACCATTGGAAAACATTCTAAATAAAAAATAAAAAAATGAAAATGAAAAAATGAAAAAAAAACCCAAAAATAAAGTTACCTGTTCTTGGTTAATAGTTAACAAGTTATAACAAACTATATAATAATAACAAACTATAACAAACAAAAACAATAGTGAATAGTTAACAAACATTTATTAAGCAATTACTCTGAGGTGATGCAGTGGATACAGTGCTAGGTCTGGAGTCAGGAAGACTTCTCTTGAGTTCAAATCTGTCCTCAGACCCTTTCTAGTTGTGTGACCCTGACTTAACTTTGTTGGCCTCAGTTTCCTCATCTGTAAGTGAACTGGAGAAGGAAATACTGCAGTATCTTTGCCAAGAAAACACCAAAATGGGGCAGTGAATCCTGCCTCACACATTTACTACCTGTGTGATCTTAGGCAAATCAGTTAACCTCTCTGCTCATTTCCTCATCTGAAGAATTTGAAGACTGTGCTATTTGGTCTCTACAGTCCTTTTCAATTCTGTATCGAAGACTTTCTGAACATCAGGTTTGGGTGTTTTGGAGGGGGTTGGGGGAATGGAGTCTATCTGCTAACCTGCCAAGAAAGTCTTTGATAACATCTGGGTAGAATATGCCAGAGATATGATGCAGGAGCCATAAAGATCAGAAAAAAAAAAATAAATTAGGTGCTATTAGAAAGCATCATTTGTAGATGTTGGATAGCCAGTTTGGTGGGCAAAAAACAGCCAGCTAAAGTTCCTAATTGCCTCTGAAGAGGAGGAAGAGAAACTCTCCAGCTTTGTCCTAAGGTTGGAGGGACTGTTTCAGAGAGCAGAGATTGCTGGGAACAAAAAAGAGAAGTCATAGATGGGAACAGCTGTGGCTTCCACAGGTTGTACTTTCCAGATGAAGTCAATGGCAACAGCAATAATGAAAATAATATACAGCACCTTAAGGTTTGTAACATGCTTCACTTATGCTAAGTTATGCACAGTTGATTCTCATAACAACTCCGTGAAATACGTGCTATTATACCCATTTTATAGATGAGACTGAGAGAAAGTAAAATGCCTTAATCAAGATCACATAAGCCAAGTAAGTTTCTGAGCAGGATTTGAATTCAGATCTTCCTAATGCAACGCTCACCCCTTAACTGTTGTGCCATCTTGCTGCTCCTACAAAAGTATCATAATAGAGAAAGTCCTTGATCAAACAGAATGTGGACGAGGTAAGAACCTGAGCCGGGCTTCACATTGACTGCATTGAGTGAGGCAAGACTTCAGAGGAAGCATTCTTCTCAAGGGGACAGAGACTCTGCTTTCACCAAAAGTTGTAGATGGGATAGTAAGGAGAAAAGAATACTAGATGTGAGTCAGAGGACTCAAATCCCAAACGGGGTTTTAATCCCAATCCTGCCACTGACCTGCATGACTTTGAATTTTGGGTTCCTAATTTAGAACATGAAAGATTTGGAGATGGAGTGCAGCTAAGTAGCTCAGTGGATTGAGAGCCAGGCCTTGAGACAGGAGGTCCTGGGTTCAAATATGACCTCAGACACTTCCCAGCTGTGTGACCCTGGGCAAGTCACTTAACCCCCATTGCCTGGCTCTTACCACTCTTCTGTCTTGGAACCAATACACAGTATTGATTCCAAGATGGAAGGTAAGAGTTTAATAAAAAAAAAAAAATCCTCCCAGTTCTAAATCTCTGATCAGTGTCTCTTCCAACCATTCCCTTCCCTACCCTCACACAGGTACCCCCTTAGTTCACTCTCATCACCTTCCAGTTGGCTTCTAGCAATAAATACCTGCCTCAAGTCTCTCTTCCTTCCAATCCATCCTCCATACATGTGCCAAAGTGATGCTGGCCAAAGCCCAGGCTTGACCATCTAACTGTCAGGGTCAGAAAAACCCTTAGTGGCTCCCTATTGCCTTTGGGGCAAACTCTAAACTCCCTCTGGCTTTTAAAGCCCTTCACAGTCTGGCTGCTGCCTACCTTTCTTGATTTATTATACATTATTCTCTGTCACGAACTTGACTGTCTAGCCAAGCTGGTCTTTTACTGTTCTTCACACATGATATTCCATCTGCTCTCTCCATTTCTTTTTTGCAAACCCCCATGCCTGGAATGCACCCCTTCTTCACCTCCAGACTCCCTTCAAGGCTCAATTCCATTGCCAGCTCTTATGGAACGCCCTTTCTGATCCCCCTTGGCTGCAGTAGTTCCCCCTCACTGAAAACACACACTGTCTCTGTGTAGAGGTGGCTTTGTGTTTGCTCAAAAGTGTTTAGTAGATGCTGGGTGGGGCTGTTTCATTTTTATCTTGGTATCCCCAGTATTGTGCCTGACACTTAGTAGGACTTCAATAAATGCTTGTCAATCTACGGCTCCTAAGACCCATCCAGGAACCTGTGCTTTTGGGGCATTCCTTATGGGGATTTCTCCTACTGCTTAGGGGAGGATGTTTTTGTAGAAACTGAGGCTGAAACTGCCAGCGTTGGAGAAGGAAGATGGTTTTGTTTCCTTGTTACCTCAAGCTTAGTGGTAAATCCCACTCCTGTCCTTTAGGTGTTACAGTAAATTTGCCCCTTTTTTCAAACCAATATTCCTAAGAGCTTATTACTTGGTGGGGGAAAGAAGGGGAGGATGAGAGGTGAGAAGAACCATAAATTAACTAAATTCATGTACACCCCAATTTATCTGGTTGGGGGTAAACTATAAGTCATGATGATATTGTTAGAGAGGTTTCCCAAGAATAAACCCGATCAGCCACTTCCCAGCTGTGTGACCCTGGGCAAGTCACTTGACCCCCATTGCCCACTCTTACCACTCTTCCACCTATGAGACAATATACCGAAGTACAAGGGTTTAAAAAAAAAAAAAAAGAATAAACCCGATCCAAGTGCCAAGTGCCAAGAATAGAGGGGTCGAGGAATTCCACTGGGTTCTTTGGTTATATAAATTAATATAGTATTTTAGAAAGATCAAATAATCACTCCGAAGAAGACTTTTGTTCTAATACCCAGGGGTGCCTGGGGACCTGAAGGAGGGTCCTGAGACAATCCTATCACATTATGCCTTTAGTTTATCAGTCCGATAAATCTGTCCGGTTGGCTAATTGTCACCTTGCATGGCAGAGAGAGGACCCGGGGTTGTATGGGAAAGGAGAGAGCTCCAAGGAAGAGGAGGGAAGCTGAGCATAAAAAAAGGGGACAGGGAGGAGTTGCTGAATGGAGACAATGACTAAGGAGAGGAGCAAATTGGAAGCTCTGGGAGCTGCCTTTTGCCTCTTTGTATCCCCAGTTACTTAACACCGTGCCTGGCACTTAGTAAGTGATTAATAAATGTTTATTGATCAGTAATTGACTCACGGATCCAAATGGGGCTCTGTGCTTTGGGCAGTGAGGAGGAGATGCTTGAGAATTCTAAGCCTGAGGTTTATTCCGCTCCAAACCTGATGATTCATATTAATTCGTTGTAGGAAATAGTTAAAAGAGTTCCGGCTCATTTAAGTCACTAGCTGGTCACCCCAGGACTAGATAACCCCTGCTAGCTCTCTCATTATATGTTCTGTGTTGTAAAATTCTACGGTCTAAGGCCCTTTCCAGCTCTAAGAGGCTACTGTATCCCATCATTTCTCTGTTCTAAAGACCCTGCCAGCTCTGAAACCCAACGATTCGGTATTTCCGCCTCTCTGTATCCTGCAGTCTACACGCCGAAACAGTAACATCAGCATGGCTGGTAGGAAATGGATTTCCATTCCCTGCTGTGTTTTTCTCCCTGACCCTTTCTCTTTATGACCTGGGTTGAAATATCATTCCTCTGCCATCTCCACAGACCACCTGCCTCCCGTATCCTTAATTAGACATAACCCCATTTTCCTCCACCTTTGTGCCTCCTCTGGTCACCCGTGGGTCCTCTAAGCTCACAAAAGAAGCCTGAACACCGGAGTCAGACGATGACAGCCAAGATGAGAACTGCTTTTCTTAGCAGGAGCAAACAGAGAAAGCTGGGC
>NC_058131.1:503918899-503962004 GCF_016433145.1 Gracilinanus agilis | reverse complement strand
CCCCCCCCCCTCCTGTGGCAGAGGAGAACAGGATACCGTGGCTGCCAAGCTCACAATTGAAATCAGCCCACACAGAATAGCAAATTCCCCTCGGCTTGAATTTAAATGTGCCCGGTGTTTGGAAGCTCTCTTCTCCCCCAAGTGTATCGGCATTCTCTGGGTCATACTTCTCCCCCAGGCCGGTGAGGCTGCTGCCCTCCGGCTCCTGCCAGTGGGGCGCCACATCCCTTTCATCCCGGGAAGAGGCTGGATGGGGTGATGATTACTGCTAGTGTGGTGAATGGTAGCTCACCTTTCTACAATCCTGTGAAGTAGTTCATGCAGGCATGATTGTTCCCGATTTCTATGTAAAGGGTCTCCCACTTGGTTCAGATTAGGCAGGTTTAAAATGTGGAGGAAGCATTCTGCTGGCTCTCCTCCCCCCCACCCCCAACTTCTCTTCCATGTGTTTCAGACTACTTCACCAGGAACCAAAAAGTGAATAGTAAAGCATTTAATTAAAGCACACTAACAGTGGCATGGGGCATTGTACCCCCCAATTATAGAAGTATTTCAAGCCAAACTGGAAGCAGGAAAATTCCTTTGCTCCCTTACATCCTTGTGACTCCTAACCCAAAACATCTGATAACTCCATAAGACCCCGAGAGAATTACCCTCCTTGAGATATCCTTTAGATTTGAGATGGACACAGAGATACACCTTCAAGCCATGCCTTGATACCAGAGGCTTGTATCTAAGACATCCATCTGTCCCCTAACTGTGAGGCTCACCCCTATGTCTTCAGGCAAACCTTCTCCCCCTTGTGCCTCAGTGCTTACCACTCTAGAGTCATGTCTTCACTGTGGAATAGAGTATAAAGACCCCAGACTTGATGTTCTCTAGGAGGCAGCTTTCCACCTCTGCTGGCCTCCTGGCCAGATTCAACATTATCTTCTAAATGAATACATTTCTCTTTTTATTTATTTATTTTTAAACCCTTACCTTCCATCTTGGAGTCAATACTGTGTATTGGCTCCAAGGCAGAAGAGTGGTAAGGGTGGGCAATGGGGGTCAAGTGACTTGCCCAGGGTCACACAGCTGGGAAGTGACTGAGGCCGGATTTGAACCCAGGACTTCCCATCTCTAGGCCTGGCTCTCAATCCACTGAGCTACCCAGCTGCCCCCTCTTTTTATTTTTAAGCTAAATTTCGGAGTCTTACTTTCTTGCAAAGGGTATGCCCTTCCCAAACCGAAGGGGGCCACCTCAAGCAAAACAATATAATAGCAAATGGGGAAAACCATATAGTAGGGCCATTTTTAGTTCACCATAAACAAGAGAACACTCTCCCACAAACTCAAACACCAATGAAGAATTTTTTAAAAAAATCCTATTCCTGGGGGCAGCTGGGTAGCTCAGTGGATTGAGAGTCAGGCCTAGAGACGGGAGGTCCTAGGTTCAAATCCGGCCTCAGACACTTCCCAGCTGTGTGACCCTGGACAAGTCACTTGACCCCCATTGCCCACCCTTACCACTCTTCCACCTATGAGTCAATACACAGAAGTTAAGGTTTTAAAAAAAAAATCCTATTCCTTTCCCAAGAAAATCCCTGCTCCAAGAGGAAGGAAGACTAGCTTTCATCCTGCTAGAACAACTCTGGGCATCTGCTTGTCTCCTAAACTGTCATTTACTGAAATTCGTCTCTGGAGCTGTCCCTAGTTGTGTGTGTGCCCCTCCTACCTCAGACTTCTTGGCTGAGGTCCATTGAAGCTCCACCCTGTTTCTTATCATTGCTGTTTCTGTTGGATTCTTTTTGATTTGGGCTACCCCAGATTGCAGGCCTTGGGCAAGGGGATGATTCTCTTATATTCAGACTTCTCATGCCCCATGCCTAGGGCAATATGTCAATTCTCCAGCCTGTCTTTTCTCTTCCCTCACAGCTCATCCAATCTCTCCCCATTCTCATCTTTCCCAACTCAGAGGATTATATAATCATTGATCATTAGAGTGGCAAAGGAGTTTAAGATTCACTTGGTTCAAATCTCTAAAAAAAAAAACTGCAAGAGGGGGCAGCTGGGTGGCTCAGTGGATTGAAGTCAGACCTAGAAATGGGAGGTCCTGGGTTCAAATCTCACCTCAGACCCTTCCTATCTGTGTGACCCTGGGCAAGTCACTTAACCCCAACTGCTTAGCCTTTATCACTCTTCTGCCTTGGAACCAATGCATAGTAATGATTCTAAGATGGAAGGTAGGGTTTAAAAAAAAAAAAAGAATTGTAAAATACCTTTCTTAGCCCACTAGATCAGTGATGGGCAAACTTTTTAAAGAGGGGGGCCAAAGGAAAGGAAATGCTCTTCCATCAGTCTGCTCCTAAGGCAACTCTTTCGAAGTTTCATTGTATTGTATCCTACTCATTGTATTTATCAGATTACGAATAGTGTCACCCTGCCAGATAGAACATTTCAGGGCCCCCCCCCCAATCTGGCCCATTGGCCATAGTTTGCCCATCACTGCTCTAGATTCCAAGATCTTTGAAGGCAGGAACTCTGACTTGCCTCTTTTTGTGCCCCCAGCACTTAGCACAGTGCCTAGCACATAGTAGGAGTTCAATCCATAGATATTTATTAATTGAATAAAGAAATGAATTAAATAAAGGAATGAACCCACTCCAAAGAGAGTCCTCAATCCTTACTCCTAGTTGGGTTAGGATGAGTGACTTTCTTTTTCATCTCTTCCCTCCTCTGAAAATAGGCAGCATTCCTCCCTGAACAGTCTCTAACTCATGCAATATCTTCCTGAGAGCAGTAGTTAAAAAAATATAATAATACAGACAGACAAAATCTAGTCTTTGGTCCTTTGGACTCCTAACATATCTTCGATGCCTTCTAATGCCAGTAAACTCTGCCCTACCACTGGCATTCCTACAGTCAGTCATAATAAAGATCTTGTGTCTTTATTGGTATTAGAAAGTATATAATATAAAAACAAAAGACAAACTCTACTTCAAAAATAGAAAGGTGAATATTGCTATTAACATCTACCATTCTCCAACCTATGCTTAAGCCAGGAGAGTTTTCCTAACTATCCCTGGTGCATTCTTTTTTTAAAAAACCCTTACCTGCCATCTTAATGTGTATTCATTCTAAGGCAGAAAAGCAGAAAGGGCTAGGCAATGGGGATTAAGTGACTTGCCCAGAGTTACACAGCTTGGAAGTATCTGAGGTCAGATTTGAACCCAGGATCTTCCATCTCTGGGCTGGATCTCTATCCACTGAGCCACCCAGCTGTCCCCCCTGCCCTGATGTACTCTTGATTCATTCACACCTGCATGTTTTTATACATACTCTATTTCCCACTTAACATATCTTCTTGACTACCTTCCTCGAGTAGTACTATCTACAACCCATCCTTCAAGCTCCAATGGTTTTATGTATATATATGCATATGTATACATACACATATACACACATATAAAATAGTTTATTATATATTGTTATATAACATATATGTTATATGTAATGTTAGACATGGATGAGAAAACGGAGGTTTGGAAAAGTTAAGTAAATTTGGCTAGAACCACACAGATTTAAAGGTTTGAACTTGAACCCAGATTTTCTAACTCCAAGACAATGCTCCTTCTATAGGGTGTGAGGTGAAAGCTCTGAGCCCCACACAGGGTGCCTTTTGCTGAAGTTGACAACACATTGAGTTCTGATTGTTGGGTGAGTAAACCCAATCAACCCTCCCCATTCTCATCTTTCTCAGCTCACATGATTAAACAATTGTTGATCATTATAGTTGCTCCAAAGGAGTTTAAGGTTCCCTTGGTCCAGATCTTTAATTTTATAGAAAAAAAAAAGTAGGGCTCACAGAGCTGTCTTCTGCTCATAGTCGCATAAATATTTAACAAGGATGTCAAGCTTAACACCCAATTCTCCATGGTTTTCTGTTATCTGGCATTGATTCTCAGAATTGTGGAAGATTGAGCTTCAGGGGTATCAAACTCAAATGAAAACAAAGGGCCACTGAACTGTATATAACCATGCCTTTGGGCTACACACTGACTAAAAAACCCACAGAAGTAAGCTATTCCTCAGTTGACAAATGGCCAAAGTATGTGAGCAAGCAGTTTTCAGATGAAGAAATCAAAGCTATCAATAATCATAGAAAATGTTTGAAATCATTTTTGATTAGAGAAATGCGAATTAAAACAACTCTGAGGTACCACCTCACACCTATCAGATTGGCCAGGAAAGTGATCAGTGTTGGAGGGGATGTGGCAAAATTGGGACACTAATGTACTGTTGATGGAATTGTGAACTGATCCAACCATTCTGGATAGTAATTTGGAACTATGTCCAAAGGGCTATAAAATTACGCATCCCTTTTGACTCCATAATAGCACTACTAGGTCTGTATCACAAAGAGGTTATAAAAAAGGGGAAAGAATCTATTTGCACCAAAATATTTATAGCAGCTCTTTTTGTGGTGGCAAAGAGTTAGAAATTGACGGCATGTCCATCAGTTGGGCAATGGCCAAACAAATTGTGGCATATGATGTTGATAGAATACTATTGTCCTGTAAGAAATGAAAAACTGCATGATTTCCAAAAAAGCTGGAAAGACCTACATGAGCTGATGCAGTGAAATAAGCAGAACCAGGAAAACATTATATATGGTAACTGCAACATTGTGGAATGAACAAATGCGATAAATTTTGCAACTAAGCAATACAATGATCTGGAACAATTCTGAAGATTTTATGACAAAGAATGCTAACCACCTCCAGAGAAACAATTATTGGAGTTGAAATGCAGATGAAAGCATACAATCTTTTATATTACTTTATTTAGGTTTTTATTTGGGGTTTTGGTTTTATATGATTATTCTCTTACAGCAATGAACAATATAGAAATATATTTTACATGACAATACATATATAACCCAGATCAAGTTGCTTACCATTTCCAGGAAGGGGAGGGATGGGAGGGAGGGAGACAATTTGGATCTTATAACTTCAGAAAACTTATGTGGAAAATTATATATAATTGGTAAAATGAAATATCTTTTTAAAAGCCCACATAGGCATATATATCTTTTTAAAATTAATTTCTTTATTTTGCTAAATTTTTCCCAGTTATATTTTGGGCTGCACCTGGAAGTACCGTAGGCTACGTGTGGGCTATGTTTGATATCTCTTAGCTTTATGACCTTCCAACTTCAAATTTCTATGATATTCTTGGGCCCACCACTGTAAAGTCCACCTTTCTAAATCAGGGTAATTATCTGCTGAAAAGCCTTCCATGGCTTCCCATAAGTATGATGATTGACTCCTATGTCTTACATTAATGCACCCTCGAAATCTGATTCCATTTTGGCTAATGAGGTAGTATAGGTATAACTGAAAGAGAGATGGACTTGGAGTCAGGATTCTTCTAAGGCTGGGTTACCATGAGCAAGTCACATAATTATTCTGAGTCTATTTACTCATATGTAAAATGGAGGGCAGAATACTTAAAGGATCATAGATCTTGAGTGAGAAAGGATTTTAGAAGCAAGGAAGTCTAAACCCTTGATTTTGCAGATGAGGAAACTGAGTTCCAGAGAAATTAAGTAATTTATCCAGAGTTACACAACTTCTAATAAGTGTCTGAGGCAGGATTTGAACTCAAATATTCCAAGCCCAAGGTGTCATTCTTGGTAAATCTTAGAAGTCCTATAATAAAGTGGTCTAAATAAAACTGATTGCTGAAAGAGTATGATACTGAGATTAATGCAAAGAAGACATATCAGAAGGTGTCTTCCCTACATTCCTTGTAGAGGTAGAGGCCTATGGATATAGAACACTACATATAATATCAACATTTTTCTGATATGTTTGTTAGTTTTGCTGAACTTTGTTTTTCGTTTTTTATTTTTATTTTTTGTTATAAAGGATGGCTCTATTTTGGGAAAGAATGTGTTATAAAAACAAAAAACAAAATATATTTCAAAAATAGAAATTTGAATTATTATTATTAACTCATCTTCTTCCATTTTTCAACCCAAGTCATGCTCCAAACAAGACAGTTTTCCCAATTATATCAGGCATATTCTTGACTCATTCCTACCTGCTTGCCATGGTACATGCTATGTTCCTTACCTAACATACCATTTTGACTATTGTCTTTCTTCCCAACCCTACTCATCCTTCAAGGGCAGGCTCAAGTCTTTCACAAATTATTCCATGACCTCCCCCTTCTTCTGAATCCCCAAAGCCTTTTCTGTCTGTGTTGGAGGCAGATGATTGGCTCATCGGATAGAGCACTGGATCTGGAGTCAGGAAAACTGGAGTTCAAATCTGACCTGGGACACTTCATATCTTAGTTGAACTGTTCATCTTCTTCATCCTTCTCTTCTGACCTCCTTCCTTTCCTCTTCCCTTTTCTTCTCTCTCCCTTCTTTCCTTCCTTCTCTCTCTTCCTCTTCTGACCTCCTTCCTCTCCTTCTCTCTCCTCTCCCTTCTTTCCTTCCTTTTCCCTCTTCCTCTACCTTCTCTTTCTCCCTTTTTCCCTTCCATCTCCCTCTTCCTCTTCTGACCTTCTTCCTCTAATCTTTCTCTTCTTCTTTCCTTCCTTTTCCCTCTTCCTTTTCTGACCTCCTTCCTCTCCTTCTCTCTCCTCTCCCTTCTCTTTCTCCCTTCTTTCCTTCTTTCTTTCTCTTCCTCTTCTGACCTCTTTTTTCTTTTCTCTCCTTCCCTTTTTAGCACTCCCTTCTTCCAATCTTCCCCCCTTCCTTCCTCTCCCTCTCTTCTCCTACCCCTTCTCTTCCTTCTCTCTCTCCTTCTTTTCTTCCCTCTCTTTCCTTCTCCCTCTTCCTGCTTCCCTTTCCTTCACCCTTTCATCTCTCTCTCCCTCTCCCACCCTTTCTTTTCTCTCCCCATTTCTCTTCCACCTTCCATCTAGCTAGCTCTCTCTTCAAAGCAGACTAGGCAAACAGAACCAAACTTTGAGCTCAGCACAGACGGATGTGGGGGCTGTTGTGGGCAATCAGCCCAGATGAAGGCTCACACTAACTTTGTCTTCCAGCTTCTTGGAAACCCGATGGGCCTGCTGGCTTTACAGGTGGCCTGGGAGGTAGGAGCTGTCCCTGAGTCCCTCCTCATTCTCCCTTATTCAAGTCATTCTCTTCTCCAAGCTAGTTCAGTAATCCTCCAGGCTACCTCGATTGCCTGGAGGCCAGCCAGGGGCTCTCAGACCCCACCCACAACCTCTTCTTCTTGGAATAGCTTAGTTACTTCCTCACATCCCACCTTCCTCCCTGGAGCCTTCTCAGAATAATCTGGAAGGAGCCGAAGCCTTCTCCCAAGTCCTCCTTCCTCCTCATAAATGCCAAGTGGGCCATGTTACCACTCAGTGCCCCACCATTGCAATTCTCCTATACCTTGGCAGCATTGTTTGTTTTTATTATATGTTATTAATTAACTAATTAATTAATAACATTACGTATAATGTTATTAAATAACATTATTAAATTTTATTTAAATATTTGTTTATTAAGGGTCTGCTATTCAGGGGCTATGATAAATTCTAGGGGGAGTTGCAAAGACTTGGTTCCAGATCTCAAAGAGCTCTTAGTCTAGAGACCTGATCCAATCCAATAAGCATTTCTTAAGCCCCTACTGTGGGTGGAGCACTGTGGATGCAATTAAACTTCCTGCCCTCAAGGAGTTTACAATCTAATGGGGGGAGAAAATGCATACACAGAAGAAGGAAAGGAAGGTGGGGGATAGTCCAGGAGGTACTTGTAGTGGGAGCATATTTTTGTGCAGTTGGAACCAGCAGAGCAGCAGATGCAGAGTGGAGTGAGCTGAAAAGTCCAATCTCTGTATTTCTATAAAGGAAGGTATGGGGAAATTCCAATCCTTGAGTCCTCCAGTCAGAGGAGAAAGATGGCAGAGGAAGGAGGTTTTAGCTGAGAAGATTAGAATTGATCCTGTTCAGTGGATTGTGTGCCAGGTTTAAGAGTTAGGAGCACCTGGGTTCAAATCTGTCCTCAGACTCTTTCTGGCTGTGTGACCCTGGGCAAGACACTTAACCCCAATTGCCTACGTCTTACCACTTTTCTTCCTTGTATTGATTTTAAGTCAGAAAGAAAGGTTTTAAAAAAGTGTATTTGGGGTCATTTTCTTATTGGTCTTATTTACAAGTTATTGATTTAGTCCTGTTCTGCTTTTGTCCTGTAACTACTTTAAGTCATGGTTCTTTGTTGCTGAACTTAGTCCAGAATTCAGCAGGACTATAATGGACTAAGTTGAAAAACCCAGCTCTCCCAGTCATTGATTTTTTTCTTGCCTCAAGGAATTTTCCCTGGCCTTGGAGCCTGTGTGAGAAAGAAAGGGAGTTGAGTCTGATATCTTTAGCCACCAAGGTAGCCTTCTAGAATATTTGGTTTGTCCTCCAAAAGCCTGGGCTGCTGTCCTGCACCTGGATTCTAACAATGAGTCTTAGTCTCTAGGGAGAAGAAGGAGGGTCATCTCTAGCCTCCATTACCAAATTTCCGTCCAATCATGTTGTTCCCTCTGCTTCTTCAGCCAATCATTTTGTACTCAGTCCCATGATGTCATCTCCTTGTTCTGCTCTTCATCCTGCATTCCCCAAAATCCTATAAAAAGGGAACTGTCTGTCTGCTCTGGGTTTTTTGGTAGGGATGGAGGCGAGCCACTCACCTACTTATTGACAGGTAGCATGCCCCTGCTAATAAATATTATCTTGCTTGGAGATCTGCCTCGGTTTACCCTTTTGTTAAAAATTCTACTATAACACAGTCAAGGCTTGAGTTAGCGGATGAGGAGCCCACAGACAAGCACTCAGAGAGGTAAGATACCAACGCACATAGCTTTAATATTTTATGTGATAATGATAATAACTAGCATCTGCATTGTCCTTTAAAGTTTGCAAAGCACTTTACATGCATTTTCTCATTTGATCCTCACAATGCTATGCAGTAGGTACTATTACTATCTCCATTTTACAAATGAATAAACTGAGCCTGACAGAGGTTAAATGACTTGTCCAGGGTCCAAGTAAGAGTCTGAGACAGGATCTGAACTCCAATCTACCTGATTCCAAGTCCAATGCTCTATTTACTATATTATCTAAGTGCATTAAGAAGAGGTCTAAGGGGAAATAGATTAGGGTTCTTGAAAGAGATGGCAGTTGAGATACACTTTCAAGGATAGGTAGGGATTTGATAAGTGATGATGGTAAAGTAAGGCATCCTTGGCTCAGGGAATAGCAAAGGATGACAGGAGATACCTCAGAGTCCTTGTAATTCAAATCCCTCAGTTTGCATGTAGCTCATCCTGCCCCCTCATTCTCCTCCCATCTTGGGGCATGCTTTGTCAGCATTCCAATCAATCACATGGAAGCTTGGAGTGGGGCCTCCCCACCCCCTTACCCCTGTCACCCCAACTTCAGATAAACTCTGGCAGCCATGATGACTCAAGGGCTTGTACTATGTTGGGTACTGGGCCAGAAACTTTGTGGGTATGCTAGAGGGAAGATTGCTACGCCTCAGGCCTCTCTTCCTGCCACTTTCAAAGTATATGGATAACTTAGCTCTTGAGAATGTCGATGGGATTGCAGGGGGAAGCCCCCCACCCAACCACCAGCTAAAACCTGTGTCTAGGATGGGGCCACTTTCTACTTGTGTCTTTCTGCCTTTGATCCCCGGCCTTGTGAACTTTCAAAAGGTAGCTGGCATCTTCTACATCCCAGGTACCTGAGTATCAAAATAGTAAGTATAGAGCAATTCTGGTGGCAAAACCAGCAGATACATACTGGTTGAAAGGGAAAGTGTCCTTTTCAAGAGACTACTAGAAGAAAAAGAGCCTGTATGCTATTTATTTTTAACTGGGAAATAGCCTACTTTCTCTTGATAGCCCTGAAAATCTTATAAAATTATAGAAATCTAAAAGTGAAAGGGGTCTTGTTGATCAATTTGTTATCATCAAATATCTGAGTTTGAATCTTACCTCCATTTTTTACTACCTATGTGACCTTGGGCAAATCACTTTACCTTCGTGGTCCTCAGTTCCCTCATTGCCAAGTGCAGGGATTGGAGTAGATTATGTCCGACGCTCTAAATCTTGACTTGCTCCTGAATTGGATTTTAGTGAGGCAGAGTTGCATGAAGTTGTCAGCCTTCTGACTCTTCTAAAGACTCTTCTAAAGTCATTGGAGACTAAGGGACAAAAATCAGGATAATTTGGTGATGGCTGGGGATGCAGTGGATGACCTTGGTGTCTTTGATGTCCAACCAAGCTCAAAACACTACACAACTCTTAAAAACAAAACAAATATGTGGTCACATCTCAATACCCCCTACCCAAGTTCTCACCAATAAAACCCTCTCCTAATGCAAAAGTTGGTGTTTAATTTGTAAAGGACCCGTAATAGCATGGGGTGCTGTCTTTTTTTCAAGTGTATTGGATTTAAGTGAAACGGAGTTGCACAAAGTCATCAGCCTCACACTCTTGTAGGAGTAAGTTAGGGATAGAGTGATTTCAGGGTGTAGCTAAAAGAAGATACAAGCCCTGGGAGAAGATTCTGGGAAGGAAAAAGGAATTGTGGGAGTGTGACTGTTTGAACTGTCACTATTTCCTTCTGGGATTTCAACTGACATGGAAGGAGGGTTTTACTCTCTGCCTTAATTTCCACTGAGGAGAAAGGAAGTTTTGCTCAAAGAGATTCTCCCTAGGCAGTCATAATTTCATGGAGATATTATTTGACTCCTAGGTTGAAGATCTGCTTTGGAGAAAACCATTTCCCGGAGTATAGAGATCATCTGTCAGAGACCATCTCTAGAAATCCTCTTTTGGTCAAGGTAATCCAGAGATTTTTATCTGGGACTTTGGATTACTGAGGGCAGCCAAACCCAGGCTTTTCCCTTTCCTTTTTGTTACTCACTAATGGACAGATCAGGTTAGAGTCAGATAATGTTGGGGGTTTTTAGTTAATATCAGGGAGCTGTAAGCAGGGCCCTGAGAAGAGACAGAAGACTCAGGTTAGAGTCAGATAATGTTGGGGGTTTTTAGTTAATATCAGGGAGCTGTAAGCAGGGCCCCGAGAAGAGACAGAAGACTCTCCTTTTGCAGGAGACGTAGAAGTTTGGGTGGAGCTTAGTTTCTAAGAGTTTTAGGGTCTTACCTAACAGTTTTCCTTACTCCCCTTTATAAAATAAATTGTTTGTTTTTTTTTCACAAGCCAAGGAGTTTGTGCTTTACTGGTGGGTTTTAACATCTCACATCCCTCTAGGACAGTTCCCTATTACACTCTCTTCCAGAGTCATCCAAGTCCATTGGCAATACAAAAGTCAGGATGACTGGCAATGGCCTGGGATGCCTTGGCTTGGCATCTTCTATATCTAACCAAGCTCTAAGTGCACCATGTCACCTGCTTTGGCCACCTTCATGACCATTGAAACAAATTGTTCTCATTCACCCATTCTTCCAAGAGATGTTATCACATGCTTGGGGGGTAGGCATCCCTCTAGATCACCAAAAGTTTACAGCCTATTGGTTACACTCAACCTGTTTTATCCCCTCTGCCCAGATGGTTTTACCAAGGTATGGCTGCTTCACATGCTAGAGCTTCTTAAAGCCATAGGTGAGAGTTGGGTGGCAGATGGACACCAAAAGGTGGATGAGCAGCTCTGAAAAGGGCTCAGTAAACCCTCACACCAGAGGTGCTAGTCTTCCCTGAACACCCCATCATCCCTAATGCAAAACTATATTTAGGTCAGTGGTTCCCAAACTTTTTTGGCCTACCGCCCCCTTTCCAGAAAAAATATTACTTAGCCCCCTGAAAATTAATTTTTTAAAAATGTTAATAGCAATTAATAGGAAAGATAAATGCATCTGTGGCCATCACCGCTTCCCTGGATCGCTGTAGCACCCACCAGGGGGTGGTGGTGCCCACTTTGGGAATCGCCAATTTAGGCAAAACAAACCAACACATTGGCCATATTTGACAACATATAGCTTCTGTATCTGAAGTCCACCTGGGACAAAAACCTCTGTCAAAAGAAGGAAAGTATGTTTTACTGTCTGTTCTCTAGGGTAAAAACTGGTCACTATATTGATCAGTTTTCTAATGTTATCTTATTACTCTTTTCCTTTACATTATAGTTGTTATTGCAAAAATCATTCCCTTGGTTCTGCTTAATTTTCTGCATCAGTTTTTACAGTTCTTCCCAATTTTCCCTGAATTCTTCCTCCTTATTATTTTTTTATTGTACAACCCATTACTCTCATATTCTATTCATTAAGCCGTTCACTAATGGATTGGGTACTCATTATGTTTCCAGTTTTTGCTCCCACAAAGAGTGCTACTAAAAACCTTATTGTATATACACTATCCTTTGTTCTACATGGGAAAACCGCAATAGTGAGAGAAGTAAGGTGCCCACATTGACCGAGCAGGGCAGGGGCAGGGCTTCACATTTCCTTCCCCACACCCATCACACACACAGAGCCTCAATGACAATGTTTCTGCTAGTTACAAATGTCTCTGAACTTGTTTTGAAGCTATTTATGTGTTCGTATTTATTTATTCAGGTACCTTTCAGGATGGGCTATTTCATAAGTTTACTACCCACTGTGTGAAGTAGGATTTCCTTTAATTTGTCTTAAATTTGCCTTTTCTAAGCTTCAAAGGCAGCCCTTGAGTTTTAACATTCTAGGGTTTGGAAGGCAAGTCCAAAGCTACCCTCTCGCATCAGGGGAACTGGGATCCAATTCCCTCCTAGCCTCAAAATTCCTATCTAAAGAATCCTAATCATTCTATTTTTACCTCATGGGGTCCTACACACTTCCCCCACACCCTTTTCCTATCCTGAAACACCACATAAAATAAATACATAATACAACCTTTTCTGTAGAGAACATTGTTCTATAGGCACCAAATAGCACAAAATTTAAAGGAGATGGTGCTAGAAAGGATGTTTATTGGTTTGGGAGTCAGAGGACCTGGGTTCAAATCCAACCTCTGATATTTTGTCATTGTTCATTTCAGTTGTTTCCAATTCTTGGTGAGCCCATTTGAGGTTTTCTTGGCAAAGATACTGGAGTAGTAATTTGCCATTTCCTTCTCCAGTTCATTTTACAGAGGAGAAAATGGAGGCAAACTGACTTGTGCAGCTAGTAAAGTATCTGAGGCCATATCTGAACACATGAGTCTTCTTGACTCCAGGAGTGGAGTTTTATCCACTGTGCACCTAGCTGCTCCACCTCTGATTTTTGCTACCTGCATACCCATAGGTAAATAAATCAACCTCCCTAGACTGTCCTCTTGTCTTTAAAATGAAGGGGTTAGACTAGATGGCCTCCAAGGTCTTGTCCGGCTTTAATTCCAAAATCCTATCATCTATGACCTCTCAGTGACCTCTCAATGGTCCCTTAACTTTTAGGCCTTCTATTTATCCAATTATTCAACTTGTGGGGGTGTCTTAAGGATTGTTTCTCTATTGATTAATTTTATTATTAATAATTTATTAAGATATGAATATATACAAAATATTGCATTAACCATAAAGCACTATCATCATTAATGGTGGTACTGATGTTATTACTCTCTTTGACTTTCTACAGCTTTAAGTCCTAAAATCCTATATATGGTAAAATATTTGCTACTCTCTCTGGAGTCAGAAGATGGAAGTTCACATTCTGCCAATATAATTTACTACCTGTTTGAGCTTGGGCAAGTCCCCTAACTTCTGCCGGATGGGGACCCATGGGACTCAGCCCTTGGAGTATGTTTAATGATAGGGCTGTGTCCTGGGCCCCTTTTGGAAAGGGGTGCTTTCTGGTTCAGCACAGAAGGATTCGCATTTGAAGATAACAGAGAAATGCTTATTGGCCCTTTGGTCTCTAGGATGGAAAGAAGGCTGATACCTGGGCTCTGGGCTCTTGCTGAAAGAGAATTTTTTTTAAACCCTTCTCTTTTGCCTTAGAATCAATATTGCGTATTGGATCCAAGGCAGAAGAGCAGTAAGGGCTAGGCAATTGGGGTTATGAGACTCACCCAGGATAGGAAGTGTCAGGGGCCAGATTTGAACCCAGGACTTCCTGTCTCCACACTTGACTCCCAGTCCACTAAGCCAACTCACTGCCTCCTTGCTGAAGGATATTTTTAAGCAGGGGCTTAGTCACCATGATGCATTCATGAGCAAGGATGGGGTGGATGGGTGGGGAGAGAATTGGCCACCAAATCAGGGAGAGCTGCCCATTCACGGTAGGCTTTGAGAGGGGTGACTCAGCTCTCTTCCTGTCCATCAAGCACGGCAGGCTCCTTTAAGTTCTATTTGTTCTATTTCAGATTTCTAACTGGAAGATCCCTCCCATTCCCCATTCCCCCCAGTAGCAGTGGGAACATGACAAAGGGAATATGGGCTGCTTGCCCAGGTGAGTCTGAGACTAACTCTCAAGTCTGTAACAAATAAAATTGATATAGAAGGAAATATTTTAAAATATTAGGGTTTTATTGTAATCCATATTGGTAATTTTAAAAAAACCACACGCCTGCTAAGATTTAATTCAAATGCCCTGCCATGCTTTTCCCCTGGCTGCTTCATAGGAAAGAGAGTGTCCCAATCAAGTTCGGTCATGCCCAATTCTCTGTGACCCCATTTGGGGGTTTTCTAGGCAGAGACACTGGAGTGGTTTGCCATTGCCTTCTCCAGCTCATTTTACAGACAAGGAAACTGAGGCAAGCAGGGTTAAGTGACTCACCCAGAGTCATATAGCTAATGAGTGTCTGAGGCCAGATTTGAACTCATGAAGATGAGTTTTCCCGATTCCAAGCCAGAGAAAATAAAAGGCTGACACCCCCTCTTTAGAGTCAGGCTGGGCTCCTCCAGAACATGAATCTTGACCTCACAGGAGTCCAGAACTGGAGTCTCGTATGGTAGTAAGTATTCCTCTTGAGTCATGAGTTTTAAACTTAAAATGAGGGAGTTGGCCTAGATTCCCTTTCCACCTCTAAATCTATATTCCTTTACCTTCCTCCAGTAAGAAACTCCCTACCAACTCCATGAACCGAAGACTACCGCCAGGCTGGCTTTGCTAACTCCCCATCAATGCTGTTGAGCCATCCATCACTTACTTTCAAGCTTGGATTATTTAATACTATATGCCAGGCCCTTTGCCAGGCATTGAAGACTCAGAGCAAAGGTGAGAAAAGTCCCTGCCTTCCAGAAGTTTACATTGAAGTCAATAAGTGAATACTTACTGCCTAGAGTCTCAGTCCCAGATGTCACAACACTAGCATGTACATTCCAAAAGAATTAAAATGAATGTGCCAAACCTCAGATAGGCCTTCAAAAGATAATACATTGAAGCAAAAGGCCCATCAGTGCAGATAAGACCACAATAATGTCATCATAGAACGTCAGGTCTGGAAGGACGCAGGATATTGGAAATAGAAGAGATTATAGACCACAGAGAATATTAGAGCTCTGAAGGGACATTAAATTTAGGATGTGAGGGCTAGACAAACAGGGATGCACTGGAGCCTAGGCAGCACAATGGATAGAGCACTGGGCTTGGAAACAGGAAGACATCTTCATGAGTTCAAATCCAACCTCAGACACTAGCTGTATGAATCCTGTTTGCCTCGGTTCCTCATCTACAAAATGAGCTGGAGAAGAAAATGGCAAATCTCACTCCATTATCTTTGCCAAGAAAACCAGAGAGTCAGATGGCGTAAAATGACTGAACAACAAGTAAGAGCTATAAGCAGGGATGTGCTAGATGTGCTTATACTGGCTTTGGAGAGCTGATGGTTAAATTTTCAGTGTGAGAATTTGTTCCTTGGAAATAAAATCAAACCAAGGCTTGATTTTGTTTTGTTGATTACCTAGACTTTAAAAAAATATAATGGAGAAAATGTCAAAAATAGGAATTAAACGTGAAAGTATATCTGCATTTTTTTTTCTTCTGGAGAGTCAGTGGCTAAATATTATCAGTATATGCCTGGTAGCTAGGTCTTTGAGTAGATAAATCAGGAAGATAGTCGTGAAGACCCGAGTTAAAATCCAACCTCAGACACTTACTAGCTGTGTGACTCTGGGTAAGTCATTTAATCATGTTTGCCTCAGTTTCCTTATCTGGAAAATTGGAGAAGAAAATGGCAAACCACTCTAGTATCTCTGCCAAAAACAACAAATCAGACCTTGAAGAATCAAGCATGACTGAAACTACTGGACAACAACAAAAATAAGAAACCCTAAAATGATGAATGTTAGAGGTGAGAAGTTTTAACTCATAACTCGGTGTTTTTTGCTTAGAATAGAGAATGTGAGGACATACTTAGAATATAGAGTTTTAGGATGAAAAAGACCATGGAACATAGAATGGAAGGGCTTAGAGGGACTTCCGGGAGGGCTGTCAAAGCCTGTAGAACTCAGAATGTTGGAGGTAAGAGGTCTCAGCTCCCAATCCTCTCCTCTTTCCACTAACCCACGCTGCGTGGGAGGCCTGCGCCCATCATTAGTGTAAAGCATCTGCAAATAACCAAACACACTTAAAACTCTCCAGCAGAAAATAACCAAGTAATTAGTAGCAGGTTGTTTATTGGGGAGGGAAATGTAGCAATTAGAAAGCCATTTGGGGGAAACTATTGAAGTTGTATGATGGGCTCAGAAGAACGCCTTGGGATATCTGTGTGCAGTATTTCAACCAGATAGATAGGAAAGGAGCCTGAACTCTGAAAGGCCATCAAAATAAATCACAGCTAGACGGGTGTTTGCCCATAGGGCCTGCCTGGTATGCTGGGATTGGGGGTGGAGGTGGCTGTGGTGAGCCTGTATCTGGGGGAGGACTCAATCACATCAGGATCCTGGGAAAAAGCCCACAAGGCTGGCAAGCGAGGGGACAACATTTCAGAGGCTGGCGCACAGGCTGTTGTTTCCTGGAGTTCTGGTGACAGATGTCTCCTTGGGGCTGAACTCGCAGCCCATAGCAATCAGGGGACAGCCTACATTCTGGCTGTCAGGAGAGGTGTTGAAGCTGGAGACAGGAGAGAATCATAGCATGTTGGAGCTGGAAGGGATCTCGGAGATCAGAACAACTAATTTATTTAGCACTGTAAGGCTTGCAAAGCCCTCTCGTAACAGCATGGTGGGATAGGTAGTAAACAAGGATGGCTCTTGAACTGCATCTATGGATAAAGTGGATTAGAAGGCTCATCACCTACAAGTCTCAAATAGCTTCATCCAAGGCACATCTCAAACCCTGGAGGCTGACTGTCCATCCTCTGTGTCTCTGGCTCATGACTTCCCAATAGAACCCTCTCAGAGAATGCACCCAACTCCCTGGAGGTCTTCTTCTAGGTCTTTTGGTGTCCTGAGGGTACAAGCAAGTGCTCTTGCCTTCTGTAAATCTTCTTTTTAAAAAACAACAGATCTTCTGTCTTAGAATCAATACTGAGTATTACTTCCAAGGCAGAAGAATGGTAAGGGCTAGACAACCGGGGGCTTAGTGACTTGCCCAGAGTTACATAGCTAAGACATATCCGATTTGAATTTAGGACCTCCCTTCTCCAGGTCTGACTCTCTATCTACTGAACCAATGAGCTGTCCCATCCCTCTTCACTTTCACTCCATGACCTCAAAACCTTTATTTCTCACCAGAATTTTTATAGCTGTATCTAGATATATTCTCACATTCTATATTCTAGGCAAAGAGCATTGAGCAGTAAATTGAGATCTCTCACCTCTAATAATCCGTGTTCTTTTTTAAACCTTTACTTTTGGGCTTAGAATGAATACCAAGTATCAGTTCCAAAGCAGAAGTGATATAAGAGTTAGACAATTGGGGTTAAGTGACTTTCCCAGGGTCACACAGCTCAAATATAGCTGAGACCAAATTTGAACTTGGGTCCTTCCTCCAAGTCTGACTCTCTATCCACTGAACTACCTAGTTGCCTCTAATATTCTGTGTTCTAAGGTCTCTTATAAACAGTGGTATACTGGTAAATGTTTAACAACTGACTATCTAAAAGAAAAGAAATTATAGTAGGCATTCTTAATCTTTTCTATGTCGTGGATCCCTTTGACAGAGTAGTAAAACATGTAGATCCCCTCTCAGAATGTTTTGTAAGTGTTAAAATTAATGGTTCGGCTAAATATATGAAAATTGTAAATCTTTTATTTATAAAAGAGGTGAAAAGAGTGAAATACAAAAGGATAAAAAAGACATTAACCTATCCAACTAAATATTGTTCCAATACTTGGCTCAGTTAGGACTTGTTAACCTACAATCAGAATTAAACTATCTCCAGAAGACAGGAAGGGAAAACCAGTTATCCATTCACCCAAGGCAATAACTGGAGCTGAAGGTGGCTCCTGAGGCCTACTTTCTTCTTTGAGCCAACCTTTTTCTTGAAGCCAAGTTCCTTCTTGGTGTTCACTCTCTACTACAATCCTTCACCAGACCTCCTTCACCAGACTTCTTCACCAGACTGACTGCTCAGGGATTTTCATGGCTTTTATGGTGGTTTCCTGTCCCTGTCTCTTTTCATGGGGGCCAATCACAGTTTCCAAATTGTCTGAGTTCTCACTTTTGGAACCACACCTTTCTGAGTGTGTGAACTCTTAAATTTTTGGCTTGTTCTCAAGTAAGGTGTGAACTCACTAAGTGGTTTGTGGACTCCTCAACTCTTAAATTTCTGGCTTGTTCTCACCTAGCATCAAGTAAGGTGTGAACTCACAAAGAACCAAAATTCCCTTTCACAGTTTTTAAAATCATAAATTAAGATTCAGAGGATTACAAAGGAAAATCACTTTCCTGAAGTACAGTTAGATAGACAAACAGATACATACATACATACATACATACATACATACATACATACATACATACAGATGCTTGGTTAAGAATCCCTGGCTTATATGTTCTTTGTGGTGGCAAAAAATTGGAAAATGAGGGAATGCCCTTCAATTAGGGAATGGTTAAACAAATTGTGTTATCTACTGGTGATGGAATACTATTGTGGTCAAAGGAATAATAAAGTGGAGGAATTCCATGTGAACTGGAAAGACCTCTAGGAATTGATGCAGAGTGAAAGGAGCAGAGCCAGGAGAACATTGTACACAGAGACTGATACACTGTGGTAAAGTTGAACATAATGGACTTCTGTACTAGCAGCAATGCAATTACCCAGGACAATTCTGAGGGATTTATGGAAAAAAACACTACCCACATTCAGAGGAAGAACTGCAGGAGTGGAAACACAGAAGTAAAACAACTGCTTGAACACAAGGGTTGATGCAGACATTGTCGGGGATGTAGACACTAAATGACCACACCAATGCAACTATCAATAATATGTAAATAAGTCTTGACTGATCCCATGTGTTAAAACCAGTGGAAATGTGCATAGGATGGGGGGGGGCAAAGGGGGAGGTGAAGAGGAAAGTAAAAACATGAATCATGTGAAAAAAATAAAAGTCTATGAAAAAAAAAGGAATAACGAACTGGAAGAATTCCATGTGAACTGGAATGACCTCCCTGAATTGATGCAGAGTGAAAGGAACAGAATCAGAAGAACCTTATACAGAGAGACTGATACACTGTGGTACAATCAAACATAAGGGACTTCTCTACTAGCAGCAATGCAAGGATCCAGGACAATCCTGAGGAACTTATGAGAAAAAATGCTATCTACATGCAGAGAAAGAACTGTGGGAGTAGAAACACAGAAGAAAAACAACTGCTTGATCACATGGTTCTATGGGGATATGATTGGGGATGTAGACTCTAAGCTGTCACCCTAATGTAAATAATAATAATATGGAAATAGGTCTTGATCAATGACACATGTGAAACACAATGGAGTTGCTCATTGGCTATGGGGTGGGGAAGGAGTGAATCACGTAACCATGGGAAAATATTCTAAATTAATTAATTAAGTAAAGATTAAAAAAAAAAAAGAATCCCTGGTTTATAAATCAAGACTACAAATATCTATTAAAAGCTCACTATATGTCTGGCACTATGCTAACACATGCAATTGCAAATCTAAGTAAAAGGACAATCAATACCCTGAAAGAGTTTGCATTATAATGAAGAATAGAACACATAAAAGAAAAGCTGAAACTGGGAGACATGAAGAGAAGATTGGGAAAGGAAGGAATGGATAGAGAAAGAAGTTTAAAGATTCAAGGCTAGGTAGTGTGATGAGAGCACTGGGGTCTGGGATCAGGAAGATCTGATCTCAAATCTCTCCTCAGATACTTACTGGATGTGTAACTAGGCAAGTTACTTAACCTCTATTGCCTCAGTTTCCCTACCTGTAAAATGGGCCTAATAATAGTACCTACTTCCAAAGATTATTATTGGGAAGATAAAATGAAATGTATTTATAAAAGCACCTTGCAAACTTTTAAGTGCTATATAAATGTTTCTTCTTCTCCTCCTCTTGTTCCTCCATTTCCTCATCTAGCTTACCCTGGGCAAGATCAGTTTCCTTCTCTGTGGAAAGAATGAGTCATCTTTTATGGTCTCAAAGGTCCCTTCTAGGACTGAATCTATGATTCTATGAACATATATTGTGGATAACAATAACATTCCTCTCTTTTTCTTTTTTAATTATATACTTAGTGACCACCACTATCAACAAAAAAAAACATTTAACTAAAAATGCATTAAAAATTATGTGTAAGACCACACACTCCACATTGTTTACAATTTGCTTTAAATATGTAAATTATATGTGTGTACTAATATAAAATATCCTCTGCTTTTGAGTTCCCTTTGGATTTGTTTTAATTGTGTGACTGTGATTTTTTTAATGTGACCATGGTATGTATTATTCTTGTTCTCTTTTCTTCTCTCTCTTCATATTCCCCTATTTTCTTTATATTTCTAGTATTTTTCATTATCAATAACATGATCCAATCCAATATACTCAAATATCACAATCTATTCAGCCATTTCTCCCATTCATTGCATTTGGGTTATTTCCAATTATTTTGTCATAATAAACAAAGTTTCCATGAATATTTTTATAAATACAAAGCTCTTTAACCCTCTTAATAATGTCCTTAGGGCTTAATCCTAGTAATGAGATCCCTATGTCAATTAGCATGAACAGTTTTATAACTTTTAATGCATATTTCTTCTTGATTTAAAAAAAAAATCACAGCTGCTCTAACAATATAACATTAGACCAATTTCTCCATGTTCCTATGAGCTTTTAATCTGATTACTGGTTCTCAGTTATCATACATAACCTGTACTATATTTAACTAGATTGTTCCTTAGGCAACAGACACAATTTGTTGCCAGAACAATACCCTTTCCAAAACTAAGTCTTTCCAGTTTGGTTATACTCAGTGGAATTTTTGTTCCAATCACACAACCCCTCAGTAAGACTTTTGCAGAAATAAAATTCCTATCAAAATTAAATTAATCGAGCACTTATCAAAGACCCATTATGAACAAGGCACTGATTTTGAGCACCCAGAGAACTGGAGTCAGGAAAACACCATGGATGTTGCTCACATGCTGAGGATTTAGAAATGTTCCATGAAGAAGGACAGGGTAACATTTGTTCATGGATGTGCATAGATGGTTAGGGTACAGTAAAGTGGGGCCCTGGGAGTAACAATAATGTTTATGGAATACATCCTTCAGTAGAAGAGGCAACAAAATGTAGAGTTTGTAGGCTCCAACATTCATTATTTGTGGGACCTTGGGCAAGTTCCTTCATCTCCTAGCGCAGGGGTCAGCAACATATCGCTTTTGAGCCATATCTGGCTCCACCTCTGACCAGCCAGTCCCGGCAGAGCCCCAGGATGTGCCCCAGGGGCCCTTCATCTCCCCCCCCCCCATATTCCAGCACCTTCTGCCTCCATCCTCCTCCTTCCACAGGCATTTATGGCTCTCAGGGCTAAAAAAGGTTGCCAACCATTGTCCTAGAGCTTCAGTTTCCTTAACTATAAATGAGGGTGATAGTCATCCCACCTATCTCTCAGGGCTGTTGTGAAGAAAGCTCTTTAAATGCTTATGTAAATGTAAATCATACAAATATGAGGTAACATTATATAAATGAGTATAATATAGATTGACTCTGGCCCACTCTCTCCTAGCTAGCTCTGTTACTTTTCTCCTCACTCCCAAGGTTGTCTCATACCCTGAGGATGTTGGGAAGTCTCTATTCTTCCTTTGGTTTATGCCTCACAGATTGTGTCCCCTCTATCTCTCTTTTAGGGACTAGAAACTAGCACCTCAATTCCATTCAACCACTTAACATCAGATTAACTTTTACAAAACAATATTTACCTCAAATATGTAGCAAATTAAAAAAAAACTACTCTTTTTTTTTTTTTAACCTTCTGTCTTGGAGTCAATACTGTGTATCGGCTCCAAGGCAGAAGAGTGGTAAGGGTAGGTAATGGGGGTCAAGTGACTTGCCCAGGGTCACACAGCTGGGAAGTGTCTGAGATTAGATTTGAACCTAGGACCTCCCACTCTAGGCCTGGCTCTTAATCCACTGAGCCACCCAGCTGCCCCCCCAAAAAATAAACTCTTAATTTCCATTTTAGAATCAATTCTGCATATTGGTCCTAAGGCAAAAGAGCGGAAAGGCTAGGCAACAGGGATTAAGTGACTTACCCAGGGTAACACAGCTAGGAAAGGGTTTGAGGCCAGATTTAAAACCAGGATCTCCTGCCTCTAGGGCTGGCTTTTAATCCACTGAGCCACCTTTCTGCCCCCATAGGAAGAGCTTTTTAAAAAACAAACCCTTACCTTCTCTCTTAGAATCAATACTTTCTATTAGTTCTAAGGCAGAAGAGCGATAAGGGCTAGGCAATGGGGGCTGAGTGACTTGCCCACAGCTAGGAAAGTGTGTGAGGCCATTTTTGAACCTAGGACCTCCTGTCTCTGGGTCTGGCTGCCCCCCAGAAAGAGCTTTTTAAAGAAGACAGCCCTTGAGTTGAACTTTGAAAGAAACCAGAGATCCTAAGAGGTGCCGATGGAGTGAATTCCAGGCTTGGCCAGAGACAGGAGGTGGGGTGTTATGGGTGAGGAGCAATAAGAAGGCCAATCACTTTGGACCATAAAGTAGGTGAAAGGAAGTAATATATAATAAAATCAAAAAGGTAGAGGTTGGAGTCAGCTCATAAAGGATCTTTAAATGCCAACCATAAAGTCTGTATTTATCCTAGAGGTATCAGGGGAGTAAATGGACTTTATGGAGCAGGGGAATAAAACTGCCAGATTTATGCGGTGGGGAAAAATTATTTTGACAGCAATGGAAGATGGATGGAAGGAGGGAGAAGCAAGTCAAAAAGACCGACTGGCCTCTAAGAGGAGGCTCTGGGGAAGGGTCAGTGGCCCAGCTGGCCTACCATCACCGGGGGGGTCTTTGCACACCTGGGACCAGAACTTGGGGTGGAACTGCTGATCGGGTGAAGAGACTTTTCCATACAAGGAGTTTCCTATCAGGGGGTCCCAATCCTCCCTCCCCAAACCTTCTCCTGGCTAAGGCTCAGCACTGGGAGTGTGGAGGCGGCCCCAGCGCCAGAAAGCCCAATAGAAAGCCGGACTCACCAGCCTATGAATGATCTACTTACCAGAGTTTATTAATGAGATCATTAGAAACAATAAGCACCTTGACAGCTACAGTAAACAGCAGCTCTCTCTCTGTTCCAGCTCTAACCTTTCTCAGCCCGGCTCGCATTGTTCCAGGAGGATCTGGCAGTGCTGGAGACTGAAAAGAGGTCACCGGCATCACGATAATAAGATGGTAATCAGAGATCACATTTGCATAATACTTTCCAATGTGCACTTTTCTCCAGACAGGCTGGAGAGAAACATCCAAAACACCAGGAGTTTCCCGGGTCTTGAAATGCTAAAACCTCAGGAGACTTTAGAGATCATTTAACTCATTCTCTTTGTCCACTTAGCCACCTATTTTCCCTTTCATTAAAGACAAAACAAAACAAAAACTTTACTTTCTATCTTAATAACAACTCTAAGAGAGAAGGGTAAGAGCTAGGCAATTGGGATTAAGTGATGTGCCTAGGTCACACAGCTAGGAAGTATCTGAGGTCACATTGGAACTCAGGACCTCCCATCTCCAGGACTGGCTCTCTGTCCACTTTACCACCTATTTTCCCTTCTCCTTAAAAACAAAGCAAAACAAAACAAAACAAAACAAAACAAAAAAGCCCTTTACTTTCTATCTTAGTAACAACTCTAAGAAGAGCAAGGGCTAGGCAGTTGGGGTTAAGGGATTTGTTCAGGGTCACACAGCTGAGAAGTGTCTGAAACCAGATTTGAAACAAAAGAGGAAATAGATTACTTAAATAATCCCATTTTGGAAAAAGAAATTGCACAAGTCATTAAGGAACTCTCCAAGAAAAAAATCCCAGGGCCTGTTGGATTCACAAGGGAATTCTATCAAACATTTAGAGATCAATTAATCCCAATACTACACAAACGATTTGACAAAATAGGCAAAGGAGGAGTCTTACCAAACTCCTTTTATGACACAAATATGGTATTGATTCCCAAACCAGGAAGACCAAAAACAGAGAGAGAAAACTACAGACCAATATCCTTAATGAACATAGATGTGAAAATCTTAAATGAAACCAAATTTGAACCAATCCTTCATTTTATAGAGGAAGAAACTGAGGCCTAGAAAAGTTAAAAAGGCTTGCCCAAAGTCATATGGGGAGTTGGTGACAAAACTAAGTCTAGAATCCAAAATTTTTTTTCTTTTAAAAATAATTATACTTGATTTATTTTAACATTCACTTTTTAAAAGTTTGAGTTCCAAATTCTCCCCCTCCCTCTAGCCACTACCCTACCTACTGAGAAGTCAAGTAATTGGATATCAATTATATACACAAAGTCATCCAAAGCATGTTTCCATATTAGCCATGTTGTGGTAGAGGAAGCAAGAAAAATAAAGTTAGTGAAAAAATATGCTTCTATCTCCACTCAGTATTCATCAGTTCTCTCTGGATGTGGATATCATTTTTCATTGTGAGAACTTTGGAATTCTGGATCAGTATATTGGTTAGAGTTGTCCATCTTTCACAGTTAACCATCATTACAATATTGTCATTATTATGTACAATTAGAACCCAGATTTTCTGACCACTAGTCTAGCCATCTCTCTACTAACCATGTTGAATCATGACCCATGACCCCATTTCCCAAGTATGGAAAAAAATCTCAGAAAGATGGGAAAAAAAGATAAGAGGTACAGAAGATTAAGCATAGACTTGTAGTCGGAAAGATCTGGGTTTGAATCTTTGAGAAACTAGCTATGTAACCCTAGAGAAGTCACTGAACTGCTCTCTGCCTCAGTTTCCTCAGCTGTAAAATGAGGATAATAACAGTCCCTGCTTCCACAGGATTGCTGTAAGGATCAAATGAAATGATAGAAGTAAAGTTCTTTGCAAACTTTGAGTGCCATATAAATGCTTGCTATTATTATTAATAAAAAAAACTTGTCCATTGTCATGTAAGTAGAATGTTTTATAATCAAGACTTGAACCAACATTTTCTGGTGCCAAATCCAATGCTCTTTCCACCTCTCTCATAAAGAGATTTACTAATAATGGATCTGATCTTGCCACCTCTGAAAACCTGGGCAATTCACACTCCCATTGGGTCTTAGCACCATTTGTGAGATGGGATTGAGCCAACCTTCCTTTACACCTTCACAATATGGGATCCTATATAACCCTATGGTAATCTGTTTAATATTGCTATGGGGGTTACAGATAACAAAAAAGAGATAGGAGTTTATACTGAATTTAAAGAAACAAGATACTAAAAAATATTCATGTAAATATAATTAATCACAGAGAGGCATTTTCTCTTCCTAGGTCTGGGCTAATGTTTTTTTCAATTTTTAAAAAAAGCCCTCATTATCTTATATTATTGACACCCAACAGGTTGAATTCCAAATGTAATTTCATCCTTCATCCATCCATGGAAATTATGTCATAAAAAGAGGACTGATTTTGTTTTTGAGGGAAGAAGTAAAGTTGATGGATTTCACTTCCCAGCAGGGATAAAGAGGAAATTTATCATGGTGGTTGTTTCAGTTGTGTCTGACTCTTCGTGACCCCATTTGAAGTTTTCTTGGCAAAGACACTGGAGCGGTTTGCCATTTCCTTCTCCAGCTTATTTTATAAATGGAGAAACTGAGGCAACCACAGTGAAGTGACTTGCCCAGGGTCAAACGGCTAGTATGTGTCTGAGGTCGGATTTGAACTTGGGTCTTCCTGATTCCAATACTGGCACTCTATTGACTACACCATATAGCTGCCCCATAAAGAGCATCCAAAAAAAAAATCAATCGAGAAAGACAACTCTCATTAGTGAAATTTTGGGAATAATTTCTTACCTAAACATGGGATATCTCTGTTGAGTTCATGACTATGTGGAACAGAGACAAGGTAGGGAAGCCCAGGAATCAGCTACTGAGCTAATCTAGAACCTTTTTTTGGAGACAGTACAGCTAGAAATACAGGGAGAGGAGAATATCACAGAGCAGTGCCCAATACATGGTAGCTTAACAAATAATGCCTGTTCATTTGACTTGACAAACAGATGATCAAGGCACAGATGGTCCTTCTTTCAACTTTCAATTCTTTAGCCCCAGGACCTGTCCGGGAGTATATTCTGCCTTTAGAAGATTAGTCTATTGACAACTTGACAAGTTTCCTTGTCTTATGAGTTTGAGAAGATGTGTGTGTGTGTGTGTGTGTGTGTGTGTGTGTGTGTGAAATGTGTCTGCACACCCAATAGAGTATAGGAGAGCACAGTATTAGAGTATATGGTTTCATTATTCATGGCTGGCCCAAGTAAATGTTGCTTCAAGAATAGTAAAAGTTAGTATAGGCAATAAGGACTCCAGGACTCCAGAGGAGAGAGAGATTGCTAGAGTAATCAGAAAAAGTTTCATCCGATTTAAGTCATTTTAACCGATTCAATTCAATTCAACAAGCTTTAATCAAAAAGGTTGTGTTTGAACTGGACCCTGAAAGATGAACAGAGCTCCATGTTCACTCTGTGCCCCAAGATAAACCATTACATCTCTTTGGGTCTCAATGTTCTTATTTGTAAAACGAAAGGATTGGACTATATGACTTTTGAGATTGCCTCCAACCCTAAATTTAGATTTATAGTTATTAGGCATAGGTTTAAATCTCAACTCTGCAAGTTACTAGCTATGGGATCATGGATAAACCACTTCTCTCTTCTAAACCTCAAATCCTTCCCTTATCTATTTACATGAGTTGGATTGGATCTCTTGAGGTCCCTTCCAACTTCATCATTTTTACAACATGTTCAAGTTAGCCTAAATACTAGATGATGGTTCCAATGTATACTTCTAGGCTCTGTCATCCTAGATTCTAAGGTACCTTCCAATTCTAGTGACATTCTTTGTTCTATGTTCTACTATTTTATCTTTTAGGATCCCTTTCAGATCCAAGATCTGATGTTTTTAATTCTCAGTGTGCTAAGGTTCTTTCCAGATACAACATTCTAAGCTCTTTGTTCGAAAACTCTGTGTTATAATACTTGATGATGGTTTCAATGTATCCTTCCAGGCTCTGTCATCCTAGATTCTAAGGCACCTTCCAATTCTAGCAACATTCTTTGTTCAGTGTTCTACTATTTTATCTTTTAAGATCCCTTTCAGATCCAAGATTCTATGTTTCTAATTCTTAGTGTTCTAAGGTTCTTTCCAGATACAACATTCTAAATTCTTTGTTCTAAAACTCTATGCTATAAGGTCCCTTTCTTGATCTACCATTCTATGTCCTATATGTTGAGAGTGATTAAAAATCCCTGGATGTTTTGTATTTCTCCTGCCTCTTAGAATGCCCCAACACTATTTCCTTTGCATATTGGAGGGTCATCATAACTGTGCTTTGTAGAAGCCAAATCACCCCCATTCTCCCTTTGTCTTTGGAAAAAGTAAATAGCTTCGGCTCTTTCTCATAATCTCGGCTGTCTCTGAACAATTGCTCCAGTAAATGCCTTTCCCCGGACAAGGTCCCCTTCATTCCTCCAAGGGACTGTTCTCCTTGACTGCTATTTCCTGAATTCCTCTGCAGACTGTACCAGCAGTTGCTTCCCCCCCCCCACCCACCCATTGGGTCCTACTCTCTTGTACTTGCTCCTGCTGGGGAATGAGTAGAAGAAAGTTGTATGTGTAACTGCACAACAGCAGGTGCCAAATCAGATTTTCTTTTTTCAACCTTTCCCAGGCAGAAGCCAAATGAAGGGGGGTCAAGAGAACCAGAGCAAAGGGCGCAAGGGAGAAAACAAAAGAGGGTCAGGTTTCTGGGCACCCAAGTAGGAAAGCGTCCTCCAAGCATAAGGGTGAATGGATCAGATTACTCTGGGGCACCCAGACAGGGAACTCCCAGCTCTCCCAGGGACAAAAGCCCTGTTGTCTAAAGTTTATCATAGGTTAGAATCACAAAGGCAATAGCTGCTGTGTTTTGAAGATAGACTTTGTCAAAATTCCCCAAACAAATGGTGGCAGAAGGAGAGAGAGTAGAAAGAATGCTGGTTGTAGAGTCAGAGGCTTTGAGTTTAAACCCCAGCCTTGCCATTTGCTAGCTCTAAGACCTTGAGTAAGTCAATCAATGTCTCTAGGCCTTTGTTTCCTTCTCTGAAAAATGAGATTTGGACTAGATGACCTCTAAGTTCCCCTCTAGTTCTAAAACTATGAGCCTATGATCATTAGCTGAAGATTTAGAAAGTAAAGGTAGGAAGTGACATCAAGCAATCAGCATATTTTTCTATGCAAGTCTCTGTAATAAAGCAAGCACTAATGGAAATATTGCTGTTTGTCCTTCATTTAAAAAAACCAAAACCTTACCTTCTGCCTTAGAATCAGTACTAAGTATCAGTTCTAAGGCCGAATAGCAGTAAGGGTTAGACAATTGGTGGTAAGTGACTTGCCCAGGATCACACAGCTAGGAAGAGTCTGAGGCCAGATTTGAACCCAGGAGTCTCCATTTCCAGACCTGGCTCTCTATCCACTGAGCCACCTCACTGCCCCCGTGCCCTTCATTTTTGAAGAAGAGTAATGACCTCATGATGAGTGATGTCTTGATTTGCTCATGAATTGGATTTCAGTGAGTCAGAATTGCACAAAGTCAGCTTCACTCTCTCTCCTAGAATCATGGAAGTCCAATGGCAAGACAAAAGTCAGGATGACTGGTGATAGCCTGGGGTGCAGTGGATGACCTTGGTGACTGTGATGTCTTACCAAAGTCTAAGTGTGCCACAATGCTTGCTTCAGCTGCCTTCATGGCTATTAGAACAAATTGTTAGGATATATATTTTTCTGACATCAAGCCTAAATCTGCTTCTTTGCAATTTATTGGGAACTCCTTCCCCAATCAAGAAGCCAATCAAACTTTTAAGTGCCAGGTGCTGTCCTGGGTACTGAAGAAACAAATAAAAAAAAAATGCAAGTCCCTGCTCTCAAGAAGTTTACCCTCTATAAGGAAAAACATGTACATATAGAAATGCACACAATAAGTAAAAGAAACTGGGATAAGGGAAGCAATAGCTGTTGTGGGAATGTAGGAATTGGGGTTCAAACTAAGCCCTGATGGAAGCTAGAAGTTCTAAGAGGCAGAGGAGAGGAGGAAGTGCATTCCAGACCTGGCAGATGGGAGTAAGGAAATTCCTTCAAATATGGGAGATGGATTACTGATGATAATCCCATCTCCAGTTTAATAGACTGTTTCATGAGTTTCTTTGGCTAAAACAAAAGCAAAATAGAGGCATTAAAACTTCCAGGGATGAGATTCTGAACTTAGCCAGGCATGTGCTAGCATGATAAACTACTTGTCTCTTTCTGGGTTCCTACTTAATGCTTTCCCACATTGATTCAGTCAATTGATATAGCCTTGGAGAACCTAGGGTCACCTCCTTGCTCAAATGAGTCATCAAAACTAAGACCTTAACAAAGTTGGCATGCAACAGATATTAAATATTTGGTGAATGACTATAGTTCTTTCTTCTTCACTGGAGTGTATCTGCCAATGGTGGTCATGAATCGATTGCACAGAATGTCCTTAAGTTATGAGGATAAACAGTAGCTATGGGGTTGGGAAGTATTTGATTGTGCATAGGTGTGTGTATGTGTAAATAGAAGAAAAAGAACATTGCTTTGTAGGCATGTGTTTGGGTTACAGAAGGACGCGTATAGTTGAAGTCTTCTTGAAAAGTCAATTGTTCTGAGGGCATTGTTGGTGAAAATGAGCAGACTTTCCCTTCATGGAGACCAAACTAAGAGGGTTCTAGGAGTTTCTGGCTAAGAATAGAAGGTTCCAAACAATGCCTATCCCAGCATATTCAAACAAAGGCAACCCAATGAGATGCTTTGGTGATCCAGTGCCTAGCAGCATTAGCAAATATTATGTGATTTTTGTTGTTGTTGTTCAGACATTTCAGTTGTGTCTGACCCCATTTGGGGTTTTCTGAACAAAGATGTTGGAACGCTTTGCCATTTCCTTCTCCAGCTCATTTTTACAGTTGAGAAAACTGAGGCCAACAGGGTTAAGTGATTTGCCCAGAGTCACACATTTAGTAAGTTTCTGAGGCCAGACTTGAACACAAGCCTTCCTAACACCAGGCTCAGGTTATGTAGTTAATAAATTGACTTTGCTTATAATAAATTGACAAGCTTATCGACTGATGGATTGCTCCCTACCTTCTCTCAAGGGTCTGTTCCTGGCCCCCTCCCATCAAACTAGATCTGAATCCCATCACCTCATCCAAGTACCCTTCAGTTAGTCCCAGACTGTCCCCAGTGTACCTAGACCTGAGAACTTGTCCCTGTCAAGTTCTCTTAATCCCTACGAAATCTTTCTGGGTACACTTTAACTGGAGCCCTTCAGAGACAATGCCCCCATCTTTCTCGCCAGACCCGGGGCAGTAACTCCAGTGGTGGGTCTATCAAGCCAAGTCAGAGCTCAGAAAATGTCGGGGCCCCTGTGCTTAAATATGAGGAAGAGGCCAGGAAGCCCAAGCTTTCGAGATATTTCCATTTTTTCCCCGTGCTTTCCCATCATACCCTCCTCTTCCCAAAAGACATCCCTGCTGAAGGATACTGAAAATAAATATGGTCAGAGAGGAGCCAAATCCCTTTAAACTCAGAAGGGCAGAATGGGTGGGCCAAGAATAAATGGAAAGGACTGAGCTATGGCACGTTAAAGGGCCTCAGATTGCCCAGTGTGTCCCTGTTCCCCACCCTCGTTTAAGCATCTCTCTTTCTGACATAGATTCCTGGGGGCACGCGCAGCTGTGCCCATGCTGCAGATAAATCCTACCAGACAGAATGATGTAGTGATCACCATTGCTCACTCCACCCAGGTCTATGCTATGTAGAGAATATTAGCAATCAGGCCTCGAGCCCTGCCTGAGACAAGCACCCACGCGTGAGCGTGCCCACACACACACACACACACACACACACACACACACACACACACTCTGTGTTGATCAAATCCATGGGCTCCCAGGCTCTGAGCTCACCCGTCTTCGCTGGGTTTCTGTGCCCCAACACACCCTAAACACACACTCACCACAACCCTTTCCTTGTGCCAGGACTCACCACACCCAGACGAGTCTACAACCACCTCTTGTTCACATATATATCAGCCTTCTGGCTATTTACTGATACCTTTTAATGCCTCCCTCAGAACTGTAATCAGTCTTTTTTAGCTACTGCCTTAATGTCGAGGGAGAGAGGAGAGGAGGGGAGATGGCAGAAGAATCGTGGGAACACAGACTGACGTCTGGAAGGGACCTGAAGAGTCCACACCCAGCCCTTCTTTTACAGATGAAGATTTTCCTGAGCTCCACTGTGGCATCTGCTTTAGCCTTCCAAACTCCTGGCAAAGAGCAGCAGAAACAGAGCTTTTCCTAGCGTTTGTGACGGCAGGTTTCAGAGAATTCTCTTAAGTGAATCCACTGACCTCAGTAGTGACACTATTCCATGGGCTTCCCCATCAATCAATAAACTTTTATTCATAAAAATAATAATAATACATATAATTATTATATACCACTTGAAAGCCTGCAAAGTGTTTTACAAACACTATCTTATTTTTTATCTTCACAATAACCTTTGGAGGGAGGTACTATTATTATTCTCATTTTACAAATGAGGAAACTGAGGCAGAGGTTAAATTATTTGCCCAAGTCATAGAGCCATCTAGACAAGATTTGAACTTCTATAAGTCTTCATTTTACCACATGTTAAACAACTGTCTAACTGATAGTGCAAACAATAACCTAGAATTTTATTTATAAGGACTCTTTTTAAAAAACTATAAACTTTTCTTTTTAAACCCTTACCTTCTGTCTTGAAATCAATACTGTGTATTGGTTCCAAGGCAGAAAAGTGGTAAGGGTAAGGCAAAAGGAATTAAGTGACTTGGCCAGGATCACACAGCTAGGAAGTGTCTGAGTCCAAATTTGGACCCAGGACCTCCTGTCTCTTTGCCTGGCTCTCAATCCACTGAGCTACCCAGCTGCCTCAAGGACAAACTCTTCCACCAGTGTCCTCTTCCTGATACTTGCAAATTATCTAGTATAGTTCTTTTTTTTTTTTTTTTAAACCTTGTACTTCGGTGTATTGTCTCATAGGTGGAAGATTGGTAAGGGTGGGCAATGGGGGTCAAGTGACTTGCCCAGGGTCACACAGCTGGGAAGTGGCTGAGGCCGGGTTTGAACTGAGGACCTCCTGTCTCTAGGCCTGACTCTCACTCCACTGAGCTACCCAGCTGCCCCTCTAGTATAGTTCTTAATAGCGATATAGGGTTGGTCTTAATTTGGTTTCTTTCCTTTTAACCAAAGGGAAACTGAATCAATTAAGTTCCTAAATTGGATACAAGGGACAGAGGAGATAGAAATTATCTGCCAGGTGAAGTATGTATCATAACCCTTAGAGTAACTTGCCTGGGGTTGGGGAAGGCAAATACATTTTCAAACTTTTCATGAAAGGATTGTGATGGTTGTGGGGTTTGGACCCATCTGGTATGACCATCCAGAAAAAAAAACACCACTTAGGGGGCAGCTGGGTAGCTCAGTGGAGTGAGAGTCAGGCCTAGAGACAGGAGGTCCTAGGTTCAAATCCGGCCTCAGCCACTTCCCAGCTGTGTGACCCTGGGCAAGTCACTTGACCCCCATTGCCCACCCTTACCATTCTTCCACCTATGAGACAATACACCGAAGTACAAGGGTTTAAAAAAAAAAACACCACTTAGAAGAACTTCAGAGTGGTTTTTTAAAATATCCTTCTATTGAAGTTTTTAGATCAATTATATATGTTGACTAAAATAATTTACAAATAAACTTGTTTATCCCCGCTTCAAAAAAAAAGTCTATTTGACTACAAGTGGAACATTTTATCCACTGTTCCACTCACCTGCCTGTTTCAAACTAAATTGAATTACCTGATTTCATGGTGACTGACTCTGCCATTGTCTTGCTCATAGTGCTTAGCCCTTCAAGAGCCATACTAGCCATCTAAATGGATGAATGAATGAAAAAGGACTGGGGATACAAAGCAAGACAGTCCCTGGCCTCAAGGAGCTTATATTCTGATAGGGGAAGATAACACATAAAAGGAGAGTAATGGCCAGGAAAATGATGGACAGAGAAATAAGAGGGAATGGTGATTGGAGCTATAGGGCGAATGAGTGACATGTATTTTCTAGGATTGATGATGTTGATTTGACTGCTAATCTCAGTCAGAGGCAGCTGTGGCCCTGGGATGATTAAGAGTGGTTAAATTCTCAATGATCAGGTGTGATTTAGTGCTCATCAATTAAAGAGAACTGCGTCTGGAGTTAGGAAGACTCGAGTTCAGATCCAGCCTCAGATACCAAAATATAAGTTGATGGCAACAACAGACCTTGGCAGAGAGGCAACGCTAGTATCCATTGGGAATGGGGGCATGGTAGGCAAGTTTGAAAATATCAAGGATAAAGACCAACTGAAGGCATGTCTCACAAAGTTCATTGGCTGCTGGGATGAGGTTGCATTTTCTTGTCACTGGGGGCCCTCCTACACTCAGGGGACAAGGGCCCTCATAAAACTCCCTATACATCTCCTGCCAGCCTGGCCCATGTTGGCCTATCCTGTGTCCCTCATTTCTAAACATGGAAATCGAGAGTGATTGATTCCCAGTTGTCCAGCAGAGTACTCCATTATAGGAGCGACCATACTGATTTTGTGAGGTGGAGATGTGAGGTTGGTGTATTATTTCCCCCTCACCTCCCTGCTCCCTGCCTTTGCCCCATTGCCACCACCAAGCCCAGTCTAATCTAGGCTCCAAATATGGCAGTTCAGAGGGTTTGGAAAAAGAATGTTTCAGCAGGGCCATTTATTAGTGGAGTCACCCTTTTTTTAACTGTGAAAACTTTGTCCTTTTCCTCTGGCACATTCACTTTACTACAGTAGTTCTGTGTCCCCATGCCTGACCTACCTATCACATTTCTTCCCTGCTGTTGTTTTGCAATGAAGAAAATAGAGACCAAGTAATAAATAATTCTCTCATTTTTGTAGGTCTGTAATAAAGAGAACTTTAGTGACTTTATTTTTTAAATGTGGACAATAAATACAAAAAATAATATAGGACAAAAAAAGCAATAAAGGACAATGGGAAGAACTGGGTGAACCTTGCCCTTATGGATAGTAAAAGTTTCTTCCAAGTATCTATTCAATGATAAGATAAGGAATAATAGACTTGGGAGTTTAAGCTTGTGGAAGGGGAAATAGGTCAGATATAGACAAGGTTATAGAGGGGAGGGTCAATCTGGAGAAGGATATGAGACACAAAGGAAAGAAGAACCATTAGAAATTTGAATAGAAAAATGAAGGGTAGTATGGGGAAGATTAATCAAGGGAGGTGGTTGGGACCAGAGTAGAAAGGAATGATCATAGAAGAAAGATGGCACTAAATAGAAGGACCAATCAGGAAGGATGTAGAGGACCAGTCTCTGTCTCTCTCTCTCTCTCTCTCTCTCTCTATCTCTCTCTCTCTCTCTCTCTCTCTCTCTCTCTCTCTCTGTCTTTCTCTCTCTGTGTCTCTCTCTCTCTCTCTCTGTCTTTGTCTCTCTCTCTCTCTCTCTCTCTCCCTCCCTTTCTCTCTCTCTCATCAAAATTCCCCAGTTTCCAGAAATTTTTGTAAAATGAGGAGGCAGGAGTAGCATTGGTTCAGTTGATAAATAGAATTTCATAGGATAAGAAAACAAAAAGGAGTAGAAAGGAGGAAACAGAAAGAAGAGAGGTTCAGTGAGATGCTAAATGAATCTATGAAGGGTAAGTCATTGTTAGGAGAGAAAGGCAAAGAAAATAGGACTGTCATTCTTAATGTCTGTATAAAGGATATTTTAAAAGGACTATGACAACCCCAGATGGAAAGAAACATCCTACTCCTTAGAAATTGGGACCAAGTAAGAGGTAGGATAAAAATTGGCCTCTGTAGGGCCAAAATGGGAAGCTAAGTGATGTAATAGAATGAGTATTGGATTTGGAATCAGGAAGACTTATCTTCCAGGGTTCAAATCCAGTCTCAGACACTTCCTTGCTATGTGGTGCTGGACAAGTTACTTAACCTTGTTTGCCTCGGTTTCCTCATCTGTAGAATAAGCTGGAGAAGGAAATGGCAAACTGCTACAGTGGCTTTGCTGAGAAAATTCCAAATGAGGTCATAAAGAGTCAAGAGGTGAACATGACTGAAATAACTGAACAACAACAAAGGGCCAATGTGATTACCTCAATAAATGAGGGGTTTTCAGTAAGATAAACCAGTGTCCACCAAGATTGACTTCATGCAGAGCTATTCTATGGAAAGAGCACCATACATGCATGTGCATATGTATATAAATGCACATATGTGTATACATGCACATGTGTGTATAACCATATATGTGTATTGCTCTCTGTGTATGTGTGTACATATGCACACATGTCTAGACCTCTGATTTCTTTGGTACCAGAAACTCTAGGTGAGGAAACACCTTCTTCTAAAGCAGATCAGTCCCTATTTTACAATTTATCATTTTAAAATTTGCCTAGTATAGCAAAAGGTTAAGTGACTTGCTCAGAGCCACACAGTCAGTTTGTATCAGAGAAGGGAATTGAACATGTGTCTTTATGACTCCAAAACAGGCTTTCTATGTACTATGCCTCCCTACTCCTTTTCACGCTCTTGTTTACTGCAATATCCCTTCTGGAGAAGCTGTTGACAAAGGGGAAACTACCTCCATCTTTTTATTTAAGTCCTCACCTTCTACCTTTGAATTAGCTCTAAGGCAAATGGACCAGGGCTAAGCAACTTGGGTTATGTGACTTGCCCAGGGCCACACAGCTAGGAAATATCTGAGGCCAGATTTGAATTGGGATCCTCCAAACTCCAAGCCTGATGCTCTATCCACCATGCGACCTAGCTGCTTCTATCAAATATTTTTTTTAAAACAAGGATTTGATACTTTAAAAAATAGGCAACTAGCAGAAATTTATGACTGAAATCCATTCCAAAAGAGATTAAATCATCAAAGCATATGAATAAACATGTCTCAACCTAACAATTGTACACCGCTGACAACCCTATGAAAGAGTGATCCAATCATCAATACTAAGAGAAATGAATGTCAAAACAATTCTAAGTTTCATCTCACACCAAGCAAATTGGCAAGGATGACAAAAGACAGAAACAGTTGATGCTGGAGGGATCATGGAAGGATGGGCACACTAATGCACTGTTGGAGGATCTATAATTGGCTCAACTATTCAGGAAAGCACTTTGGGGAATATGCTAAGAAAGTTACTACATTGTCTCTGTCCTTTGAACCAGAGGTCCTATTACTAAGCATATGTCAATAAGAAGAAAAGCTCTCTGTACACAAAATATTTCTAGAAGCATTTTTTGTAGTAGTAAATAACTAGAAACAAAATAAATACTCGTTGATTGGGAAATGAATAAACAAATTGTGGTACCTGAATATATTGTGGTGCTGTGATAAAAGATGGATGTGATAAATACAAAGACTTATATGAATTCCTGCAAAATGAAGCTGTCAGGGCAGCCAGGTGGCTCAGTGGATAAACCAGGTCTTGAGTCAGAGGGTCCTGGGTTCAAATTTGACCTCAAAGACTTCCTAATTGCGTGACCCTGGGCAAGTCACTTAACATCATTTGCCTAGCCCTTGCCCTTCATCTTAGAGTTGCTACTAAGGGTAATAGGAAGTAAAGGCTAAAAAAAATGAAGTCATTGTTCTCGTTGTTTGTCCTTCATTTTAAAAGAAGACCAGTGATATCTTGAGGGTAATATCTTGACTTGCTCTTGACTGGGATTCAAGTAGTCAGCGTTGGGCTACGTTGTCAGTCTCTCTCTTCCAGTCATCCAAGTCCAGTGGCAGGACCAAAGTCAAGATGACTGGTGATGGCCCAGGACATAGTGGATGCTCTTGGTATCTTCCATGTCTAGCCAAGCTCTAAGTGCTCCACAATTCTGCTTCCACTGCTTTTATGACCATTGGAACAAGTTGTTCTCACCCACCCATTCCACCAGCAGAAGTCTGTTTGCCTGCTGGAGGCAGACAGCCCAAACCCATGGATTTGAGACCTGTTGGTTACCCTCAGCCTGGCTCAGCTTGTTTGCCAAGATAGTCTTTCTAGCTGTGCCCGCTATACATGCTACATCTTCTTGAAGCCACCGGTGACAATTGGGTGAGAGGTAAGCAATCAATCAACAAGCATTTATTAAGCATTTATTGTGTGCCAACTGCTAAGCTGAGCCCTGGGGTGTGTGTGGGGGGAAAGGACAGGAAAACTAAGAGCTGGAAGTGAAGAGGGATGGCGATCCAAACGGAGCACAGCCAGGATAAAAACACAGAGATGGGAGGTTTCGATCATTTGTGAGGAAGAAGAAGGTCAGTGACCTTCTGTGACAAACTGGTTTGGATAGATTGCGGAGGAAAGTAAGATAGAAAAATACTGGAAAGGTAGAAAGGGGTCAGGTTGTAAAGAGCTTTAAATGCCTTTAGAGTTGATCTTGGTATTAATAGGGAGCCACTGGGGTTTACTGAGTACATGATATACACAGTAACTATACCAATATAAATAGAAAGTATGACGAGTGAAATTATAAAAATCAAGCTTGGCCCCAACGGAGAATTGTGAGATGATATCTCCTATTCTTTGCAGAGGCAAGATGTTACGTGTGAAGCATTAGAGATGTCTGACAATTTTTTCTTGATTTGGATCATTCCTTCTTGGTGACTTTTTCCCCCCTTCTTTTTTATTCTTTATTATAGGTAATGTCTCTCTGAGAAACAGAACACAAAGAATACATCAGGAAACAGTGGTGCTATAAAAATAAGGTAATTAAAAATATCATTAAGCATATCCCTCCTATTTCTCCCTCTACTGATCCTCATCCAAATGCTTCAATCTGATTCCTGAATCTACTTACATGATATATCTTATGAATGTATGAAAAGGCCTTTTTGTAACATATACATAATATGTATACATATATACCTACATATACAATTGATTATATTATACAAAACATATCATGTTATTAATTATTTTAATTATACATGTGGCATATTATATATAATTATATAAATGTAGTGTGCTATATGTTATGTAACTTTATATGATTATGCTGTACTATATTACACATATAGTATATTATTTTATCAATATACTATATATTTTATAATATTGTTTGTTATCATATATTTATATATTATAGCATTTTTATAATTATATAATATGTTTTATGGTAATATATATTTATGTGAGAAAATTTAAATCAGAATAATAATAATTATTGTGAAGACGATAATAATTATTATTATCATTACACAAGAAAAGGATACAGGTAGAAGTTCCATTTAATTTATTCCCTTCTTCAAATCCATCCAAAAATAAATAAAAGGCTAATTAGTGGAACACTTTAGATATACAATATAAACAAATATGATAGCTAGTGTTCCTTAAACCCAAAGACCCCAATTACTTGGGAAAGGACTCACTATTTGAAAAAGAATCTGCTAGGAAATATAGAAAGTAGTTGGGCAGAAATTAGGGGTAAACCAACATCTCACACCAAATGCTAAAAAGCACTCCAAGTGGATTGCATGGCTTAAACAGTAAAAGGGGCATCATAAACAAAATAGAACAGAAAGAAACAAATTTCCCTCAGCTCCATAGAGAGGGGAAGTATATGTGACCAAATAGGCAATAAACAGAATTATAGAAGAAAAATATATAGTTTTGATTACATAAAAATTTCAAGATTTTGTATGAACAAAAATAATTGAGTTAAAATTAGAAGGAAAATAAGTGAGAAAAAATATGCAGCAGACATATAAAGAATTGATTCAAATTTATAATGAGTCATTTTCCAACAGTATATGCATCCTTTGACCCACTTATTACGACTGCTAAACCTATATCCCGAGGAAATCAAAGAAAGTGGAGAATGACCCAAACGTACAAACATTTATAATAGGTTTTTTTGCTTTAGCAAAAAAGTTACAAATTTATGCCTACTCACCAAGAAATGGCTAAACAATATATTACTGTCATAAGAAATTATAAAGTGGATAATTTCAGAGGAAGCTAAAAAGACCTCTATGAATTGATGCAGAGTTAAGTGAGTAGAACTAACAGAAAAATGTGTATAAAAAAGAGACATTGTTGGAAAGACTTTAGAACTCCAATCAGTCAAATGATAGACCAGAGAAATGAAGATGAAAGACATCACTCACCTTCTGCTAGAAAGGTTGTGGTCTCCAAATGCAAAACAAGATGTAACTTTTTGGACAGTCAATGTGGGAATTTCTTTTGCTCAACTATATGCTTTTATTATGAAGATTTTCTGTTTTACTTTTTGAAAAACTAGTGCAGTTGGGAAAAAGGACAGTGGAAGGGAGAGATAATATATAAATAAAATAAATACTTTTTAAAAATATCTGTCCTAAACCAGAGTTTCTTTTGTTCAGTTCAGTACATTAAACGTTTACTAGTTCAGTGAAAAGATCTCTGGATTTGGAATCCAAACAATGTGGTCTTAAATTCTTGTTCTGCTGCTGTCTGTGTAATCTTGGGCAATTCACTTAACTTCTCTGTTAACCAATATCTTCATCTGTGAAATGAGGCGGTTGGACTATATGGCTTTTGATATTCCTTCCAATTCCAAATCTGTGACCCAATGGAAGATACCATAAGAATGAAAATAGCTCACATTTTCGTAGCACTTTGGTTTTCAAAGCACTTCAGTACCCTGTGAGGAAATACAAGTTGCTGCTGCTGCTATTTATCCTTAGTTTTTAAAGAAGACCAATGACATCTCCAGTGATGTTTTAACTTGTGCACAAATTGGATTTAAGTGAATCAGGGGTGCACAAAGTCATCAACCTCACTCTCTCTTCCAGTCCTCTAAGTCCAGTGGCAGGACAAAAGTCAGGCTGACTGGCGTTGGTTCCAGGGCAATGGATGACCTTGACTTCTTGGATGTCTGATCAAGACCTCCGCAGTCCATGGAACCTGCTACAGGCATCTTCATGGCTGTTGGAACAAATTGATCTCATCTGCCGCTTCACTGGAGGAAGTCTTCACAGGCTTCGGAACTCAACAATGAGTTTGTGGTCCCTCAGTTACCCCCGACAGCCTGAATATCCATAAGGTTTTGGTGGGTGTGCTGCGGCTTCTTGGAGCCCCAGGGGAGAGACAAGGGACAGGGAGTCACCAAAGGTGGATGAGAAGTCCCGAAAAGGGCTCAGCAAGCGCTCATACCAGAGGTACTAGTTCTCCAGGAAGACGTATACATCGCAGAGTAGTATGAATAATAGGGGAAGAAGGGAGCGGAGCGCAGTGGGGCTCATGACCTGTGATTTTATCAGGTATGGGAACTCCTAGTATAAAAACTCCCTTCACCAATGCAGGTCACCAATTCACCTGTAAGTAAAAATAAGTAAAGCACCATATAAATGTTAGCTATTATAATTACCATCAAACACCATGCTGCCTTTATATCCCCAGTGCCTCACCCAGTACCAGGCAGTGAATTGTTAGTAAGCACTTGTTAATCCATTAGTCAGTCAACAAGTATTTATTAATCACTCTTTATATGCCAAGCACTGTGCTTGGGATAAAAAGAAAGGGAAAAACATTGTCTGTGCCCACAAGGAGCTCATTTTCTTATGGGAGGAAGGATGGGTAAACAAGCTGTCCTAAAAGGCTCAGGGAAGGCTTGTTTAAATAAATTTAAAACTTTTCAAGTTAAACAAGTTGTAAAGGTCTTCAGAGGGCTTCTGTGGGGCAGCTGGGAGGTTTTCCTGACCTATCCTGCAAATGTGCCATCATTATACCATAATGTTGGTACAACCTGAAGTCAGGAAGAGCTGAGTTGAAATCCAATTTATTAGTTGTGTAACCCTGGGCAAGTCACTTAACCTCTATGTGCCTCAATTTCCTCATCTGTCAAATGGGGGGGTTGGGTGAAAATAGCCCCTATCTCCCAGGGTGGTTGTTAAGATCAAATAAGATAATAATTGTAAAGCATTTAGCACAGTGCCTGGCACATAGTAAGCTCTATATAGGTGTTAGCTAATTATTATTAATAATAATAATAATATTGATGAAAATATTATTAATGATTTAATAAGCCTAAAATGGCTTTTACAAAGTGAATGAAGGTAGTCCAAAAGATGGGGAGGTATGAGCCACTGGAAGGGGCTGGGAAAGACCTGCAAAGTGGTTTTTGAAGGGAGTCTTAAAGGAAGCCAGGAAAACCAAGAAGGGAGAGAGAGCGTTCTAAACCTGGGGGCTGAGTCTGGAGATGCAGTTCCTTATGCAAAGACTGCAATAAAACCTTTGTAACTAGAATTTAAAATATATCACATGGATAAGACTAGAAAGGCAGGCGGGAACCAAGTTGTGAAGGGCTTTAAATGCCAAACAGAAGATTTTGATTTTTTTTTGTTGATTCTGGAGGGAATAGGGAGCCATTGGAGATTATTGAGATGGGGAGAGAAAGGGATGGTCAGACTACTATCAGTGCAATTATTATTATTATTTGTCATTGTTTAGTGGTTTTAGTCATGTCCACTTCTGTTGACCAGTCTGACATTGTTAGAAATCTGCTTAAAAGTCAGCATAAAAGAAGAGCATAAATTGAAACAACACTACTCCCAGGAGCCTCCCAGGCAATTATCGTGGTCTAAGCTTACCTGGTGACAATAAGTCAGTGAACAGAGGCCATCCCTGTTCATAGAACCATGAAATGTATATAATAATATTATATATATTTATATATAACCTAATAATTGCATGTGATAATAGAATACATATTTATATAATATAATAATTATATATAACAATATGATACATAGCTATATAACCTAATTGTATACTATAACACATGTTTATATAATATAATAATTATAGATACTAATACATATTTAAATAATATGATTTATATAACATTTATTTATACATAACCTACCAATTGTATATAATGACATAATGCATATTTATATATAACCTAATAATTACATGTGATGATATAATACATATTTTATATAACCTAATAATTGTATATTATAATATAATGCATATTAATATAATATAATAATTGTATGTGATAATATAATACACATTTATATAATAAGTATATGTAATATAATATTGATATGTAATTTAAATTGCATATAATAATTTAATACATATTTATATAATATAAATAATATATTCACTTTATAAATGAGTAAATATTTATTTATATATACTGATAATATATATTTATAAAATGAGGAAAGTGGAGCCCAGAGAGGTCAAGTAATCTGGACAAGACCAAAGAGTTTCAAACTAGAAAAGACCTCTGTAGAAAATCATCTTATCCCAGCCCCTCTGTTGGCCATAGTCACAGAGCTAGGAACTGCTAGAAGTGAGATTTAGCCCAAGTCTTCTCTCTCCAAGTCTAGTTCTCTTTCCATTCCACTATATTCCTATTACCCATCTCCTGCCCTGTAAAGCCACATACACAGTAACCCTTG
>NC_058131.1:503854923-503914357 GCF_016433145.1 Gracilinanus agilis | reverse complement strand
AAAGAAAGAAAGAAAGAAAGAGAGAGAGAGAGAAAGAGAGAGAGAAAGAAAGAGAAACATTTCAATTCATAACCAAAATTGAGTAACATTTGTCTCCCCAGAATGATGTATGTGGCTTATGGGAAAGGACAGACTGGGACCAAAGCCCTGTGTGTGCTGTGACAGACAGTGGGTGCCTTAGACACATGTTGTCCATTTGAAGCTACCACTGGGCTTGGTGTCAGCCCTTGGTTAGGGATGGCTGAGGCTCTGGGACCCAGATGGCATCTAGACTGAAACCTAACAGGCCTGGGATTGTTGCTGCCCTGAATGTTGGCCAGTTTAACATTTTTAGGAATATGTTTAAAAGTCAGAATAAAAGAAGAGCATGAAATTGTTTTGAAACAAAATTACTCCAGAGAACCTCCCAAACTGTCACTGTGAACTAGACTTGCCTGGTGATAACAAGTCAATGAATAGAGGCCATCCCTGCTTGTAGAACCATGAAATGTTGAAGATATAAGGGCCTTAGATATCAATTCATCTGACCCTTTAATTTTATAGTTGAAGAAACTGAAGTAATGTGACTCTCCCAAGATCAAATAGTCTTCCTATTCTAAATTTTTTCATCACACACCCCAATCATCAAAAATTGCTTAAGGGACCATCCCCAAAATACATATATTTTTACATTTGTATGCATTATATGTGTATCTATGGACCATGGGACTTATATATACATATGGACTGCTGCTAATAATTATAAATGTTTTTATACAATTTTATCTTTATCCATTAAATAATAAAATGGTAAAAAGAATAAGATAAAGATAAAAGAAATATTTTAAAAGATAAGATAAAGATAAAATAATATTTGGTCTTAAAGCCAATAGGTCACAACTGTAATTTAAAGAATAAGGGAATGAAATTGTCTGACCTGCTTGCTCTTTAAGGGGCGATGGATTCAAGATACAGAATGAGACATACAATTTTTAGACATGGAAATTGTGGGAATTTGTTTTGCTTGACTTTGAGTATTTGTTATAAGAAGTATTGTTGTTTTTTAGTGAAGGGAGCAGGTGGAAGGGAGAAAATTGATTTTTGCTCATAAAAAAATTCCATTTATTAAAAAAAAAAGAAAATAACCTTGGAAGCTGTGTCAAGGATAGATTAGAGAGAGAAGAGAATTGAAGCAAGGAGAGCTGTCAGGAGGCTATTGTAACAGTCCTAGTAGAAGGGGATGAGAGCCTCTATAAGGGTGGTGGTTGTGTGAACAGATGCAACAGGTGATGGAGAGATACAGTGAGAAGCCAAGGTTACAAACCTAGGCAATCAAAAAGGTGGTGGAGCCCTCAACAGAGATAGGGAATTTCAGAAGACAGGTAGATTTAGAGGAAATCATATCTTATGCTACCTTTTCCCCCTAAAAAAAATTTTTTTAAATGTGTGTTATGTTGTGTTGTGTTGTGCCGTGTTGTGTTGTGTTGGGTGGGGTTGTGTTGGGCCAGGGAAGGTTGTGCTTAACTCACTAGCCAAGGATAGGTACATGCTATGGGATAACGGAGAGACAGAAGTTGGGGATGCTCCATAGGGTGTTGGGAGAGGAAGGAAAGCAATCACTGAATTCTGTGTGTCGGGCTGTCCATGTGTCTGGATAGATATAGGGCCAGCTTTCTGATTGGCCACTCTGGGAATGAGAGGCCAAAGTGGAAAGAGAGTGAAGGAAAGATAAAGATGGTAGAGACCAGCCCACAATTCGTAAAGAGTTCAAGGGAGGCTAGAACTACCCAATTGATTGATCATTACACCCCTTAAGGTCAAGCCAAAGCCCCCTTGGGCTCATCCTAAGGCCCTATTTTAGATTTTTTGTTATTCAGTTGTTTCAGTTTGTTCAACACTACATGAACCCATTTGGGGTTTTCTTGACAAAGATACTGGAGTGGTTTGCCATTTCCTTCTCTTGTTCATTTTACAGTTGAGAAAACTGAGGCAAAACAGGGTTATGTGACTTGTCCAGAGTCACATAGCTAGTAAGTGCCTGAGGCCAGATTTGAATCCATGAAGATAAATCTTCCTGATTCCAAGCCCAGTGCTCTTTCCACTGTGCCACCTAACTGCACCTACTTTGGACACTTCTGCTCTAAAGCACAAAAATTTTTGGACCCTTTCCAGGAAAACTGCTTTGATCCCTCCCCTCTCAACCTCAACAAGAAGTAATGAATGACATTCCCTCTTCTTAGAACTCACATAGCTCTTTGTTTAATCCTTTCTCATACTTATTTATTAAGATCATAGCTAGTGAGTTGGAAAGAACCTTTAAAGGTATCTAACAAAAATCCCCCATTTTACAAATAAGGAAACTGAGAGTGAGTTAAACAAGTAAGTGATTTGTCGTGGTGATTTGCCATGATTACAAAATCAGAGAGAGAAGATATGGAGTTAATGAATAAAGACCTAATCTTGAAGTCAGAGGCTTGTGGTCAACTCCTGCCTCTGAGATATATTATCTGGGGAAACCCCAAGAAAATTGCATAATCTCTCTCAGCCTCTAGGCAACTGGATGAAGTTACAATTTGAAGAGCAGATGCCAATCCATTCTAGGGAATTCCCTCATTTAGACTCGACTATACCACTGGAATTGTACAGGGAGTTCCCTCAACCAATGGGATGACGAGTCCCAGCCAAAAAGTAAAACCTAATGTGATAGGTGTCAGAGGCAGGAGGTGAACCAAGCCTTACTCACTCCAAGGTCAGTACCACCTACTATTCCATAAAACTTGGTTTTTTATTAGTTTTTTTTTTGCATAGAATTACCATAAAAGCAAAGACTATGCCTGATCTAACTTTTTAATCTTTCCTAATGCCTCACATAGTGCTCTGCACACAGTAGGTACTTAATACATATTTGTAGAATTGAATTTTCCATCTTTGTATCCACCAGGATGCACACAGTAGGTACTTAATACATATTTGTAGAATTGAATTTTCCATCTTTGTATCCACCAGGATGCACACAGTAGGTATTTAATACATATTTGTAGAATTGAATTTTCCATCTTTGTATGCCCCAGGATGCACGGAGTAGGTACTAAATACAAAATTATAGAACTGAATTTTTCATTTTTATATCCTCCAGAATGCACACAAGTAGTTACTTAATACATATTTGTAAAGTTGAATTTTAATCTCTGTTTTCCAGGATACACACAGTAGGTACTTAATACATATTTGTAGAATGGGATTGTTCATCTTTGTGTCCCTCAGAATGCCTTGTGCATAGTAGGCATTCAACAAACACATTTTTGTTAGAAGATTGAAAGCCAAAGAAAGCCCCAAAGGAAATTCCCAGGCAGGGAAACAAGCATGAAGCTTCCGAAGAGGAAAGGCCTGGCTGGTGTCTCAGTTCACACCAAGTTCAACTAAACAAAACATTCAAGGCAGCTGGGGTGTAATGGAAAGAGAACTCTGGTTTTGGAGTCTGGAGACCCAGAATCAAATTTTAGCTCTGCTACTTAATACCTTTGAGACTCTAGGCAAGTCTCTTAATATCTCTGGCCTGAGTTTGTTTGTTTTTTGTTTTTTTTTAATCTGTAAATTTGGAATAATATTGAGGCCCTACCTACCTCAGGGGACTGTTATGGAGCCAGAGGGGATGAAGTTGGGGGAATAATGGCGCTAAAATACTTTGTAAAGAATCCTATAATTAGGGTAGCTAAGTAGCACAGTGAATAGAGCACCAGACCTGAAGCTGGGAGGACCTGGGTTCAAATATGACCTTAGGCACTGCCTATGTGATTCTGGGCAAGTCACTTAATCCCAATTGCCTAGCCTTTGCTGCAATTCTGTTTTAGAGCTGATACTAAGACAGAATATAAGGATTAAAAAAAAGAATCCTATAATTATCAGATATTACTATTATCAGTCCAACTTGGAGTGTCTAAAACAAAAGGTAAGGTTTAAAAAAAAAAAGAATCCTATAATTGTTTGATATTACTGTTATCAGTCCAGCTCAGGGTTTCTACTGGACAGATGGGCATCCAATTGATAGAGTGCCAATCCTGGAGTCAGGAAGACTTGAGTTCAAATCCAGCCTCAGACATTAGCTGTGTGACTCTGGATTAGTCACTTAACCCTGTTTGCCTCAGTTTCCTCATCTGGAAAAAATGACCTAGAGAAGGAAATGGGAAACCCGTTGGGTATCTTTGCCAAGAAAATCTAAATGGGGGTCACAAACAATCAATCATGACTGAACAACAATAATATGATTCTCACTCTTTGGAGGGACCTGGCCATGTAGAGTGGGTCTAACTGAAGATCCTCAGAGTTGAAAGAAACTGCCGAGACCCTTTAGTGTGATCTTTAACTAGAGAAGAATCCTCTGTATGACATATTCGAAAAAGAGTTATCTAGTCTTTTTTGAAGCCCCCTAGCATGAAAGGAAGTCAGGTAAGTGGCACAGCGGATAGAGCACTGGATTTGGAATCAAGAAGGCTCATCTTCCTGAATTCAGTCTGTCCTCTGATACTTTCTAGCTGTGTGACTCTGAGAAAATCACTTAACTCTGTTGGCCTCAGTTTCCTCATCTGTAAAATGAGCTGGAGAAGGAAATGGAAAACCCTTCTAGTATCTTAGCCCCTCCCCAAAAATGACCCATATTGGATCACAGAAAGTTGGCCATAACTGAAAATAACCGAATATAACAACAGTAAGAAAGAACCTGCTTCTCCCTCCAACAACCTGTTTCCCTTTTGGATTGCTTTAAATACTAAGAAGCTTTTCCTCCCTTCAAATCTGCTTCCAAAAATGCTGCTTCTGTGTAATTTTCTCCCTAACATGATTTTCCCAGAATGCCAGAATGACAATGTCTTTTTCTTGCTTGATAAGTCCCGTCCTTATTACTTAGATTGAAACTAGGAATACTGCTGGGCTTTTGGATCCCTTTAAACCTGACCCTGTCCTACTCCCCAGAATTCTTACATTCTGCATCCTCTGTGATCTGGCAACACCAGCCTTTTTTTTTTTTAAAAAAACCCCTTAACTTCTGTGTATTGGCTCCTTGGTGGAAGAGTGGTAAGGGTGGGCAATGAGGGTCAAGTGACTTGCCCAGGGTCACACAGCTGGGAAGTGTCTGAGGCCAGAATTGAACCTAGGACCTCCCATCTCTAGGCCTGGCTCTCAATCCACTGAGCTACCCAGCTGCCCCAACATTGACCTTCTTGCTCCCCCTCAAACCCATCTTCTGATGGTGCCTCTCCCCAGATATCTGCTGAGCCTCCTGCTTCTTTCAAGTTCGAGCTCAAATTTCCCCTCTTCTACAGGAGGTCTTTTCTGGTCCCCTCCCTTCCTCCCCTTCTTCTGGTACCTTCCTTCTGAGATTACCTTTATTTATTATGTATTTCATACATGTGCAATTTTTTTCCTTTTTTTTTAAACTCTTAACTTTTGTGTATTGGCTCCTTGGTGGAAGACTGGTAAGGGTGGACAATGGGGGTCAAATGACTTGCCCAGGGTCACACAGCTGGGAAGTGGCTGAGGCCAAATTTGAATCTAGGACCTCCTGTCTCTAGGCCTGACTCTCAATCCACTGAGCTACCCAGCTGCCCCTTACAAATTTTTTTTTTTTGCATGCTGTCTCCCCTATTAAATTGTGAGTTCTTTGTTGTTCAGCCATTTTCAACTCTTTGTGACTCCATTTGGGGTCTTCTTGGCAGAGATACTGGAATGACTTACTATTTCCTTCTCTAGGACATTTTCCAGGAATGGAGGCAAACAGGGTTTAGTGACTTGTCCAGGGTCATACACCTAGTAAGTGTCTAAGGCTGGATTTGAACTCAGGTCTTCCGGACTCTGGGCCCAGCGTTCTATCCACTGTGCCACCTAGCTGCCCCTCCTTGAAAGCAGGGACAGCGTTTTCCCCCTGACTGTGTGCCAGGGCTTAGCACAATGCCTGGCAAAGATGAAAAACTTAATAAATGCTTTCTGACTGTTCCTACTTCCTCCCTTTGGGGCCAAAAAGAACAAGTCTAATCTCTCCCTACTCTCCATTCCTGAAGTCATTCTTCAGTTGTGCTGGACTCTACACCATTCCCCAAGCACATCCTGTGTTTTCCCACCTTCCTTTTGCCTAGAATTCCACCTCCTCCCAGCGCTGCCCATCTAATTCAGAGCACGTAGATTTAGAAGGTACCAGCAAAGGCATCTAGTTAAAGCCATCCTCTTCTTAAAGGTCTCCAGGGAAAGGGGGCAGCTGGGTGACTCAGTGGATGGAGAACCAGGCCTAGAGATGGGAGGTTCTGGGTTTCAAATCTTATCCCTGACCCTTCCTAGCTGTGTGACCCTGGGAAAGTCACTTCACCCCCATTGCCTAGCCCTTACTGCTCTTCTGCCCTGGAGCCAATACACAGTATTGATTCTAAGATTAAAGATAAGGGTTTAAAAAATATATCTCCATGGAAAAAACATGCTAACTCCAGAGAAATCTTATTTTATTTGTCAGTAATTATTAGAAAATATTTCTTTATATCAAGACAAAAATCTAATCTATACCACTTCTGTCAGAAAAGGGAAGTGAATGAAGTCATGCCATGTGAGGGGCAATTGCAGAAACTGGAGTGGGTGAGTACCTCAGTGCCTCCACTGGAAATCAGGAAGACCTCCATCTAAATCCTACTTCAGATTCTTATTAGCTGTGTCACCCTGAGCAAGTCACTTAACTGCTGTCTGCCTCAGTTTCCTTATATGTAAGGCAGAGATAATAATAGCACTTACTTCCAAGGGTTGTTTGGAGGATCAAATAAAATGTTTTACAAACTTTAAAACACTTATAGAAATGCTATCTGAGGGTTTAGACAAGAAAGGAATTGGGGGGAGGCAAGAGAAGATATCTTTCAAGCATAGATGGACAGGGGATAGACTGCTGGACCTGGAGTGAGGAAGACATCTTCCTGAGTTCAAATTTGATCTCACCTATTTACTAGCTAGGTGTCCCTGGGCAAGTCATTTAACACTGTTTGTCTCAGTTTCCTCATCTGTAGAATGAGCTGGAGAAGAAAATGGCAAACCACACCACATCTTTGCCAAGGACACCCCAAATGAGACCATGAAGAGTCTGCACACTGGACTGAGAATAACTGATGCAGATACATATGAGAAAGGAATCAGATTTGTTCTGTTTTGCTCTAGAACAAAGAAGTAAAAGCAACAGATAAATGATTGAAGCATTAGATTGTCATTTCCATGAAGGCAGAGCCTGTGTTTTTCCTCTTTTTGTACCCCAAGTTTAACAGACTGCCTGGCATTTAGTAGGTATTTATTATATATTCTTAATATATATTATATTTATTACAAATGGTTATTGATTGACAGATATTGATCAATTTCAAATAGAGAAACTGAGGCTTGATATTAGAACAATTGGAGGGATCAAAGGGGAATGGGTCCTGAGGGGAGGATGGAGGAGATTTGGGTCCTCCTTCACTAGAGAGCTTTATGCTATAGAGGGAAACTGCTTAATCATTTTTCATTTGGAAGCTCCTTTCAAGGTAAAATCTGTGATTTCTCTACCTGAGGTCGAGGGGGACCTCAGCCCATGAGCCAAGCCAATCTACATTTCTTCATTTCCCAGCATAGAGCTGGTTCCCAGTGGAACCAAACAATAGCATCTTCCTTTAGCTAAGCTTCAGATGGTCAAGGGAGAGGAAAGATATTTGGAAGGAAGACCAGAGAGCAAGGAAGAAGCCAAAAAGAAGTGAATGAGAATCTAACAGAGGAGGCAAAAGAAAAAAAGGGGGAAGAGAAGAAAGAATTAAGCAGCAGAAAAAAAGAAGCCCTGATACTTGGGTGGGGGAGAGAGTAGACAAGAGAGTACAGGAGATGGAGAATGAGGCCTTTGGGATGCTTCCCAGTCCATGTGGTAAACAATACATAGGCGATGAAATACAGTTGGTTCATTTAAAAATAGGACCTAATACAGACAGACCCACAATTATTCCACATGGTAAGATCCACCCTCTCGGGTGCTGAAAACTACATTTTCTGCTTTACCTCAATCAGCTGACTGAGGATATAGAAACTATAAGATTCAAGCCCCTAGATTCCAGCAGCTGTGGAGAATGGGTAGTTTCCAAGGAATTAAGGGAACTTTTATAAGAAGTCCTATTTTCCTTCTCTTGACCCAAATACTTGTTATGATCCAAGTCAGAAGACTGAGAGCTAGGAAGGACTGTAGAAATCATTTAATCCAGGTGTTCTTAACCTGGAGTACAGGAACCCCCAAAATTACATCTTTATTTTCACTAAACTCTATCTGAAATGTAGCATTTTCTTCAACTATTTAAAAGGAGAATTCTGAGAAAGGGATCATAGTTTTTTGTTTTGTTTTTCAGTCACTTCTGACTCTTTGTAACCCCATTTTGGGGTTTTCTTAGTAAAGATACTAGAGTAGTTTGCCATTTCCTTCTCTAGGTCATTTTACAGATGAGGAAACTAAGATAAGCAGGATTAAATGATTTGCTCCAAATCACACAGCTAGTATCTGAACTCAGGAAAATGAGACTTCATAGGACTGGCATTCTATCTACTGTGCCACCTAGCTGTCCCATACATTCTACCAGACTGCCAAAATAGTGCAACACACACAGAAAAAGCTTAAGAATCCCTGATCCACCAAAAAAAAAAAACCTATTTGTACAAAACTATTGCAGTTCTTTTTGTGGTGGCAAGTAATTAGAAATTGAGGGGCTATCCATCAATTGGGGAATGGCTGAACAAGTTGTGGTACTTGACTGTGATGGAATTCTATTGTGCAATAAAAAAAAGATGAGCAGGATGATTTCTAGGAAAATCTGCAAAAACTTACATGAATTGATACAAAGTAAAGTGAGCAGAACCAGAAAAACATTATATTCAGTGACAGCCATATTTTTTGATGAACTGTGAATGACCTAGTTATTCTCAGAAATTCACTCATTTGACTCATTTCACTCATGAGACTCCCAGAGACTCAGAATGAGAAATATCATCTGCCCTGGAGTCTGAAATATACCTTTCCTCCTCCAGGTCCTCCTCCTCCTCCAGGTCTTCCTCCTCCTCCAGGTCCTCCTTCTCCTTCTCCTTCTCCTTCTCTTCTTGCTTCTCCTCCTCCTTCTTCAATATCTCATCCATTTAATCATCTTATCCATTAATCAAAATGATTAATATGGGAAAATATTTAACATGACTGCACATGTAAAATCTATATCAGACTGTTTGCCATCTCAGCAAGGGAAGGAAGGCAGGTGGGAAGAAAGGAAAGAATTTGGAACACACAATTTTAAAGAAAATAATTGTTTAAAAATTGTTTTTACATGGAACTGAGGGGAAAAAAAATAAAATATTATTAAAAAAACAAATAAATAAATAAAAGAATCCCCAATCTAGGCAATCTCATTTTACAAAAGAGGAAACTGAATTTTAAAAATGTAAGGTGATTTGCCCAAAGTTAAACATATGGTAAATGGAAAAACCAGTATTTGAATCCAAATCCTCTAATTTCAGGTATTACACTTCTCAACTTTGTGACCCCGGGCAAGTCACTTAACCCCCAGTGCCTTGCCCTTACTGCATTTCTGTCTTGGAACCAATGCATAGTAATGATTCTAAGACAGAAGGTAAGGGGAAAGAAAGAAAGAAAGAAAGAAAGAAAGAAAGAAAGAAAGAAAGAATAAAGGATAATTGCTCCTCTATCTTTGAGCCACAGACTTCCTTTGTTGTTTCATGTCCTCTGCCCGGGCCCAGTACAGAGTGAGTTGGCCAAGCAGGCAGGGAGACAAACAAACAATCATTGAGTACTCCTGTCCCTCTTCTCCTGTACCCACTGTAGTAGCAGCAAACTGGGGAGGGGGGCGAGGCGACAGAAGGGCAGGGAAGAAGAACATACAGGAGGCAGGATGGGATGTGAGGGAGTGAGGGAGGGCAGATGGCAAGAAAACAGGTCAGGGAAGCATGAGGGCATGAGGCTATAGGGGCGAGGGGGCATGGAGGTAGGGAACATAGGGATAGGAGAGGAGACCAGTCCCCACCATGGCATCAGTACCTCACAATTGCTTTTGCCTTGTCAGGATTCTTTTGGTGCCATCGATAAATAAAAAAAATATTTTTAAGGGTAATAGATTTAATATTTATTTATTTATTGGTTTGTTTCAGTTACATGTAGAAACAATTTTTGACAATTGTTTTCTGACATTTTAATTTCATTTCATTCATCTATTTATTTATTTTAAAATATTTTTCCACGTTTCCATGTTTCATTTTCTTTCCCTCCCAGAGCCGACAAACAGTTCCATTGGGTTGTACAATTGTTATCATTTGATACCTATTTCCATATTATTCATTTTTGCTATAGAGCCATCTTTTAAAGCCTAAATCCCAAATCACATACCCCTATATACATGTGATAAGTGATGTCATGTTTTTCTTTTGCGTTTCTACTCCCAAAGTTCTTTCTCCCAAAGTGGTTGACATTCTTTCCCATAAGTCCTTCAGGAGTGTCCTGGCTTGTTGCATTGCTACTAGTAGCAAAGTCCATTACATTGGATTTTAAAAATAAGATATCTTAAAAATATTCTTTATTCCTATGACCTTGGACAAGTCACTTAACCTCCATTGCCTAGCCCTTACCACTCTTCCGTCTTAGACGCAATAACACAGTATTGATTCTAAGACAGAAGTTAAGGGTTTAAAAAAAATCCCATTTGCTAAAAAATATTGTTGATTCCATCTTTATGTCATCCATTTTGAATGTGTCTATTTTTATAATATACATATTAGTATAGTAGCACATGGATGAAATTCATCTGTAAATACACAAAAATTGTGAGTATGCCCTCTGAATTTTTTTTAAGTTATCAGGATATATGATCAAAAAAAGTCTGGGGACCACCATGTCCAGGGAATGTCTCTGGAGATGACTTGGCTACTTCAAAGGCCCCAGAAAACCAGCATGGAGAAAAGCAATTGGGGTTGGGAGGGAAATCCTTGCCTTTGAATTTAATTGCAGAGATCTGCAATGCTAGCCACATACTAAGGGCATGAATAATACATCTATATAGTTTCAGCATTTTAAAGAGGCAGAGAAAGAAAAAAAATTCCCTTCTATTTTAAAAATGCCCCATAGCCAAGACCCAAGGAGGCAGCCTTCTTTTGGGCCTCAGACCTCTCCTCCTTAGCAAAAAGCTTTTCTCCAGTCTTCTGAAAGGCTTATGCAAAACCCAGGGGGTAACTCCTGGGAAGCACTAATGGTAATTAAGTGCCCTGAATATGGAGCTAAGAACAACAATAATAATGACGACAGTGGGACAGGGATTAGACTTGTGATTTCTTGGGCTTTGGAAACTCCCAGGTGAGGAAACTCCCTCTACCAAGGCAGGTCCCTATACCCCTCCTCCAACCCCTTGCAATTTAAAATCTTAGAGAAGAACCTAGAGCTATGGACAGTTAAGTGACTGTTTCAGAGGGGGACCTTGAACCCAGGTTTTCTTGGCTCAAAGGCCAGCACTCAAATCCACGCTGCCTACCAGTGACAATAATGTCACATTTCTCAAGCACTTTAAAGTTTACAAAGGGAATCCCTCATAATAATACAGCAAAATAGGTACTGCAAGTATTAGCACTCTGTTCACAGATGAGACAAACTGAGATGAGGAGTTTTTAAATGACTTCTCTAGTCTCACGTAGTGAGTTGACAAGCACTTTTTAAGCACCTACTATGTGCCAGTCACTGAGGATGAGGCAACTTGAGTTGATCCAGGCAAAAAGGATTCTTTTCATACCATCAATAAATAAAATAAAAAAAATTTAGGACTCAAACTTGAGTCTTTTTATGCCATGTCTATGTCTCTGTTACACCAGGCAAGCCATTCATCAATTATTTACTTCTGGAGAAGAGGCCTATATGAAATGCATCCATTTTAAGCTTTTCTTAGCTAAATAGCTCCCAAGGTGGCATAGTATAAAATGAGGAGAACCAAGATTGGGAAGCTGTAGGAAAGTAAGATTTTGCTCATCAGAAGGAAAACTTTCCTTGTAATTGGAGTCACTCAGCAACTATATGGGCTACCTTGGAAGGAGCCTGTAATATCTATCCACAGACCCCACTGGTTTAAACCTCTGTCTAGATCAGTGATGGTGAACCTTTTAGACACCGAATGCCCAAACTGCAACCCTCACGGCATGTGAGCCACCCCTTACCCCAGACAGGGGAGGGAGGAAGCCCTCCCATTGGGCTGCTGGGCAGAGGGGCGGGTCATGGGAGAAATGTGCTCAGGCATGTGTGGCGAGCCTCCTCTGGCACACGTGCCATAGGTTCACCAATACAGGTCTAGATGATCACTTGCTGGGGAGGTTGTGGGAGGGAATAAGAACAAATGACCTATTAATGTCTTAGTAGGAAATGATGAAAAGGTTCTGAATTTGACATTAGAAGACATGGATTCATATCTCAACTCTATTGTTTAATGTCTGTCTGTGTGACCGTGCCAAGTCATTTAATGCCTCAACCTCAGAGGGGAAAGTCTCAAAAGGGGAAAGGGCACTAGATGTGGAGTAAGAGCTTCTCAACAGGGCAGCTAGGTGGTACGATGGATAGGGTCCTGGGTCTGCTGTCAGGAAGAACTGAATTAAAATCTAATCTAGCCTCAGAGACTCACTAGTTGTATCACCTTGGGCAAGTCACTGCACCTTATTTGTCTCAATTTCTTCATCTATAAAATGAGCTAGCGAAAGAGTGGCAAACTCTTCCAGTATCTTTACTAAGAAAACCCCCAAAGGGTCACCAAGAGTTAGATTTGATTGAAAACAACTAAATAACATTTTGAGGCAGCTACATGGCTCAGTGTTTAGAGTGCCAGGTTTGAATTAGAGGACCTGGGGTCAAATCTTGCCTCAGATACTTTCTAGCTGTGTGATGCTGGACAAGTCACCTAATTCCATTTTCCTAGCCTTTGCCCTTCTGTCTTAGAATTGTTACTGAGACAGAAAATGAGGGTTAAAAAAAAAAAAAGCTCTTGGGTCTTCTACTTGTATGATTTTGGACAAGATACTCTTCCTCTCAAGGCCTCAGTTTCCTTATCTGTTAAATGAGGGAACTAGAATGAATTCTAATATTCCAAATTAGAAGGGACTAGAATGAATTCCAGCTCTAAGTCTATGATCCTATGATCTCCAGTCTGAGACAGAGTATACCTGCCCTTCCAGTTTCACAAGGTTGTTGTGAAGGTCAAATGAGATTATGCATGTGCATGAATGCTTTATCAAGTTTAAAGCCCAGAATGACCTGGAGGGATTATTCCAAACCTGAGCACAATTCTCCCTTGGAAAGGTTTTGGGTTTCTGTTTCATTTCACCATCATTGCATGAGTAGATTCTGTGGCAGCTGTGTAATGGAGAGTCTATAGCCCAGGTCCTCACCGTTGTTGGCAGGAAATGTCTCATGTTTCTAGAAAAGTCATCAGTAGAATGAATGAGTGAGTGTGTGTGTGTGTGTATGTGAGAGAGAGACAGAGACAGACAGACAGGGGGAGAGGAAAGAAGGAAGAGGAGAGAAAAAGAGAGAGAGATGGAGATGGAGAGGGGGAGAGAGAGAGGGAGGAGAAAGGATTAAAAATTCTGGGTTCCAGGTGAAAAAAATCAATTTATTCATCAGACTAGCAATAACTAATAATTTAATTGTTTAGTGATCTCTCTTGGCAATCAAAGACAAACTGGTTCAGCATCTTGAGTTATTGAATACAATTTTGGAAGCTCATTATCCAGCCCTCCCCTAGAGAGCCTGGGACATCTCTAGTTAGTGGATATCTAATGAGGAGGTGGGTTAATGTTTTCCAGTCCTTTCTTGATTCCTTCAAGATGTTGAGGAAAGTCATATGCCTAATCATAGGATTCCAGTATTATTGTTGATCTAGATCAGTGGTTCCAAAACTTTTTTGGCCTACTGCCCCCTTTCCAGAAAAAATATTACTTGGTGCCCCCTGGAAATTATGAAACTATTTATTGAACTCAGAATAGAATGTAATACAAAAAAAGTGTGGCCTTCATCGCTCCCCTGGATCGCTGCAGCACCCACCAGGGGGCGGTGGCGCCCACTTTGGGAATCACTGATCTAGATGAAGAACTCGGATTATGTGCCTGGTTAAGATTGACTTTCCCCATCCATCCCAAAGGGGACTGAAGGATGTTGCCACGTTGCCTTGGTCTAAAGTAGTTTTTGTTTACCTGACAAGATGAGGCTTATATTCTCTATGTTAATTATCTAGAAACTGATCTATGGCAGGGAATGTGAAAACATTCCTAGAATTATCAGAACAAAAGAATGAGGAAAGAGGATTGAAAAATATGTTACTGAGCCTTATTAGAAATTAAGGGGATAGCTGGGTAGCTCAGTAGATTGAGAGCCAGGCCTAGAGATGGATGGTCCTTGGTTCAAATTTGGCCCCAGACACTTTCTAACTGTGTGACCCTAGGCAAGTCATTTAACCCCCATTGCCTAGCCTTACCACTTTTCTGCCTTGGAATCAATGATTCTAGGGCAGAAGGTAAGAGTTTTTTGGTTGTTGTTTTTTTCTTTTTTCCTTTTTTTATTTAGAATATTTTTCCATCATTACATGATTCATGATCTATAACTTCCCCCTCTTTCTTCCCCACTCCCAAATCCAACAAGCAATTCCACTGGTTTATGCATGTATCATTATTCAAAACCTATTTCAGCGTTATTCATATCTGCAATTGTGCGATCCTTTAACATCAAAACCCCAATCATATCCCTATTACATTACGTGGTCAATCACATATTTTTCTAATGCATTTCCATTTCCACAGTTCTTTCTCTGGATGTGGATAGCGTTCTTTCTCACAAGTTCCTCTGGATTGTCTTGGATCATTGCATTGCTGCTGGTAGTAGAAGTCCATTACATTTTATTGTGCCACAGTGTATCTTTCTCTGTATAAGGTTCTTCTGGTTCTGCTCCTTTCACTCTGCATCAATTCCTGGAAGTCGTTCCAGTTCACATGGAATTCCTCCAGTTCATTATTCCTTCCAGAACAATAATATTCCATCACCAACATATGTCACAATTTATTGAGCCATTCCCTAATCGATGGACACCCTCTCATTTTCCAATTTTTTGCTACCACAGAGAACATGGGTATAAATATTTTTGTACAAGTTTTTTTAGGAGGTAAGAGTTTTTAAAAAAATCAAATAATATATTTAGAGTATTATTTATAAATTAAAATAATACAGCATTAGGAATAAATTTTCTAGAGTATATGTGTGTAGGGGGTTGGGGATGTCATGCTTATTCCCTGGCAAGGAAATTCCAGACTAAATATGAAGGAGAGGATTCTGTTATTTGCTCTGCTTCCCTTGCCTACCAAGGAACCTGCCAAATTAGGTAAGGGAGGGTATGAACCTCTAGGAGTTCTTAGGATCATAGGCCTTAGAGCCAGAGGGGTTTTGAGTTTGTTCTAGTCTAATTATCTCATTTTACAGATGAAGAAACTGAGGCCCCAGAAGAGTAATTGGTTCAAGTTCACTCAGCTAGCAAAGCTGGTATTTTAACCTAGGACCTCTAACTCTACATTTGGACCTCTTTCCATTATATCAGCTAGTAGATAGAGCCCTCGAATTAGGGATTTTGTTGTTCATCAGTCATTTCAGTCATATTTGACTCTTTGTGACCCCGTTTGGAGTTTTTTTGACAGAGATACTGAAGTGTTTTGCCATTTCTTTCTCCAGCTCACTTTACATATGAGGAAACTGAGACAAACAGAGTTAAATGACTCCAGAGTCACATAGCTGAAGTGACTGGCCCAGGGTCACGCAGCTAGTAAAGTGTCTGAGGCCAGCTTTGAACTCCAGGAAGAATTGTCTTCCTGGCTCCAGGCCCAAATCTCCATCCACTATGTCACCTAGCTAGAGATTTGTTGTTGTTCAGTCATTTTCAGTCATGTCCAGCTCTTTGTGATCCTATCTAAGATTTTCTTGGTAAAGGTACTTGAGTTCAAATCCTGTCTCAGATACTTCCTGGCTGTGTGATCCTGAGCAAATCACCTAAGCTCTATTTGCCTTTATTTCCTCATCTGTAAAATGGGAATAATAATAGCACCTATCTCCCAGGGTCTTTCCTTTTCTTTTATCTACCATATTCAATCTACTTCCATCTATTAGTTTTGTCCCCCTTCTATATATTTCAATTGTCTCATCTGGGCAATGAGTTAATAATACTATTTTACTCACAGGGTTATTGTGACCTCTGTAAGCTTTAAAGTATTCTATAAATGTGGATTACTAAAAAAAAAAATTTGCCTCAGTTTCCTCATCTGTAAAATGATCTGGAGAAGGAAATGATGAACCAATTTCTCTGCCAAGAAAACCTCAAATAGAGTCACGGAGAGTTGGAGATGACTGAAAATGACTAAACCATGGCAACAACCCAATCCAGTACTGTGTCATCTTTCCCAACAGACTAATTTACAAACACAAATAATACAATACTACAATAAGAAGCATTTGTAAAGAACTTCCCATGCACAAAGCATAGTGCTAGGTATAAGAGGAAATAGTTTAAGTAAGAAAAGGTCCCCACCCTCAAAGAGTCATGGAGGATTAATTTTCACCATCTATGAAAGAGAAAAACCAAACTTCATGCTCTACAAGGTTCCTCTCAACTCTAAATCCCATCATCTCAATGAAAGCCAGGGAGAAGAATTTTAACTTTACTTGGAAGGCAACAAAGCATAAATAACCATTGTGGGTTTTTAATCAGAGTAATCACGGGACGAGAACCATGTGCTGTAATCATACACATTTTGAATGTAATGTAAAATTTACATAACATTTTCTCACAATAACACTGTAAGGTAGGTAGTAGAAGGATGGTGATCTCCATTTCCCAGATGAGGAAACTGAGTCTCTGAGAGATTAAGTGACTTAGCCATGGTTATATCATATTGAAGGTGGGACTTCTAGACTTCTAAAACTAAAACTGAAAGGGGCCTTAGGAGTTTAACAGATGAGGAAATCGAGGCCCAGGGAGAGAAGATGATTTGCTCTAGGTCACAGATAATAATTACGGGATGAGGGATTTGAAGCCAATTTCTCGGAATCTGGAGATCTTGTTGGAGGAATTAGAAATTGAATAGGAGTTTAGTAGTTCTGCCCTCTCTCAGGAGTAATCAGTGTCCTATCCTGCCCCAAGCAGTAGTCTCATTCTTCTTTTTTTTCCCTCCTTTTTGCCACTAATAGAGCCTCAAAGCCTTTGTTGATGTCTTTGACAATTTTAATATTATTGAATGTTATTATATAATAAATAGTGTAATAGATGATATAATATTATAATAATGTAATCATCTGAGTTCATTGAGTAAAACTTTTTTTTTAGAATTCTTTTCTTCCTCACTAATTTAATTCACTAAATTCAATAAACATTTATTAAATTATTTGGAAATTATTTGGAAAACACTGTACCAGGCCCTGAAAATACAAAGACAAGAACTAAATAGTCTTGGCCCTCAAATAACTAGAAACACTTGTGTTGGAGTAGTCAGATTTTCACTCTCAAAAGTATCCCTTCTCATTGAGTCTAATGGCCCTTGTGAAAACCTCCCACACATGGGATCCTACCTATCTGTTCTCTCAAGGCACTGAAAGTGTTCTCCTGGAGGCAGCTGGGTGGCTCAGTGGATTGAGAGCCAGGCCTAGAGACAGGAAGTCCTGGGTTCAAATGTGATCCCAGATACTTCTTAGCTGTGTGACCCTGTTCAAGTCACTTAACTCCCATTGCCTAGCCCTTATCACTTTTCTGACTTGGAACTAATACCCAGTATTGATTCAAAAAAGAAAGGTAAAGGTTTAAAAAAAAAAGAAAAGGAAGTGTTCTCTTATAATCTTGGAGATGATGCCCCATATCACTAAGGTACCTTCCAGCTCAAACATTCTAGGATTCCAAGACCTTTTACTGAAAATCCAGGAAAGAGTACCTCCTTGGTGGAGATGGACTCTGGAATTGGGCACTAGGGTGAAAGCTCAGTGTTCTAAGAGTTTTCTGGGGAGAGGTCCATTAGCCCAACTGAGCTTCCTAAAGAATGCAGAGCTAGTTGCAGCAGATATCCCCAGAAAAATCCCAATGATCTGTAAGAAGGTGGCCCTTTTGAACAAAAAGTGAGAGAGATCAATGATTGAATGATGTGACTGTAATGCTCCCTTGAATGAGACCTTTGCCAGAGTTCTCAGTCCTGGAATTTATTATTCATTGAGTTATTGGAGGTTGAGAGAAAAGGGAAGGGAGTTAATTTGTTTTACATGGGCCCAAAGGCCTGGCTGCTCTTTTTAATCCATCAAAATAATAACCAAGCAATTAGTAAATAACTGAAAGAAATTGATTTTGGTGACTCTGTTTGGGCTAGTGGTGATTAAAAGACTGTAGGTGAGATGGAAGGAGGTTGAAGGGTTTCAGTAAAAGACGAATCATGAAGATATTAAAGATGTATTCAAATGCTGACTCTAATGAGCAAAGTGTTCACGGACTAGACTTAAGGATGTATTTCTAATATTTCACATGATTGATTTCTGATTCCTTAAATTGGAATGGATTAACATTTTGTTGAACTTAAAAATTAAGCCTCTATTATTATCTGCAGTCTGAAAGATGACAGACAAGTTGTAAAGGTCTTTTGGAATCTCAAAGACTTACATTTAACATCTGAATAAGTTTGGACCAGGGTTCCAGGAAGAAGAAGGTTTGATTTCAGTCAGGATGGACTTTCAAATGAGTTTCTTTCCTAGTCACCTGGCTAAACAATGGTATGGCTACCAGTTCATTATCTTTGTAATTGATCTCATAATCTTATGTAAAAACCTTTGCAGCTTCCTTTGTTTGAAGGATGCCCTACAACCCCCAATGTTGAAAAAGTTATACTAAATGGACATTCAGTGAGGTGGACTTGCACATACTCTCTCAATCTCTCTCTCTTTGAGCTGCCTCACTGACACCACACTGCAGATCTCTCTCTCTCTGTATTGTCTGTTATTTGTTGTATGTCTATCCTTCCCTAGTCCTTAAACCCCTCACCCATTGTTTTACAGCCCTTGGCTTCCCTTCATAGGTGACTAGGACCCATACATGGATTTTTGGAGAGGCTGGAACTCTTCAGGGGATGAAAGCTGAGTCTCCTTGCAGTCTAGGGTAAATAGAGACCTATGTGTGTCTCAGTTATGCTATGGAACTACAAACCCTCAAATCTGCAGCTGGGTGCTGAGTGACCACCAAATCATCTGATCGGATCCTGGCACAGGACTAAGATTGAAATGGAGGCTGTCAGATTGGTGAGGGGCTGAATTAGCAATGTACATGCAGATAGGGCACTTTAGAGTTGGCAGATCTAAATTCAAATGTTGCTCAGATGCATGCTACCTTGTGACCTTGAAGTGGGGTGCTTCATAACATGAGTCCAGACACCAGAAATTCAATAATTGGAACCATTATTTATTGATTAAAAAAAAGGAAAAGGAAAAAAAGATCTACCAGCTGGGACAGCCTTCCCTAGTGAAAGCTGTATCAGACTGTCATTACAAGACAGTTTATATAGGTTACAAGATACAAGGCTATTTCCTTTCACATCCAGGTTCTTATTTGTCAAGAAAAAACTCATCACAAACATAGGTAGTGATAAGTAGATAACACTCAGATCACTCAGGGGATATTTACTTTTCACATGCACCTAAACAAATCAATAGTTAGCTATGTGTTTACATTGCTTTCCATCCTGACCTATTTGTTTGTACCTAAACACTCATCCATAGTTAGCTATGTATCTACCTTTCATTCCATTTTGACCTATTTGTTTGTCCTGATGTCCCTTTGTTGTCCATAGGGGGATTTGGACTCTGACTCATCACCTGCATAGGTTGCTTGGCCTCCTGGAGGGATTAGGTCAGTTTCCTAAATAATGCAAGAAAGTATTAATCAACTTCAATTCTACTTTATTCTCTAACCTATTTCATTTATTCAGATTACTTCAACCTCCCTAAAACTCAGTTTCCTCATCTATAAAATGAAGGGGTTAGCATAGATGGCCCTTCTATTTCTAAATCTGTGATTCTACTATGATCCTGTGATCCTAGAAACCACTGTGAATGAGTCCAGCTGACTGTTGTGGTTCCATCCTTCTTGTTCCAGTGTGGGCCCATCTAGAATCTGTTAGAATAAATATAATAAAATACTATTTCTAGGATCTAGAAAATGTGAGGCAGCAGAGTCACAATGGCAGAGAAGGCACACAGACCCATCTGATTGTTACCAAGTTACCCTCCAAATAACTATAATATAATGTCTCAAAATGAATTGTGGAGGTGTATAACCCACAAAAAGTTGGGGTAGAATAATCTTTTAGGCCAAAACAACTTAGAAGGCCAGTGTGAAAGATCTAGAGCACCCAAGTGGAGATGGAGCACAAAGTAGCACACCAAGGCAGGCCCCACTATGGCAACAGGTCTTGGGGTTGGCTGAATCAGCAGTAAAGGCTTCCTGAGCTCTCAGTCACAGATGGTAAGAGGGGATCAGACAACTATTCATAAGGAGATTACAGGGGTACCTTTGCTGGCCCTGAGTACAGTATTATTGATGCATTACTCATATGCAGATCTAGGTCTCAGTTCTGGGTCATGGTCTCAGGGCGAGGAGGAGCACTAGAACACACCAGTGCTTACAGCCACAGGGGAGCAGGAGAACCTGTGACTCTGGTCACAGTTCCAAGACAAAAAAAAGTGCTTGTTGTTGCTCATAGACCAAAGAACAGGCTGGGAAATTATTAAACACACTTGAGAAGAACTGAGAACTTGTATATCCCCAGAGCTAATTCTGAAGGCAGCTACACAGAGAACCTAAAACTTGGAACAGTGGTTCCTTCATCATAAAAACAGATCCCACCTATAATAATTTTTGAAGCTAAAAGATAAGAAAAAGGCAGGAAAATGAGAACAGAAAAGAAAAGAAACTCAACATAGAAAATTTTAATAACAGGGAAGATCAAAATACAAACTCAGAAAAAGATAACAAAGTCAATACTGCTTCATCCAAAGCCTCCAAAAAATATTAATTGCTCTCAAGCCCCAAGAGAATCAATGGAGTTGCTAAAATTTTTTTAAAAATCAAATAAGACAGGGGCAGCTGGGTAGCTCAGTGGAGTGAGAGTCAGGCCTAGAGACAGGAGGTCCTAGGTTCAAACCCGGCCTCAGGCACTTCCCAGCTGTGTGACCCTGGGCAAGTCACTTGACCCCCATTGCCCACCCTTACCACTCTTCCACCTATGAGACAATACACCGAAATACAAGGGTTTAAAAAAAAATCAAATAAGACAGGTAGAAGAAAAATTAGGAAATGAAATGAAAATGATATAGGAAAATCATGAAAAAAGAGTCAATAGCTTGGTAATGGAGGCACAAAAAATACTGAAGACAATAATATCTTAAAAAACCAGAATAGGTCAATTGATCAAAGAGGCACACATATCTACTGAACAAAAGAACTTCTTAAAGACAAAATTCACCATATGGAAAAAGAGGCACAAAAATTAACTGAGAAAAGCAATTATTTAAAAAGTAAAATTAACCAAATGGAAAAGAAGCAACAAAATCTCATTCAAGAAAATAATGTCTCAAAAAAAAAAGAAAGAAAAGAAAAGAATGCCTTAAAAATTAGAATTGGGCAAGTGGAAGTTAATTACTCCATGAGATATCAAGAAACAATCAAAGAAAGTCAAAAGAATGGAAAAATAGAAAAGGTGAAATATCCCATTGGAAAAACAAATGACCTGGAAAATAGATCCAGGAGCGATCATCTAAGAATTATTAAGACTACCTGAAAGCCATGATCAAAAAAAAGAGCTTAAACATCATCTTTCAAGAAATTATCAAAGAAAATTACCCTTTCTATTCTTGAACCAGAGAGTAAAATAGATATGGAAAGAATCCCTCAATTGCCTCCTAAAAGAGATACCAAAAGGATAACTCCCAAGAATATTATAGCCAAATACAAGAACTCCCAGGTCAACGAGAAAATATTGCAAGCAGCCCAAAATAAACAATTTTAATATTGTGAACACAGAATAACACAAGATTAGCAGTTTTTGCATTAAAGGATCAGAAGGCCTAGAACATGCTATTCCAGAGGGCAAAAGAGCTAGGACTTCAAATAAGAATCACTTTTCCAATAAAACTGAGTATAATCCTTCAGAGGAAAAAATGAGTATTCAATGAAATAGAGTACTTTCAAATATACTTGATGAAACAACTAGAGCTGAATGAAAAGTTGATTCTCAAAAATAAGATTGAAGAGAATTTTGTTACATAGATAACACCTTGGTGGATTCTGCCTATTTGGCCTAGAATTGAAATCATTTTTAGGTAGTCTATAGGATCTCAGAGCTGCTACTGCTTTCACTTGCAGGATTTCATTATCTTTGAGTTTTTCCTGTACTTTCTTTAATTGCTTTGTCAGGTTATCAATGATGTCATTCTTATCATCTGACTGTCTATCCTTCTTGTCCTGGTATATATATAACTAGTTGTCCATTTAAGCACTTCCAATCTTATAGTGAACCAATTAGGGCAATTGTTCCTAAAAAAATTCAGTTGCACCTTCCTCTTCTAGCTCAGGAACAGGAAGTGGCAGTTTCTCCCTCAAACTCCTTCCCCCTCAGCTCTCTACATTCCAGAATTCTCTCCAGGGTTCCTGGCTTGAGCCCAGCACTTTGGAGATAATTTCCAAATCTCTCAAACTTGCTCTTATCAAAATTCAACTCTCTATAATCCCATTCTTACAGTAGTATGCATAGACAGAGGGCAAGAATATAAGTTGAATGTGACAGGATGATATCTAAAAAATAAAATTAAGGGATGAGAAAGAGAAGTGCATTAGAAGAAGGAGGAAGGAAGAAATAGAATGGGATACATTATCTCACATAAAAGAGACTTGAAAGAGCTTTTACAGGGGAGTGGAAGTTAGGAGAGGTGGAAAAGGGAGCACTTGAACCATACTTTCATCAGAATCTGCTCAAAGATGGAAGAACATAAACAATCGAGAATAGAAATCTATCTTACCCTATGAGAAAGTAGGAGGGTAAAGGCATAAAGGAAGTGGGGTGGGGGGACAATAAAAAAGAGAGCAAACTGGGGGGATGTGGTGGTTGGAAACTAAATGCTTTTAAGGTTAGACAGAATGACAGGAGAGAACAAAGGATAAACAGAGGGGAAATAGAATAGAGAGTAATACACAGTAATCACATTGGTGAAAAGAATTTTTATAAGAAGTCTCTCTAATAAAGGCCTCATTTCTCAAATGCCAGAGAAATGAGTTGAATGTATAAGAATACAAGCATTTCCCAGTTGATAAATGGTCAAAAGATATGAACAGGCAGTTCTCAGACAAAGTAATTAAAGCTCTCTGTGGTCATGCAAAAGATGCTCTAAATCACTATTAATTATAGAAATGCAAATAAAATGATTCTGAGGTACCACCTCACATCTATCAGATTGGTTTTGACTGAAAAGAAAATTGAGACACTAAAGTACTGTTGAGAGAGTGGTGAACTAATTCAACCCTTTTGGAGAACAATTTGGTCCTATCCCCAAAGGGCTATAAAACAATACATACCCTTTGACCCAATAATATCATTACTAGGTTTGCATCCCAATGAGATTTTTTAAAAGGATAAGGGGAGGATCTATATGTACAAAAATATTAAAACCAGTCCTTTTTGTAAAGGCAAAAAATTGAAAAACAAGTGGATACCCACCAATTGGGGAATGGTTGAATAAGTTATTGTATATAATTGTAATGGAATACTTTTGTGCTATAAGAAATGACCATTAGGAGGAACTCAGAAAAACCTGAAAATACTTACCTGAACTGCTGCAGAGTGAAGTAAACAGAATCAGGAGAACATCATACACAATGACAACAATACTATATGATGAAGAATTATGAATAACTTGGCTATTATAAGCAATACAATGATCTAAAACATCTGCTTCCAGAGAAAGATCTAATGAAGTCTGAATTCAGACCAAAGCAAATTTTTTTCATTAAAAAATTTTTTTTGTTTGAGTTTCCTTTCACCAAAGGATTAATATGGGAAAATGTTTTATATGACTGCACATGTAAAATCTATATCAAATCACTTACCATTTCAGCTGGGAGTTGGGGGAGGGAAAGAGGGAGGGAAAGAATTAGAGGCTCAAAATTCTTTTTTAAATGTTGGAAATGGTTTTTACATGTACTTGGGGAAAAATAAAATTTTAAAAAGAAAAGAAAATATAAGGCAGAATGGTACAATGTGTAAGAGGGAAATTTTAGGTTTTTATAGATATATATTTTAAGTGTGGCCTCCAGGAATCAACAATTCAAATTGATTCTGTAATTAAATTAGACCCAAGTCAGGATCCAGTTTAATGTGGTTTATTTACAATTAGGAAAGTAAAAGGTAGGGAAATAGAGAGAGGGAGAGGCTAGTCCAGGCCTACAGAGGCCTGGACGGAGAGAGAAGGTTAAAAGGCTAAATAAATTAGGCTACAAGCCACAAGGCCTAGCAACCAGATAGGCTAATGCCTGCTTAAGGCAGAGTTTAGAAGCGGTCTAGGTAGGCCAAGGAAGTCAGCCTAACTTACCCACATGACCATTCAGAGTGGAAGCAGCCTGAGGTCTCAGCAGAGAACCTTCAGCACCAAGTTCAAAGCGGGAACTGCCCCAACAGGAAGTAGCCAACATACTTTAAGAGATAGTGTCTTTTGTCACTTCCTGTGGGTCCACCTCTAATTCAAGTGGACAAATGGCAGTCTCTACATTGATTTGGACTGCCCAAAGGACAGTCCCTTGTTCTTGATTTGTTACTTATTGTCACGTGTGGGTAACTCATCCCCCTCCCCACTCAGGGAGGTGGGGATGACATCATTTTTATGCCTAGGGTAGCGGAGTTTGACTATGAATGGGCTAGAGCTAATTCTATTTACACAAATGGAAAGAGCATTGGAAGTCAGAAGATTCAGGATCTACCACAACTCATTACTCAGGCAATCACTTACCTTCTCTTGGCCTCAGTTTAGCTAGACAGACAGATTTATGGATAGATGGATAAATAGATGAATAAATAGGTAGGTGATTGGATATTGATAGAAAGTAGGTAGATAGATGTTGAGAGAGAGAGAGAAAGAGAGAGAGAGAGAGAGAGAAAGAGAGAGAGAGAGAGAGAGAGAGAGGACAGACAGATAACATTAAGATTGGCACCTTACTATGCCTTTAAGTATATAAATACAAGCAAGCAAGACAGTCTCTGTCTTTAAGGAGCTCACATTCTAATGGGAGAATATAATATACAAAGAGGAGTTGGTGGTCAGGGAGGAGGTAGTCTGTATAGTATAAAGATGGCCAGGAAGTAGCCTAATAACAGGCAAAATAATAAGGAAACACTGACCCATCAGAGTCAGTGTCCAAGATTCTATTAGGAAAAATGAGGATGAGTGATGGTTGTATAATAGTATGTTGCTCACTGTAAAATAAGGAAATTAGACTAAATTATCTCTGGGGTTCCTTCTAGTTCTCAGTCTATTCTCCTATATGTCAGTGAACTAGAAATTGCTCTAGACATCATCTAGTGCATCCCCCTCATTTTATAGATGACACTAGGGCCCAGAGATAAACAGACTTGTATTATAAGTAGTAAGTAGAAGTTCTAGGATTTGTGACTTCAGGTCTTCTGACTCCAAATTCAGTATTCTTTCCACTACGATACAATATGTAGCATCAAACTTTTAACAGTTTTTTCTTTTTCTTTTCCTTGCCCCCACCCCAAATCAATCACTAATACTGTCAGGTTCTCATCACCCAGGATACCCTCCTTCCAGGTTGCTCCACGTCTAGCATCTTCACTCTCTAATCTATATTGTACTCGCCTCTTATATTTCTGATCCTGAGAGATGAAGGAGCATATATAATAAACCCAAGAAACCAGTCCTGCCCAGAATTGCAGATTGATTCTGAGTAGCCAAAGGCAGATAGAGCTGAATCTCAGACTCCAAAGGACAAAAGATGCCGGGAGACTTACAAATGCATCCTTCCATTAGAAGCAGATCCTGGGCATCTTTGAATACACTAGTCATAAGTAAGGGCTGCTCTTGAGACTTGGCAAATTTCTTTTGGTGTTTATGGATTGCAATTATAAACCTTTCAATCAATGTTTTTGTCTAGATATCCCCTCTCCTTCCAAATGGACACTGTAAGTATGTGCCATTTTTCTGATAGAGTTGTTGCAAGGACCAATATGAAAGTGATTTGGAACTAATCTGCTACATAAATGTAAGCTTCTATTATTTGTATTATGATTATGACAATGGGGAATCCCTGAAAGCAAACATCATATATGTCACCAATTTATTCTGTGCTTTTGAAGAGAGAGAGATTCTCCTCCTACCCTGCATTTCCAAGGATAATTTATTTTAATTTTTTCAATTAGCAAGCATTTATCTTCTCTCCTCTCCCCTTCGATAAAGAAAAACAAAAGATTTGTAACAAATATGCACCGTCAATCAAAAACAAATTCCCACATTGGCCATGTTCACAAATGTATATCTCATTTGACGTATGAAACCATCAATTTATTGGCCATGGGTTGGGTAGCATGTATCATCTTTATTCCCCAAGAAACATGCTTGGTTATTGCTTTGATCAGAGTTCTTAGGTCTTAAAGAATAGTTTGTCTTTATATTATTATTATGTAAATTGTTCTCCTTTTTCTGCTCACTTTGCTCTGCCTACATTGTCTTTCCAGATTTCTCTAAAACTATCTTTTTCATCATTTCTCATAAAATAATAATATTCCCTTATATTCATATGCCATTCAGCCATTCCCCAATTTATGGGCATCCCCTTAGTTTCCAGTTATTTTCCATGACAAAAAGAACTCCTATAAATATTTTTGTACATAGGTGTCCTTTTCCTCTTTCTTTAATCTCTTTAGGATTGTAGACCTAGTAGTAATACTATCTCTAAGTCAAAAGATATGCCTAGTTTTATTATGTTTAAGGAATAATTCCAGATTGCTGTTTAGAATAGCTAGACCGATTCACTACTCCTATTAACTAACTTGTTTTCCAACGGGCCCTCTAATATCTGTCATTTTCCTTTTTTTTGGTCATATTTGTTCATCTGATAGGTATGAGGTGATATATCAGAATTTCTTTCATTTGAATTCCTCTAATAGTATCTTGGAACATATGGTCAGTGACAGCTAGAAATTCTTTCTTTGATTATTTTCTTTATTAATAATAATAATTAATAAAATCATTTATTAAGTGCCTGAAATGTACAGGTCACTGAACTGTGTACTGGAGAAACAAAGAAAACAAGGCTTCTGCTCTTAAAATGAATACTTTCTGCTTATTGAGTTTTTTCCCCCAAGGTAAACACTTTATTTTTATGTTTGGTTCAAATTATCTCCCTCCACCCAAAAGAAGGAAGAGTATTCTTTCTAGGGAAGAGAGGTCAAATCACTGAGTATATGCTCCTAAGGTCCCCCACCATCTGTAGCCTAGCAGTATTTATTGCTTGAAAATCTCATGAGTTTGATAGATCATATAGTTTAACCCCCCTCATTTCACAGATGAGGAAACTGAGACCCAAGTAGGGGAAGTGATTATTCAAATATCAACACTAGTCAGTGGCAGAGAACTGAATCCATTAATAGCTGAGTTATGACTAAAATTCAGGTCTCCAAACTCCCTGATTAATGTTAGCCACTAAATTCTCTTACAAAGATGGTAAAAAATATTATCCCTGTTCCCATAGCCAAGCTAGTATTTCCTCAAAAGGAAAGAAACAAGCATTGATTAGGCACCTACCATAGTCCAGGACCTTTACAAATATTATATCATTTGATCCTCACAACAACCATGGGTGCTATTATTATCCCCATTCTATAGTTGAGGAAGCTGAGGCAAATATATGCTGAGGGCCACACAGCACATAAGCATCTGAGGCCAAATCTGAACTCACTTCTTCCTGACTCCAAACCCATTGCTCTAACTACTGCACTACCTAATTTTCTCTTATAAGGGATTGAAGCCATCTTCAAGATTTGATTGGTTCAAAGAAATAAAGGCTGCTGACATAGCAGGGCAACTAGGGTATTTTGCCCCAAGCTGCTGAAATTTAGTAAATTACTAACAGCCCTTAATGTACTTTGCTTTGTAACTCTTGCCCTGGGACTCAAATGTCCTTATTAGTGAATGAGTGAGCAAAAATTCACATAGGTCTCTATATCTAGCCAATGTAGACTCAGAGAGGTCTGTGGCCAGTGTGAATAGGGTCACCTCTCTGAGCATTCCAATGTCAAAGAATACCAAGGCTGTATGCTGGAACAAGAAAAGGTTTCAGATTCATACTCAGGTGCCATGACTTCCTGTAAGGTGTGAGAGCAGGTGCTAACTGGCAGCCAAAGTCAGTATCAAACAAAATTTAGCAGCCAACACTTTAAAGGATCAGAGAGCTTGGAAAGATTTCAGATGGCAAAGGATATAGGCTTGTGCAAAATCAAGAAAAACATAGCCAGAAAAACTGAGTATAAATTTATGGGGAATGGGGGGGGATTTATAATGAAATAGAGGTTTTGCCAGCATTCCTGATTGAAAAGATCAGAAGTATTCAGACATTTTGAAGTGCAAACATAAGAGCTAAGAGTAACAGTAAAAGATAAATGACAATGAGTAATCAGGAGCAACCAAATATGGATAAACTCCTTATATTCCCATGTAAAGAAATGACATATGAGTCCCCTCTGAACCCTATTATCTTTAGAGAGAATCTATTTTTTTAAAAGATGATTCTGAATTGATTCTGATATGTCTTTCAGATCTTAAAAGAAGAATATAAAGGGAGGGGATGAGAAATATATTTAATGTATTCCCTATCTAGTTGGGGAGAGAAAGGAAGGTGAGAGAAAATTATCTCCTATATTGAAAGCAAGGACTTCTATACAAAAGAGGCAGAGGGCATGAGGAGAGTGATTGACATTCTCATCTAAATTGGTCAAATAAGGGAAGAATATACAAACGCAGAGTTGAATATAGAAATACATTCACTCAACAGGGAAATAGAAAGAAAGGATAGGGGAAGAAAGAAGGAAAAATTGGAGAGTAAATTAAATGAGGGATTAGTCTTAAGCAAAAAAAAAACAACCCAAATCTCTAAATGAGAATATGTAAAATATGCATAACTCTTTTTTGTGATGGCAAAGAATTGGAATTCTGAGATGTCCATTGGAGAATGGCCAAACATGTTATGGGATAGTATATAAATAATGGAATATTATTATGCTATAAAAAATAGTGAAGGTGATGATTTAAGAAAAACCTTGTAAGATCTCTTGTAGATTTAAGTGAGCAGAACCAGGAGAATAATTCATACAAAGATAATATTGTAAAGCCAAACAACTTTGAAAGGAGATCTAATTAGCATAATAACCAACCACTATTTCAGAGGACTAAAGATGAAACATGCTATTCATCTTCTAATAAGGGTTGAAAAACACAGAGTAGAGAATGATTAGGTTGTTGTTTTGTTGTTTTTTTTTTATTTTACATAACCCATATTTATTTTGCTTCACTAAAGATGTTTGTAAGAAAGGCTTTGTTTTTTTTCTCAACTGAAGATAAAAAATTGGGAAGAGAGAAGGAAGAATGGCCAAAAAATTTGATTTTAAAAATAGTTTAGAAGGGAGCTTGGAGGTTACTTAGTCTAGCCTCTCATTCAGAGCATACTTGACATATGCTGATCCCTCTCTCTTCATGTTCATTTCTAGTATTGCTTACAGTCCAATCAAAAGCAAGAAGCATCCAAATTCCCTTTTGTAGAGTTCCAGGTTTAAACAAATCACGAAAGTATTAAAGATCCATTCAATAACTGACTCTTATGAGCAATGTGGTCATGTACCACATTTATGGATATATTTCTAATATTTCACATAATTAATTTCTAGATCCTAGAGTTGAATTGGGACTGAAATTTTTGTGGTATTCAGACCCCTCCCCATGCCTGTAATCCAAAGGTCAAATGAACCTCTGGGCTGGGTGCTGGCTACAACATTGTCTTAGCCTGCATCTCTTTGATCTTGTTGTTTACCAAGTTCCTGTTAAATTCTCTACCATGACACATGTTTGATTAACTGTCTCCCATTCCCCATTCCTTGGAACTTCAATAAAGACTGTATTCACTTGTAATTCGTTCTCTCATACCATCAGAGGAGCATTTGACAGGTTGGACATTATGCTGATGAATCCTGAGTCTCCGTGCCTCGTTTACCTCTCTATGTCCCCCGTATCTTAATCTTTAAACCTTTCAACCCAAATTCCCTCAGTTCTCAACTTCCCTTTCAGGTGGTCAACCCACGTTAAAATATTTTGTAACTGCTGGTCAACTACACCTTTTCTATTTATATTTTGACTTCTAACTTGGAGATCATGGATTCTCAACCTTTTTTTTTATATCATGAACTCCTTTGGTCATCTGAGGAAGCTAAGGGATCCATTCATAGAAAAATATTTTTAAATTTGTAAAATAAAATACATAGGATTGCAAAGGAATCCATTATATTGAAATACAATTATCAGAATACTAAAAACAAAAACAAAGTTCATGGAACCTAAGAGGAAGGGGAGGAGGAAAAGAAGAACTAGAAAAGAGAAGGGTGAAAAGATTAAGAAAAAAGAGGGAAAAGACAAGGGAAGGAATTAAAGAGGCTGTTTTTATTCACAAATGAGAAGGTAAGAGAGGGGACTCATAGAAGGAGAAACAGATTAACAACTAGGAGGGAAAGGGAGGAAAAAATCTTAGAAAGGTAGGGGAGAAAAATAAAGGCAGGACTGAAGAAAGGGCAGGGATTGGGTAAGTGGTGATTATAGGAAAATTAGACTTTTGAAGAAGAATAAGATAAAAAGAGATTCAAAGAAGGAAAAACAGTGAAGAAAAATAGAATGGGAGAAAATACAAAACTAATCATTATCACTTTGAATGTGAATGAAATCAATTCACTTATAAAATGGAAATGGATAGCAGAATAGATTTTTTTTTTGTTTTGTTTTTTTTGTTTTGTTTTTAAACCCTTGTACTTTGGTGTATTGTCTCACAGGTGGAAGATTGGTAAGGGTGGGCAATGGGGGTCAAGTGACTTGCCCACGGTCACACAGCTGGGAAGTGGCTGAGGCCGGGTTTGAACCTAGGACCTCCTGTCTCTAGGTCTGACTCTCACTCCACTGAGCTACCCAGCTGCCCCCTGGATAGCAGAATAGATTAAAAACCAAACTTCAACAATATGTTGTTTACAAGAAATATATTTTGAAATGGGAGACACATCTAGAGTAAAAATAGAGGAATGGAGTATATTGTGCTTCAGCTAAAAAAAATAAAAAGCAGGAGTAGCAATAATGATCTCAAACAAAGTTAAAGCTGAAACAGATCTAATTAAAAGAAATAAATAAGGATACTACATTCAGTTAAAAAGTACCATAGCTAATGAAGCAATATCAATATTAAACACATATACACCAAATTTATAGCATCCACATTTTAAAAGGAAAAGCTAAAGGAGATATAAGTAGAAATAGATAACAAAACTATAACAGTGGGGATTTTAAACCTTCCTCTCAGAACTGGATAATTCTAACCAAAAAATAAATAAGAAATTAAGGAGATAGATAATATCTTAAATAAGCTAGATATTGTAAGATTAAAAATTAATATACAAATAATATACAAATTAATATACAAATACTTCAAGTGTTATACTTTTATAAGAATTTGTTAATATTAACTTGAAGAAAAAGGAAAATGATAGCCTTAGCAAGGAGAGAGTTGCCAACACCTGGAAAAGCCGGAAGAAAGAGAGACCAAATGGAGGGGTGGCAGCAAATTTATTTACAAAAGGTAAGGACTCAAAGTAGGGAACTTAATTCAAGGAAATCTGGGAAATGTAGCCCTGAGGTACACAATTCTATTTACACAATATGAGAGATATTGGCACAGAATTGTATAGGAATAGAAAGGAATATGCTCTTTTTTTCACAGCAGCTGCATATGGTACTTCTTCAGGAATTGACCATATATAAAGTTGCAAAAATGTTTTAGTTGAATATAGAAAAGTAGAAATGTTAAATGCATCCTTTTTAGATCATAATGAGATAAAAATATGTATTTAATAAGGAACCATGGAACCACAGGATAAGAACTAATTGGAGACTAAATAATATAATCTTAAAGAATGAGTTAAAGAACAAGCCAAAGAAAAATAATTTATTAAAGAAAATTATAAAAATGAGAAAATATTACAAAACTTAAGAGACAATAAAAGCAATAATTAAAAGAAATTTTGCATCTCTAAATGCTTATATCAATAAAATAGAGAAGGAACAGAAAAATGAATTGGGGATACCATTTTAAAAATTAGGAAAAAAGAAGAAATTTTAAAGTTCCATTTAGATACTACATTGGAAATACTAAAAACTGAAAATGAGATTAATTATAAGAAAACCACTGAATTAATAAAATAAAAGTTGGTTTTATGAAAAAAAAAGATAACCCAGAAGAACATTGTACATAGCAACAATAATAATGTATGATGATCAACTGTGAGTGATTTAACAATTATCAACGAGTCAAGGATCCAGGATAACTATAAGGGACTCATTATAAGAAAGACTATCCACCCTCATAAAAGGAACAGATGGAGTCCAAATGCAGACTGAAACATATCATTCCTCACTTTATTTCCTCCATGAATTTTTCTCTAGTGTAAATGATATGTGTCTTGTTGCACAAAATGATGAACAGGGAAATATGCATTATATGATAATATATGTACAACCTATATCATATAACTGCCTTCTTGGGGAGGGAGAAAGTGTGGGAGATAGGGGGAAAAAATGCAACATTGATTTTTGGACATAGCTAATGTGAGAATTTGTTTCTCTTGGATAAATATATTTATTATAATTTATTGCATATTTATAACAAATCATGTGTTATAATATCGTTATTTATATATTATATTGTTACATATAAAAATAAATGGTAACCCCCCAAAATGCTTCCAATATCTTAAATAAAAGAATAATCCTCAGCATTATTAGAGGAAGGAGTTGTTACACATAAGTAGATTTTCCACATATATATGAAGCTTACTCCTTTTTAAAGGAAAAAAATTTCCTATTACACATTTTTAACAGAAATCTTTCAAAATAGATTCCATCCTATTTTCCTTTCTTAAACAAGGTTATAAGATAATAATATATAAAATATTTAAATTTTTTTTCTTTTTTAAAAAACCCTTACCTTCCATCTTAAAATCAATACTCTGTATGAGTAAGGGCTAAGCAATGGGGATCAAGTGACTTGCCCAGGGTCACACAGGTAGGCAGTGTCTGAGGTCAGATTTGAACCCAGAACCTCTCATCTCTAGGCCTGGCTCTCAATCCACTGAGCCACCCAGTTGCCCTCTTTTAAAAATATTCTTGATGACCCAGGGTTATTATTTTGCACATTAAATGATTGTGATGCAATAACAAGGATGCCCTCAGTGCCAGATTGTTTTATACTTGGTGTTTTTGCCTTTGCTGTCATGGGAGTCCATGTCATTTCTCAGTGCTTAGTAAGCTAACATCCTTCCTCATCCTCTTCCTCCCTGCCCCACTTCTGCCATTAATTTTCTTAAGAACCACCCAAAAAATTCCACAGTTAAAAAAACCAAGAAACAAACAAACACAGATAAACCAGCTTGTTGAGTCAGTTAACTTAATTTGAGATAGAATGCCAAGCCTATACACTCAATGGGAAGAAGAATTCTTCTCAAAAGGGTTATCCACAGAGGCCCTCACATCTTTTTCACTTACATCCCAACTCCAACTATATATTCTGAAAGGCTGAGATTGCTAGAAGTGAGACCTCTCTAAGCAGTGTGATATCATCCTTAAAATGATGCCATTTCTGCATGAATGAACTGTTAGCTGAAGTTCTATTATTAATAAAGGAAATAGGAGCTGCCACCATTCAATCATCCAAAGAAGGTATTAGCCAACAATTTTAAACCTCTGGAATTCTTAGGTAATTTGGGTCTTAGAAGTGTTGCTCGAGATCCTCACGAACTGGCTCAGGTTGGAAGGCTTCTCCATAAAAATTTAATATGGTTGCACCTGTATAAATGGAGATTTTGAACCTTGGACTGCATTCCCCCATAAGTCCCTTAGTATTTCCCCAAATTCCCTTTAATCTCCCCTGCGCCTCCACATTTGCGTGGCCACATTATTGTTTTACAGTTGGCTGTAACTCCTTCCTCTTCCTCTTTTGCTCTTCCTGTTGGGGGCTTTGGTGGAGCGGGCTTTTTGAGCAGGTAGAAAAACTTAGTCGTGTGGTTCTATTTTGTCAGATAATAAACTTAAAAAAATACTTCAAGTATTGGACATTAATTTTTTAACTCTTACAGTGGTACATGGATAAAGTGTCGGGTCTAGAATGACAAAGACCCGAGTTCAAACGTAGCTTCAGACACTGGCTGTGTGACCCTAGGCAAGTCATTTAAACACGGTCTATCTTATTTTCCTCAACAATAAAATGGGAATCAAAACAAAACCAACCTCACTGGGTTGTTGTGAGGATCAGCTGAGATAATATCTATATATTGCTTAGCAAAATGTACATAATAGGCACTTAAATGCTTATTCTCATTTCCTATTAAAAGACACAATCCTATTTAAAGGATAGAAGGCTATAATTACAGCCCACCTTCCACTGACTGATATTTCTTGTTCTTTTTTTCCCCCTTAACTCTTATCTTGTCTTAGTGTCAATTCGAAGACAGAAGAGTAGCAAAGTAGGCAAGGGAAGTTAAAGTGACTTTCCCAGGGTTCTACAGCTAGGAAGTATCTGAGGTCAGATTTGAACCCAGGTCTTCCCACCTCCAGGCTTGGTGGTCTCTCTACTGTGCTACCTAGCTACTCCTGGTATTTCTTTTTCTGTCCCTGGCCTCAAATTTTTAATCATGGTCCCCCCAAAACTCTTGGCATCAACTAGTCAATTCCCTGCTTCCTTCATAGGACCTAGGACCAGCCCATTGGGAGCCATCTTCCTCCCTGAATTCTATCCTTTTTCTCCCTCTAGCATTCTCTCATAGCCTGCATTCCCATCTTAGATCTCAGTCTTCCATGGCACTCTGGATGACAGTCCCAGATTATTCAAGCATCCACAGCCCCTGGCTTGATTATGGAATGTCTCTGCGGTCCACTCGTAATGGTGGTGATTGTAGTAGCTAGTGACCCAATGGATAGAGTGCCAGGCCTGGAATCAGGAAAACTCATCTTCCTGAGTTCAAATCAGGCCACGGACCCTTTCTAGTTGGGTAAGTCACTTAACCCTGTTTGCCTCAGTTTCTCCATCTCTAAAATGAGCTGGAGAAGGAAATGGCCAACCCCTCCAGCGTCTTTGCCCAGAAAACCTCAAGTGGGGTCACCAAGAGTCAGACACCACTGAAACAACTGAAAAAACGACAAAAGTACCCATACATGTTGTCTCCTTTCTAATCTCTACCCAATAGAATATAAACTCCTGGGAGGCAGGGACTGGTTCATTTTTATCTTTGCATCCTTAGCACTTAGTCCAGTACCTGGCACCCAATAGGTTTTTTTTTTTTATTATTTTTAAACCCTTAACTTCTGTGTATTAGTTCCTTGGTGGAAGAGTGGTAAGGGTAGGCAATGGGGGGTCAAGTGACTTGCCCAGGGTCACACAGCTGGGAAGTGTCTGAGGCCAGATTTGAACCTAGGACCTCCTGTCTCTAGGCCTGGCTCTCAATCCACTGAGCTACCCACCTGCCCCACCCAATAGGTTCTTAATTCATGTCTGTTTTATTGATAAGCTTCATTAATAGAACTATAATATCTAGGACGAGAAATGTGATATCGCTCCTGTGTTCTGACTGCATCTGGAGAATGTGGCTGTGGGTGCTACATTTCAGGAAGGCCATTGACAAACGGGACCATGGACAGAGGAGGGAAACTATGCTGGTGATGGACCTGGATCCTTGCCACACTGGAATCATATGGAAGAATTAGAATTTAATTGGGGGAACAGATGACTTAGGGGGTGCCTACGTACAGCCTTTAAGTATCTGCACTGAGATGATCCTCAAAGCCAGGGGCACAGATAAGATCACCAAGGGAAATAACAGAGAGGAAGTCGTAAAAGGACCTAGGATAGAACTTTTGAGAATGCCAACCTTTAAGGGAAAGAAGGAGAAATTTAGAGCCAGGAAGAGGCAGAGAGAGAATCATTTAGATTCTCTCTCTTAGAAAGGCCCCTGTTCCCTCCCACTTCTTTCCACCCTTTAGTGATGCCTAAGAAGTCTGAAATGTTCCCCTGCCTTCGACTACATTCGCTAATTAGCTTATTACTTACACTTTTAGTTGCACATTTGACACCATAGAGGTAGTTTGCTTACATAAATAATTCAGGTACACAATTTCCATCATGGTTAGAAGATTGTGAGAGCCTGAAAATTCTTCTAAATGGGATGGAAGCATTAAACTGCCTACCCAGGACTTTTCAGGAACACAATAGACAACCAATAATGAATGGTCCTATAACACACCATGACAAATCAGACTTTTTCCGGACACCTTCATGAGTTCACTCAATTATTCAAGGATCTGCTCTAGTACAGTCATTTAATCAGGGTCAAGCTTATCAACCTGTCATTCAAGGCCCTCCTTCCATTATCTAGCTCTAGCCTCTCTTATTTCTCATTGCTCTCCAGTTTGGGGTGCATCATTTCCCCTTTGCAAGCCGTTAAGGTTTGCAAAAGACTTGCCTAATGACACACCTGACTACTGTCCCCTAGGCAAAGCAAATCCATGGTCAAATGCAGAAATTCTATACTAATGGGGCCTTAAAAATAGTCATCAGAAACAAAAGTGGAAGCAACCTTTCCCTGAGGACTCAGCAATCCATCAATAAAATATTTATTTAAAATATTTATTAAGTCTCTACTCTTTGCCAGGCACTGTGCTAAGTGCTGGGGATACAAAAAGAACCAAAAGGATGTCCCTGATCTTAAGTAGCTTACAATCTAATGGGGGAGACAACAAGAAAATTAGTATGAACAAATGAGCAATATACAAGATAAATAGGAAATAATTTTAAAAGAGAAGACATTTTAATTAAGAGGGTAGATAGCACAGTGGATGCAGCACTGGGCCTGGAGTCAGGAAGAACTTAGTTCAAATCTGGCCTAGGCCACTTAATAGCCGTGTGACCCTGGGCAAGTCATTTAACCTTCTTTACCTCAGTTTTCTCATCTGTAAAATGAGCTAGAGAAAACAATGACAAACTCCTCCAATATCTTTGCCAAGAAAACACCAAATAGGATCACAAAGAGCCAGACGCTTCTGAAAACGTCTGAACAGCTCAAAATGGGCCAGGCATTGTGCTAAGCTATGGAATGATGTATACTCTACCAGGTGTGGCTGCTTGCGTTGGTTGCTTGAAATGGTTTTTATTGTTTTTTGTTTTTGTTAAAAAGAAGGATTCAGTGGCGGGGGAGGCAACATTAAGGGTAAATGACTGGTATAAAAACAAAAGGGAACTATAAAACTGGTGTTAAAAAAGAATAAATTATATGCAATATGATTTCTTTTTAGTTAAGGGTATTTCACCATATTAGGATTGGAAAAAAAAAGTCACCCACATAAGGTTTGGTAGTGCTCAAACATAATATTCCACGAACGATAATACTCTTCTAGGCATTCTTGGGAAATTAGACTTAGAATATGAGAACTGGAAGTAGCCTAAGAAATCAGTCAGTTTCATCTCTTTTTTCTTACAATTGGAGAAACTGAGTCCCTGAGAGGGGAAGGGATTTATTTGCCCAATCTTGCCCAGCCAGTTGGTCAGTAGCAGAGCAGGGACTACAACCAGGATTTCCTGATTGGGAAGATTAGGTCTTTTTTCCTTCCCATCACCCAAAGCCGCCGCTCTCTTGAGGCAAGGCCAGGGTAAGGATGGGGTCGGGAGGCTTCTGGGTACCACACCAGAGGCCGGTGGGGCCCACACGTAGCCCTTTCCATGGCTCACAAAGAAGCTTGGGGCACAAAAGATGACAAAGCTCTTTGGAATGAATGCCGTTGGAGGTTGCTAGGATACACACCTCTCAGCAAGGCACTGTGATCAGCTTTGCTTTGCCAGAAATCCATCGTATTGTGAAAGGCAGGACTAGATGCAAACACAGCCTTTAGGGGAAAGAGAGATGCACTGGTTACTCACCAAAATCTCCTTCCTGAGCCAGCACGAAGGGTCTCTATCAAGCTCTTCTAGCCAGAAATAGATTATTTTTTTTACACATTCTAATTAATCATAGATTCCAAAAGGGTATAAACCATTTGGTAGACATGGCCTAAATGGGGAAAGACAGGCAGGGAATAAAGGAAATAATATGAACTCCGTGCAAAGGACGATGGATTTGGAGTCAGAGAACCTGGGTTCAAATCCCAAATTTGTCATGAAATGACCTTAAGCAAGTTCCTTCTCTATTGACCTCCATTTTCTCACCTTTAAAGTGTTGGATGCACTGGTCACTTCTAACTCCAAATCTCTGATTCTGACTCACTCCATTTCATCACAAACTGTGTAACTATGTAATTGAAAATTTTGAGGTCTTTGATCTAAACTTCCTGTGGAAGTTTAGGGGTCTTTCAGGCTACATTTCCCAAGAGCCAACTGGCTTCCTCTCTTGCGTAATCACGTAGACAGGAAACATAATAACATAGAGAGAAGGATAAAGACTGAGGACTGGATGGGCTCTCTCTTTTCCAGCTGAAGCAGCATGGCAGCAGAGGTAATGGTGGGTCTTTTAAACTGACTCTTAACATGGCACATGGCTACATTTTTCTAATGACTACCAATAAATCTTTTAAAACCCTAATATTTTTAAATCTATCCTTTTATATCCATTTTATTTCTTACATAACTTTAGGCAAACCATTTCCCATTTCTGTGTCTCAATTCCCTCATCTGTAGAATGAGAGGGTTGAATAAGACAATCTCTTGGGTCTCACCCTTTAATTTAATCATTTAAGTTATTTAATCTTTTTGTTTTAAACTCTAACCTTCTGTCTTAAGAGTCAATAACGTATATTGGTTCCTAGATAGAGAAGCAGTAAGGACTAGACAATGGAGGTTAAGTGACTTGTCCAGGGTCATACCACTAGGAAATGTCTGATGCCAAATTTGAACCCAGGACCTCCCATCTCCAGCTCTGACGCTCAATCCCCTGAGACACCTAGTCATTTAATCTTGCCCACCTGTAGGAAATACCTCCCAAGCTCATGGTAAAGATCAGGGGAAGGAGAAAAGGGAAGGGAATAAGCCAGGTACACCCTTAAGATCTTTACAAATATTATTTCATTTGATCCTCACAACAACCTTGGAAGATAGGTGTTATTATACCCATTTTACAGTTGTGGAAACTGAGGCAAGGTTCAGTAACTTGCCCAAGGTCACACAGCTAGTAAGCATGGTAGGTACCACTACTCTAGTATTTCATAAGTCTAGAATAATGCTCTAATTATGAGAGACTTCTTGTCATCTTTCCCACAGTCAGTAACCCCCAGCAAGACCCAGAAAAACAATCCCTAAATAATCCTGGGCCAGGCAATTCCTGTTAGACTCTCCAAACAGCAACACTGGGCAGAAGAGAATGACTTTCTTGGATGCAAACTAATATATCTCTTCTTCCTATGAAGGGTTTTCTCCTCACCACAGCTCCAAAAGGCCCTTGTCGTATCTTACACAGACAGAAGAGGAAAATTATTAGATTGACTTCTGCAAAGTAGGGGTGAAGTAGCCTTGAGATTGGATCTTGAAACTCTCTGATTAGGGAGAAGCAATTTCTTCCTGCAAACTTTATCTGGCAATTTAAGAAACATCTATTAAGTGCATATCTCATGTAAGAGATAGCTTGGTATAATAGACAGGAGGTTGAAGGCCTGTCTCTGAATCAAGAAAGTCTGGGTTCAAATTCTACTTCTGATACATACTATCTTTGCATGTGACTTTGGACAAGTCACTTAACCTCTTAATGTTACAAAGCAATTCTAAGCCTAAATGTTGAGAAATGTTTGTCTTCATGGATAAAAGAGTTTCTTCAGTAGGGCATCTCTCCATAGGTAAAATCGCAGGTCTAATCTTAAAAAATAAAATAAAATCATGCACACTGAGAAAAATACAAAGATGAGTAGGACACAGTCCCTGCCTTCAAGGGGCCAACATTCTAGTGGGGGAGTTACATGACTCAATACTTCAAAGGATATTTAAACCAATCAGAATTAGTAGGCATTTTCTATTTGGCTGGCCACTTACTTCATGCTTTAAGGTTTACAAATATGCATTATTTCATTTCATTTAGTGGTGCAATGGATAGAGCACTAGATGTAGAGTCAGGAAGTCATGGTTTCAAATCTCATCTCAGAGCCTAGGTAAATTATGTTTTAATTATTTTTTATAATTTTAATTTTTTAAAAATATTTTTCCATGGTTACATGATTCGTGTTGTCTCCTTCCTCTCTTCCCTCCCCCCTACCAGAGCTGACAAGTAATACCACTGGGTTATACATGTATTATCACTCATAAACTATATTCAAATTATTCATTTTTGTAATAGAGTAATCTTTTAAAACTAAAACCCCAATTCATATACCCATATAAACAAGTGATAAATCATATGTTTTCTTCTGCATTTCTTCTCCAACCTTTCTTTCTCTAGATGTGGATAGCATTCTTTCTCCTAAGTCCCTCAGGTTTGTCCTGGATCACTGAATTGCTATCAGGAGCAAAGTTTATCACATTTGATTGTCCCACAATGTTTCAGTTACTATTATACTCATTTCTGCCCATTTCACTGGTTCTGCTTGTTTCACTCTGCCTCAGTTCATGTAGATCTTCCCAGTTCTTATAGAAATCAAGCCGTCCATCATTCTTTATAGCACAATAGTATTCCATCACTATCATATACCACAATTTGTTCAGCCATTCCCCAATCGAGGGGCACCTCCTCATTTTCCAATTTCTTGCCACATGGGTAAATTATTTAACCTCTGTTTTGTCTCAGTTTCCTCAACTATTAAATGGGAATAATAACAGCACCTCCTTCCCAAAGCTAGTGTGAGGATCAAATGAGATAATATTTGCAAGAAGCTTAGCATAGTGCCTGGGACATAGTAGACATATATGAATGTTCATTCCCTTCCCCTGATCTTTACTATAAGCTTGTGAGGTACCTCCTACAGCTTGGAAAGATTAAATGACTTGCATTATGATCTAGGAAAGTAATTGAGGGTTGTGGGGATGTCCTAATGAGGGTGAAGAATAGGTTTAGGAGGAATAAGGCAAAGGGAGAAATAGCAGGATTAGAGTATTGTTGTTGTTGTTGAGTCATTTTTCAGTTGTGTCCCACTCTCTGTGACCCCATTTGCCATTTTCTTAGCAAAGATATTGGGAGTCGTTTTGCCATTTCCTTCTCCAGCTCATTTTACAGATGGAGAAACTGAGGTAAGTAGGGTTAAGTGACTTGCTAAAAGGTCACACAGCTAGTAAGTGTCTCAGGACAGACTTGAACTCAGGAAGATGAGTTTTCCTGACTCCGAGCTATACCACTTGGCTGTCTACAGAGAAGAGGATATCACCAAGAAAAGGATATCACCAAAAGAAAAAATATTCTGAGAGTTCTTGAACATAGAGATGGAACTGTTGAATGTTTCGTTAGAGGAGGAGGCTCCTGGATAGGCATTGAAGGAAGATAAAATGATGTTGACAAATAGTGTTCAGTCCAAGTATTAGGACTGTGTACAAGTGCAGAAGCTGGAGACGGGAAGATTAGAAAAGGCAGGCAGGTTTGGATGAATAGCTAAGAACCTAGTCTAGCTGGAACACAGAGGAAAGAGTGGTGAGCAGTGTAACATGAAGCTGGGAAGGTCTATTGAAGCAGATTATAAAGGCCTAGGCCAATAGCTTGATCTGATTAGGCTAAGGTCTTTGAGTTATCATATGGGGATCTTTTTTTTTGCCCCCAAAATGATGATTGTCAGTCTTTAATCTTTGGATGAAACATACTAGATTCTTTACTTTTTTTAATTGAAATTTTTTATTTAATTAATTAATTTAGAATATTTTTACATGGTTACATGATTCCTGTTCTTTCCCTTCCCTCCACACCTACTCTTGTAGCCAACATGCAATTCCACTAGGTTTTACTTGTATCATTGATCGAGATCTATTTCCATATTATTGATAATTGCACTAGGGTGATTGTTTAGAGTCTACATCCTATGGGGATCATTCTAAATGACTTGTGTTTTACTTCCCCACTGGTGGTCACTGTATGAGCCCCATGACTTAAGCTCAAGTCCTTCTCTCCTTTTCTTCTCCATCTTCAGCAGCCAATAACCTACCAAAATGAGACTTCCTTTACACAGGCTTTACAGTGCCACCAACCCCTCATATTGCTGGAGCTGAAGCAAAGAAAGAGTCTTAGAGCCAAAGACCAAGATAGGTAGAAGAGACATTTTTACAGATAAAGAAACTAAAACCAAAATGGAGCTGTCATTGCCCAAATTCACACAAATTGGTTTCTCAGGAAACCAAGCAGGAGGTATGCTAGAATGAGCACTAGATTTGAATCTCAGGTCTACCATTCTAGCAATGTGACCTCACACAAGCCACAGAAAAATTCCCTGGGACTCAGTTTGTTCATCTATAAATTGAAGGAGTTGGATTACATGCCTTCTTTGGTCTTCTCTAGCTCTAAATCTGAGATCTAGATCCAAAGTGCTCCCAGCATCTCAGTATACCAATTTATAGGAGTAAAGGGTTGAATGAGATAATCTCTAAAGTCTCTTCTGCATCTAATATTTTGTCATTCTATGACTTTTACTTTGCTGAAAATTTCTGTGACTTAAATGGACCAGATCCTAAGAGACAGACAGAGACAAAGCCACAGAGACACAGAAATGGAGAGAGAAAGAGAAAGGAATAGAGAGAAAAAGAAAGAGAGATAGAGAGACAGAGAGAGACAGGGAGACAGACAAAGAGAGAGAGAGAGAGAGAGAAAGAGAGGGAGAGAGAGAGAAGGAGAGAGAGAGAACAAGCTTGCCAAAATGATTACGAAACCTCTAAAATTATTTGAAATTCACCTGCTGAATCCACCAACATTCAGCTGCTAGGAAAGTAAGCCAGCTCCCTGTGATTTCTGTACTGATTCCTGGGTGCGAAGAGAGATGAAATTCTGACATTCATAGACAGTCTTCTTCCCATTGTAGCAGCAGGTTTCCCACATTATGCAACAGATTCTGGTTGAGATCATGTACAGAGAACAACTTCATTCTTGACAATCCACTTACATTGGAATCTATTGAACTTCCAAGTATTATTAGAGTTAGAAAGTATTAACCACCATAAGCTAGTGACTTCTGAACTTCTCATGATGTTTGTCTGGGAGGAGATGATGTTGATCCAGTCATATTTTCCGGATAAACTTTTTGTTATCAAAGAGTGACTTAGAGGACAGCTAGGTGGCTCAGTGGGTAGAAAGCCAAGGAGGTCCTGGGTTCAAATCTAGTCTCTGACATTTCCCAGCTGTGTGACCCTGGACAAGTCACTTAACTCCTTTTGCCTAGTTCTTACTTCTCTTCTATCTTGGAACTGATATTTGTGTTTATTCTAAGATAGAAGGTAAGGGTTAGATATGAATAAGGATAAGAATGGGATGGAAACAGCATTAGACTCTAAACTAGGAGACCTGGATTTGAATCCTAGCTGATTCTTGTTAGCTGTGTGGCTCTGAGCAAGTGATTTTACCTCTGTAGGTAGCTAAGCAGTTGCAGAGGATAGAGCCTAGTAAAGGAACCAGGAATATCTGAATTCAAACCCAGTCTCAGACACTTAGTAACTGTGTAACACTGAGCAAGTTACTTAACTTCTGTCTGACTCAGTTTCCTCAATAACATTGTAAAATAATAACAACTCCTGCCTCCTAGGTTGTTGTAAGAATCAAGTAAAATATTATTTATAAAATGCTTAGTATAGTGTCTGACACATAGTAGGCACTTAATGTTTATTCCTTCCCTTCTTTGAATCTCAATTTCCTTTGTAAAATGTATGTGATAATTCTTATGTTACTGACTTCACAAAGTTAAGAGAAAAGTCTTTTGTCCACCTTAATGTGAAAGTGAATTGTTGCTGTTATTGCATAGATATTATTTTTTTGGACTGAGCCTGTGATTTCATTGGTATAAGAAGGTTCCAGGGAGAAGAGTCCCTCTACTAATACCAATTGACAACTGCTTTTCAATTTAATGTATTCAAGAGTTGACTAGAATTGGCACAGGACTCACAAAGGGGAATACTGGAGAACACAAGAGAAAAATTAAAAAACAAAAAGATGAAGAGAGAACATTTGAATCAAATCCTAGTCTGGAAATAAATAAACCAACAGAAAGGATCATAAAGACAAGGAAAAGAGTGAGTAAATCTTCAAAAAACAACCAAAGCACTCCAAACAAAAATTATTATATCAAGAAAAATTGAACCAAAATTACTGGATAAAAGAGAATGTTGAGACATCCACAGAGAGTATAGGCCAATAGCAAAAAAAAATCTCCATAATGGTTCAAAAGAGAATGAAATTTTTAAAAGAAGAAATTAGGAATGATTTTCTAACTAAAGAAGAAATTAGTATGAAAATCAGAGCTTTCAATGAAAAATTCAAAGATAGCCAACTTGATGGAGACTCTCTCTAAAGACCTAGAAACTGATAGACAATAACATTTGTAGCTCAAAAAATGCTGAACAGGAAGAAAATTTGACAGAAGAGAATCAAAAGGCAAGAACATAAAAAGAACTTATGAATTCAACATGATCCCAAGAATGGATATACAGAAATATCTTAAGAATCATAGTTCTCCCAGAATAACATGACAAATAAGATGAAACCGAATGCCATAACATAGAAAATAATATGAGAAATATGTCCAAAACTTTGTAATACAGAAAGCAAAGAATTGATTGAGACAATCCACAGATCACTACCAGAAAAAAAAATCACAAACACAAAGGCATGTAACAATTTTAACACTAAAAATAGAAATGTTAGTACATTTAATAGTCACTTCACATATCTGTTTTCTTCCTCCTGGCTTTTATTTAATAATGAGCTAAATATAAATTCTAGGATGGTCTGGTTTAGTTGGATCTAATATCAAGATTATTCTTCTCTGATGTTTTTTAATGTTCAAGGATAATTTATTACTTGTAATCTTCTATGATCCTTGTTTGTGACACTTTGCAAATGAGCTTGTCTCTAAAATGATGTTTCCACTGGCTATCATATCTCTCCACTTGGCCAAGGAAGTTTCTAGGTTCTTTTTCTTCTTAGTTATTGTGATTGTTTTATATTTTTTTTTATAATTTTTTTACTATCCATTCTTTTTTTTTTTTAACCCTTGACCTTCGGTGTATTGTCTCATAGGTGGAAGATTGGTAAGGGTGGGCAATGGGGGTCAAGTGACTTGCCCAGGGTCACACAGCTGGGAAGTGGCTGAGGCCGGGTTTGAACCTAGGACCTCCTGTCTCTAGGCCTGACTCTCACTCCACTGAGCTACCCAGCTGCCCCCTGATTGTTTTATATTAATTCAACTTCTCTGATAATAATCTGTGTCTTTATTTCTGTCCATTTATTATTTTTATCATATTGACATGACCCCATCATAGACACTGAATATCTCTCCAAATTATATAGATTTGGGGACTCTTAAATCTCTTTGTGTCATGGACCCTATTGGCATGCCAAAGAAGCAGAATACTACTGTAGCTAGTTGCTTACACTCACAATAAAGGGGGATACTACATTTCAGTGAGAAGCTAGCTAAAATAAAGATACAATTGTTTTTCCCATCCAAGTTCACAGACTTTACCAGAAATCCATAAATGGATCTCAGGTTAAGAACTCATGATTTAGATCTTCCTTTATTTCTGTGGAAACTGTTTTATAGTAGCATTTATATAAGTTCTAGGTATTTCCTGGTAAGTTCGCATACAGGTATTTAATGCATTTTCTTTTTATTTTAAATGGAATTTCTCTTTTTCCTAGATGAAGATTTTTGAGACTTTATTTTGTGTCTTGCCACTTTATTGAAACTATTAATTGAATACAGGTAGCTAAGTGGCATAGTGGATAGTGCCAGCCTAGAATCAGGAAATCCTGAGTTCAAATCTAAACTTAGACACTAGCTGGGTGGCCTTAGGCAAGACAACCCTGTTTGCTCAGTTTTTTCATCTTTAAATCATCTGGAGAAGAAAAAGGTAAACCACTCTAGGATCTTTGCCTAGAAAACTCCAAATGGGGTCATGAAGAGTTGGACACAGCTCAACAATAACAATAATTATACACATATATATGGAACATGCATATGTATGTATGTATATTGTTGATCCTCTATGGTTTTCCAAGTAGACTATTATATTTTCCACAAGTGAAGATAATTTTTCTTCCTCTTGACTAATGCTTATTCCATTTTGTTTCCTTTCTTTGTGTTATTTGCTACAGCTGGTATTTTCAGCACTTTGTGTCAAATAACTGTAGAGACAGTGGGCAACTCTGCCCCTTTATTCTTTATTCTGCTTCCTTCACCTGGAAAATAGAAAAGAAACACACAATACTGAGTGTCATTTTATATTTTTCTTTGCTTCATGGGTTGTCTCGACCAAATAATTCACCTCCTAGTAGTTAACCTGCAGTTAATATGTATTTCTTTATTCAGCTGTACTAATTCTTGGATCACAGATCCAAGAGAAATGCTGTTTCTAGCACTGTAGCTAGGGTTTTGTCAACTTTATAAAACCTACTGGAGCTTGTATTCAGGCAGAGTAGCTTTTGAGAACCCAAAATTACTTTCAAACTAGGATGAAGCATCAGAGTAGGATTTCTGCATAGAACAGGGAAAGATTAGGGACCAGGGATAGGGACTGAATTGGTGATTTCACTGGTATAGTATGAGTAGTTACTCTCTACTCCCATACAATTTTGACTAGTTTTTCCTTTGAAAGTATTAAGAGCATCCCATAAACCTGAATGGCTCAGGAGTCTAAAGCTCAGGCTATTGATGTCACTTCCTGATCACCTGAGTACAATACAGCTATGAGGAGATCGGTGCTTTGATGCTTGGTTGATGGACCACAACTGGCAATCAGAGGCTGGGAGGACATCATCTGGCTGCATCATCTGGGAGCATCCTCAGTATATATCCTTCTCTTGCTAAGTGACTAAGTATTTGTAATTGGATGCTGTTTTATGCAACCAATATTGTCCCAAACCCTTCACATAAGGGTAAAAATTGTTCCAACAGCAAACCCCATTATTTAATAAATATTTCTAATTAATATGTACATATCTAAGCACTTGGGCTTATCAGGGCTACCAGCATCACTACTCTTGTACTTTGGGGCCATTATTAATAACTAAAGTGTTAATGAGGTAAAGAGAAGCACCGTTCTGATGAGGACAGGACCAAGACTAAAGTGAGGGTGAATGTTTGGCACAAAACAATGTAATGACTCACCCTAACCTTTCTTAGAATGAGAATGAGCATAATCAGGAAAATGCTTTGAAACTCTATGCTGCTTGGGAAAATGGCATGAATTTAGTGCAAAATTACAATTTTTTATTTCACTTTTTTTTCTGCCTTTATTTTTTTTGGATGATCAATTGCGTATACCTGAAGTCATACATAAAATGAGATTCTACTGGATCTTTTTGTTAATTAGCAAATGACTTTCAAGATGTTTCATTTCATCCTAGTATCAAATTTAAACTACCAGGGGACTAACCTATTATAAGTTAAGCCCATCTCTGAAAAATTAATATAGGGAACTCCTAGGTGAAAAAAAAATACCAGGTAGGCCTCTCATAATCTTAAAGAATTGTCTGATGGCACTTTGAGTTTAAGTAACAGCCAATATTTTTCAGAGGCAAGACTTGTATCACAAATAACAAAAACAACACATATACAAAGAGGGTGTCCCCCACAAAAAAAAGTCTTAGTGGCATTTTAAGCTTAAAATTGCTAGGCTATTGCAGCTTCAATTTAAGTTATCAAAGTTTAAAATAGCACTAAGACTTCTACTATACCCTATATAACTCTTTTCTAAATATGTTTTATCAATGCTCTTCTTTTTTTTTATATCACTTTCACTTTCTAATTATTCCCCCCTCATCCCCTCTAACCCTCCTCAACTACTGAGTTGTTCTTGTGCTGTTTGTCCTTCCTTTACAAAGTGGACTAATGACATCACAAGGTAATATCTTGACTGGCAAGTGTATTAAATTGAAGTGAGGCAGAGTGGCACAAAGTCATCAGCCTCACTCACCCTTCCAGAGTCATCCAAGACCAGTGGTGAGACAGGGCAATGGTGATGGCCTGGGATGCACTTGATCGTCTTAGTGTATTCCATGTCTGACCAAGTTCTAAACCTTCCACAGTGCCTACTTCAGCCTCCTTCATGGCCACTGGAACAAATTATTCTTATTCTCCTCTACCCACTCTTCTGGGAGAAGCCTTCCTCTACTTAGGGGTAGGCATCCCTCCAACCCTCCCTTGTTAAAAAATAGCAAACAAACCAGCACATATGGCTGTTTCCTAAAATATAAACCTTGGGGGCATCTCAGTGGTTCAGCGGATTGAGAGCCAGAGGAGATGGGAGGACCTGGGTTCAAATCTGGAATCAGACACTTCCTAGCTGTGTGACCCTGGGCAAGTCACTTAACCCCTATTGCCTAGTCATCACCACTCTTCTTCCTTAAAACCTATACTTAGTATTGATTCTAAAATGGAAATAAAGGTTAAAAAAAAAACATGAGCTTCATTTTACACCTTTTGTCTTTATCATCTCTTTGCTGATAGGCAGGAGGTATGTTTCACTGTTGAGTCCTTGGAGGGCTTCCATCATAGAATCACTTTAAAGTTAGAAGGGACTTAGGCATCCAGTATCTTATTTTACAAATAAGAAAAGCAAGGCTCAGACACATGAAATGATATGCCCAACTTTCCATGTTGTTTCTCCTACATTATTGTGAATCATCATGCAAATTATCCTCCCAATTTGGCTTACTTTGCTATTATCTACAGAACATTTTACAAACCCCATGAGATAGGTAGTGCTAAGTATTATTACTAACACTTTACAGATTGGACAAATACAGCTCAGGGAGATGAGCTGTTATTCAAAGTTCACACGCCTTGTTGTTGTTGTTCAATAATTTAGTCATGTCCAACTCTCTACGACCCTGTGGACCATAGCATGAGAATACCATCCATGGGGTTTTCTTGGCAAAGATGTCAGAGTAGTTTGCCATTTCTTGCACCAGTGAATTAAAGCAAACAGAGGTTAAGTGACTTGTCCTGAGTCATACAGCTAGTAAGTATGAAAGGTCGGAATTTGAACTCCGGCCTTCTGCCTCTACTCTCTGGCATTTCTTCTAATAGCTGCCAAGGAAGATTATATGACCTTGAGAGAACACGTGGGAGATGTAAGAAATCTCAAAGAAATGGAATCATCTAATCATAGAATATTAGACCTGGAAGACCATCTAATCCAAACTCTTACTTTTTTTCAGAAGAGAAAATGGTCCCAAAAAGAAGAGATGACAAACAATTATACATCTAGGAAAGGGGAGATAACAGGACTCGGCTCCAGGTCTTCTCATTCCTAGTTAATTCTTCTTTTAAATTTTTTCACTAAAAATTTTTAATAACATTAATTTTTTCCAATTACATGTATAAACCATTTAAAAATCTTCTTGATATTTATTTTCAAATTTCTACATAAGTTTTCCAAAGTTACATGATTTGAATTGTCTCTTTCCCTCTCTGTCTTTCCCAGAGCTGACAAGCATGTATAAACCTTTAAAAAAAACAACAACTCTTACCTTTCACCTTAGAATCAATACTGGGTATTGATTCCAAGGCAGAAGAGCAGTAAGAGCTAGGCAATGGGGGTTTAGTGACTTGCCCAGGGTCACACAGCTAGAAAGTGTCTGAAGCCAGATTTGAACCTAGGACCTCCCATCTCTAGTCCTGCCTCTCAATCCACTGAGCCTCCTAGCTGCCCCCATGTAAAAACATTTTTAACATTCATTTTTAAAAAATTTTGAGTTTCAAATTCTCTCCCTTCCTGAGATGGCAAGCAATTTGATTTAGGTTAAACATGTACAATCTCATTCCTCTTTTATACAAGTCATCCTTCCTTCTCCATGGCTGGCTCTCTGCATAAGCACCTTCTACCATGGCTTCCTCTGATGAAACATTTCTTCTTGAGACTAGAGAAGTTTCATTTAGATGTCATCCACCACTGACTCTCCTAATCCTTCAAATGCTATAAAAATGAAAGTCATTCTTTTTCCTATAAAGAATTCTTCTTCATTCATTCCTCTTCTTGCTTCATGCCTCACTGGACTACATTCCTCACTCTCTGGACTTTCTCTGTCATGCCTGTGAGTCCATACTTTGCCCTTTCATGTTTCTATTTATCAATTCTTTCTCTGGAGGTGGAGATTCACAAGTTATTCTTCAAATACTAATTCTATAGATGTATATAATGTTCCCTTGGTTCTGCTCATTTCGCTCTTCATTATTTCACTTAGATCTTCCCAAATTTTAAAGATGAACCTACTTATCTTTTCTTATGTTGTAGAGAATATTCCATCACAATCATATACCAGTACTTTTAGCTTCCTTTTCCACACTGTCTTCCCCATTAGAAGATAAGCCCCTTGAGACCAGGGACTCTTTCTGCTTATATTTGTATTTCTAGCACTTATCTAGACCAGTAATGGGCAAACTATTCCCTGTGGGCCAGATCCAGGCTGTACTTTGCCCATTACTGCCATGTATTTTGATCTGTGATCAAATAAGATAAAGTATATATAAAGCACTTTGCAAATCTTAACATATCATTAAATATCAGCCATTATTATTATAACTAGTAAAATGGAAATCACCAATTTATATGGTTCTAGAGTAGCAGAACAAGCTCTGGAAATTTTGTTCAAATCAGGAGATGAATTTGAATCCTGGTTTCTAGATTTTATCTCTGTTTGACAATAAAGTCAGTTCATATATGCTTCAGCACCTGTCATGTATATAAGAACTATAATCCTTACTATCTAACTCCACAGGATTGCTGTAAGGAAAGTACTTTGTAAACCTTTTTTGTCGTTAAGTCATTTCAGTCATGTCTGACTTTTCCTGACTCCATTTGGGGTTTTCTTAGCAAAGATGCCTGAGTGGTTTTCCATTTCCTTCTCCAGTTCATTTTACAGATGAGGAAACTGAAGTCAACAGGGTTAAATGACTTGCTCAGGGTCACACAGCTAGTAGGTATCTGAGGCTGGATTGAACTCATGAAGATGAGTCTTCTGATTCTAAGTCTAGCACTCCACTTACTGTTTCATGTAGCTTTTTAATCCTTAAAGCACTACAAAAACTCTTGGCTCTATCACTAACTAGCTATGAGATCTCAAGCAAGTGAATTCCCCTCTCTAGGCCTTAGTTTTCTCATCTGTAAAACATTCCAGACAAGTTTCATTCATTCATTTGACAAGTGCTTGTTATATGTTTGATAAGGTCCAGGAATGAGTATATAGAAGAAAAGAACAATCTAGCCTTTCCCTCATGAAGCTTACATTCTAAAGGGGAAGAGGAAGAAACAATACATTCACAGAAAATGATATGCAAAATATATACAAAGTACCTGCTAAGGAGAGAGTACTAGATCTGACTATATCTAGATAGTACTTCCATAGGATTTGGCGCCTCAGCTGGGACGTTGAAGGAAGTCAGGGATTCCATGAAGAAGAGATTGAGGAGGGATTTCATTCTAGGGTATGAGGAGCAGACTGAGCAAAATCACAAGAGATAAGAAATGGATTGTCCTCTGTACAGAACAACCAGGCCCATTTGGCTAGAATGTAAAGTTGATGGAAGAAAGGAATGTATAACAAACCCCTAAAGGCAGGTGAGGCCGGAGAGGAAAAGGGCTTTAAAAGACCAGCAGAGATGTTTGTGCTTTTTCTTAGAAGCAAGAGTCACTGGAATTTACTGAACAAGGAAAAGACATGGTCAGAACTGAGCTTTAGGAATATCAATTGGAGAGCTATGTGGAGGATGAATTGGAGAGAGGAGTCCAGATGCAAAGCGACCGATTAGGATCATATTGCTATAATATTCCAGGTGATGGGTAATAAGAGCCTGGACCTTCAGGGTGCTGGTTGTGTAAGTAGAAACAAGAGGTGGGATGAAAGAAGTGTTACGAAGGTGGAATGAAGAGGGCGTGGCAATTGATTGGCTAAAAAAGAGGGGAAATGCATTATAGGAAATGATGAGTGGGTTAATTTTTTTAAAACATGGAAATATGAAATTATGAAAGGTAAAATGAATAGAACCAAGAGAACATCATATACAGCAACAGAAATATCATTTGAAGAATAACTGAGTGTTCACCTCCTGAGAAAGAATTCATGAATAGAAACATGCAAGACACAGTTTATATGTGTGTGTATACATATATATATATTTTCATATATATATATATATGGGGAAATGGTGTCAAATATCTTCTTTAATGCGAGGAGGGTGGCAAATAGTTGGGAATTTTAATGTAACAAGTAACTAAATTTCGATTATTAATTAAAAATAAAGGAGGAGCTCAGTGGATTGAGAGTCAGGCCTAAAGATGGGAGGTCCTAGGTTCAAATCTGACCTCAGACACTTCCTAGCTGTGTGACCCTGGGCAAGTCACTTGACCCCCATTGCCTACTCTTACCACTCTTCTGCCTTGGAGCCAATACACAGTATTGACTCCAATAAGGAAGGTAAGGGTTTAAAAACAAACAAACAAACAAATAAATAAATAAAGTAGGAAGAAGAGTCAAAGATGACTCATAGTATTGGTTTAATCTCACTTACTATAAGAATGATGGTACCTTCCACAGAAATAGGGAAGCTAGGAGGATGGGAAGTTTGGTGCAAAGAGGGAAGATTCAAGTTCTATTTTAGACATGCTGGGTCTGAGTTGCCTATGGTATATCCAATTTTGTTCAGCCATTTCGGTTCTGTCTGACTCTTTGTGATGCCATTTGGGATTTTCCTGGTAGAGATACTGGAATGGCTTGCCATTGTCTTCTCCAGCTCACTCGTTTTACATATGAGGAAACTGAGACAAAAAGGGTTATGTGACTTGCCCAAAGTCACCCAGCGAGGTAAGTATCAGAATCCAGATTTGGATTCATGTCTTCCTAACTCCAGTTAAAAATAACCAATAGGTGATGCAGGACTAAAATTCAAAAGAAAGATAGGGAATGAACATAAATAGATCTGGAAGTCATCCGCATAGACATGGTAACTGAACCAATGGGAGCTAATGATATTGCAGATGATCTCTAAAATCCCTTCCAATCCTGACATTTGATGATTCTATTTTTCTCCTTCTATTTTACCCAGGTTCACTTCCATTAGAAATCCTCAAAATGGAGAGCCTGCCTCCACTGCTGTCCCCAGGCTCCCTTCTTTCCTAGCCCTTATCCCCCAGAGATAGAAGTACAAGGAATGAGGAGATGAGAAGCTGACAGTTTCTGCTCTGTAAACATCCACGCTGAGAGTTTTAAAGGCTCATGCAGTGCCTATATTAGAATGAATTGCAAATGCTTCTAAGAAGGTACCAGCAGCAGCCAATGAGAAACTGTACTGATGATGTAATGTTGCTACCCTTAGTTCATTGGCTGACCGCACTGCCACTCCAGAGCCAGTGAGAAGGATTGGTGGTTGGCTTTTGAGGTTGAAAAATCTTCTCAGCTCATTTACAATTCTGGATGGAAAACCTTTTCTGTCCTTCAGAGCACCCATCCTTCTCCACTGCACCAAACCTGAAGGAGAGGCTAGACCTTGTGAGTTCAGGTCAGGGGCTTCCCTGAAGAAGCAAGCTGGGTGACTGAGAGGTGGGAAGATGCTCCTAGGAAATCTGGTCACCCTACTGAATAAGATCACACTGAGGGGGGCAGCTGGTGGTTCAGACCTAAAGAAGGGAGGTCCAGGGTTCAAATGTGGCCTCAGATACTTCCTAGCTCTGTGACCCTGGACAAGTCACTTAACCCCAATTGCCTAGCCCTTACCCCTTTTCTGCCTTGAGACCAATAGTCAATATAGATTCCAAGACAGAAGGTAAGGATTTAGGAAAACACACACACACACACACACACACACACACATACATTGTGGACCTGGCAACCACACAGGAATTTCCAAGCTGTTTTTTTTCTGATTTGAATGTGGCTTCCTAATTTCAGGAGCCTAGGCAAGCACTGGTCATAGGACCATAGATTTAAAACCGGGAAAGACCTGTAAAGGGCATCTAGTCCAAATCCCTCATCTCACAGATGAGGATACTAAATCCCAGAGTTCAGTGGCTCAGCCAGGTGTCAGAGTTGTCAGAGTTAGGATTTGAACTTAGGTCTTCCTTATTCCAAGCTGAGCACTCCATCTTGATCATAAACAGATCACTCATCTTTCTGTCACTATTATCCAATGCAGCCAGCACACACAGTCTGTATTCAGGCTGTCTTTCCTTGCCTTCCTCTCATTTCCCATTCCAATCACTAACCCTGGGTAAATAGCCCATGCTCTCAACTTCCTCTGCAACTGTTTTGGGTTGCGGACAACTGCAGATGGCCTCACATCCTACAAAAGCAACAGCAGTTTTCTCCTTAAGATGGAAGCTGGGAATAAGCTTGACAAACAAAGGTCCTCTGAGGGCTCTAGGAGGAACTTGTCAGATTCTGATTTCTTGCGTAGTGCCCACCCACACTTGGCACCAAATCTGGCTTCTTCTCAGATTCAGATTCTGCTGGGAAGGATTCAATTCCAGTTCGGTTTCCAAATTGCAGGGACAGAATTGTTGAGATGTCCATGATTTAGATCTGTCTTAGAGATATTAATACTCATTTATTTTCCCAACTAGCCATTAAAAAGGAGGTGAAGGTGGGACATGAAAATGGAGAAATTATTTTCCTCTCTGGGACCAATAACCTCTAAATACTCTCAGACCCTGCTGTAAACTAGTATGGAGAAATGGACAAATCAATAGGCTAGGAGTCAGATGACCTTGGTTCAATCCTGACTTTGCTATGCTAGTTTGGATATATCATTTTGCCTCTTTGGACCTCAGTTTACCCATATATAATATGAGGAAAATAATACCCACGTGTTAACATAGTAATATCATAACAATCATGAGGAGAAAAAGAGGGAAAGTAAGTAGGAAGTGCTGTGGAAAAAAAGGCACTCTGGAAATTTTTGCCTTCTCAGAGAATGCATGGTCCTATGAAAACCACCCAAAGATGGCATCCATCCTGATGTCCAAAGGAATTACCTCTCACCTACAGTTTTTTAGTTTTTCCCCCTATTCCACGGAATTAAAATGGTTTCCTGTTGCCCATTGAAGAAACTTCAGAACCTTAGCATGGCATTCAAAGCTTTCCATATTTTGGCTACACCTTTTCTTTCTGCCAAATATTTGATGTTCTGTCCAGATCGGATTACTCACAAGGTCCTATATATGCCCCATATTTTCTGGCCTCTATGACTTTGCTCATGCTGATTCCTACACCTGGAATGCCCTTTTTCCTGTTGAAATCCTATCTATTAAAGTCCAACTCAAAAGCACCTCTTCTAGGAAACCTTCCTTAATGCTCTTAGTTGGCAAGTCTGTCTCTCCTTAGACCTTACCTAGCACTTTTCTTTCTCTTCCTTCTTTCCTTCCTTCCTTCCTTCTTTCCTTCCTTCCTCCCTCCTTTCCTCCCTCCCTCTCTCTCTTTTTGTTTGTTTGTTTCTTCCTTCCTTCCTTCCTTCTTTTCTCTCTCTCTCTCTCTCTTTCTTTCTTTCCTTCTTTCTTCCCTTATCTTCCATCTTAGAATCAATAATATATATTGGTTCCAAGGCAGAAGAGTGATAAGGGCTAGGCAATAAGGGTCAAGTGACTTGCCCAGGTCACAGAACTAGGAAGTGTCTGAGGCCAGATTTAACAAGCACTTTTCTTGAATCTCTCTAATGCACTTTTTTATATATTCCTGAAGGGATTTGTGAATGTGTCATAGACCTCATAGTAGGCAGCCTCCACCAGAGAAATGACCTTGTCTCATCTAAACCTTACATTCTCCCAAGGACTTAGCATAGCATTTATAGACTGGAATTCAATACATCAAGGATTTATGATTTCATCAGTGTGGGTGGGCACTACCTAAACTGAAGGAGATACCTACTGTTTCATGCCTTTGTCTGCATTAGTTGTTGTAGCTGAAAAAAAAAAAAGCTCAAAAGCTGATGTCTAACCCCCAGCAACAAGCCTCTTTGAACAAAACTAGGTTGATTCTTAGAAGTTGACTTATCACTTGGAAATCACCTGGTTAGAACCTGTCCAACAGAGGAAGTGTGGTATAGTGGATTGAGTCAAGGCTTGAAGTCAGAAAGACTTTCTTTCTTTTTTTAAATTACTTAATTTAACTAATTTTTTAAAAAAACCTTCTGTCTTGGTATGAATTCTAAGATGGAAGAGTGACAAGGGCTAGGTGGCTGGGGTTAAGTGACTTGCCCGGGGTCACATAGCTAGGAAGCATCCAAAGCCACATTTGAACCCAGATCCTCCCAACTCTAGGCCTGGCTCTCAATCCACTGTGCTACCTAGCTGCCCCAAGACTTCATTTCACATCCTGTTTCTAAAACTTACTGTTATCATGTGTTATCATGGAGAAGCCATCTACCTCCTCTGGCCTTCTGTTTAGAATAACTGGTTTCCAGTCCTACTTCTCCGACTACTTTGAGGACTAGGATAACTTGCTTAACCTCTCTTCAGTTTGTTGCTGTTATTCAGTCTTTCAGTCAGGTCCAACACTTTTGAGACCCAGTGGACTATACTGTCCATGGGGTTTTCTTGGCAAAGATGCTGGAGTGGTTTACCATGTCCTTCTCCAATAGATTAAGGCAAACAGGTTAAGTGACTTGCCCAGGGTCACACAGCTAGTATCTGAGGCCAGATTTGAACCTAGGTCTCCCTGATTCCAGACCCAGCACTCTATCCATCTAGCTGTACCTCTGTTTCAATCAGAAAGCTAAAAAATGAGGACGTTGGAGTAGATGGCTACTGAGGATCTGCTGGATCTGTGAACTATTTTAGATAAAGGGAGAGAGAGAAAGAGATAACTGTCTCAATACAGTCAGTTTCCTTTGTAATCTTGGGCTTTTTACTTTATGCATTTAAAAATATTATTGAGAAGGGATGTCTAGATTTCACCAAACTGCCAAAGGGGTCCATGACACAAAAAAAGGTTAAGAACTATCAAGAGCTGTGACCCTCATCTGTTAACTAGTAATAATAACTATAATATTTATTTTACAAGGTTGTAAGAGTCAAATGATATTATATCAAGGGTTTTCTAAACCTTAAAAGAATATATAAAATGTTATTTGTTATTACCAGTGGTAAGAGCAGTGCTGTAATGAGGGAAGTGAGGCCAGGGCTTTGTCCTATCAAGGAAGACCAAGATGCTCTTCTTATCCCTAGTGATCCAAAGCTGGTCCATCCCTCCTTGTAGATACTGGAGGCAGATGAGCCCCAAAATGGAAAGAAGTAGCGTCACCAGACATTAGAGGTCAGGAGAAAGGGAGAAAGGACATCCTTGTCTTTTCCTGGTAATTTTGTACCCGATATCTGAGTTTCTTTTCTGGAGTCCATCTCTTACGACCTCTGCCCTTCCTCCCCCAGACTTCCAACTCCGTACATGCCTTTTCCAGAATTTGTTATTTAAAAAAATAATAATAATAGCTACTGGCAGAACTTTTGAGTACCCAGAGTCTCCTTCATAGAAGTATGAAATGTCAGAGGACTGTGGTTGGAAGTGTTTTTGTTGTCACTTTTCAGTCATGTCCGACTCTTTGTGAACCTATTTGGGGTTTTCTTGGCAAAGATAGTAAAGTGGTTTGCCACTTCCTCCTTTGGCTCATTTTACAGATGAAGAACCTAGGACAAACAGGGTTAAATGACTTGCCAGGTCACAAAGTTAGTAAGTGTCTGAGGCCACATTAGAACTCAGGTTTTCTGGACTTTCTGGACTCCAGTTTTTCTGTACTCCTTGAGGCCCTGTCCACTGCACCACCTAGCTTCCCAGGAGTGGGGTGTTCATCATATATCATGTGCTTAATAAATGTCTGTTAAATTTTTGCTCCACTATTTCTTACAGATAATAAGATGTAGTAAGATAGCAAGATAACAGCAAGAGGACTGGTCGGAGATCTACTGATTGTGCAACCCTGGGCAAACCATTTAACCTCAAAGTGCCTTAGAGAACTCTGAACCCATAAAATGCAAGAGTTACAAACCTGCAATGGTTTGTATTCCCTAGAATACAAGGGAATTATATTATATAAAGGTATTATATTTATAAATTATTTAATATATAAACATATAAATATAAATAGTTATATATAAATAATGTGTATTATTCATGTATATATAAATATAAAATTATATATACATATAAAATATTTATATTTTATTGTTTATTGATAACATATTCTTTCTATTATATGTTATATTAATATTATATTATTTCATAACATAATATAATACCTATACCTATGAGATTACAGATCGAGTCCTTATCCCTATCCTAATATTAAGTGACATTTGACCAGGGATCCTGATGGAACAATAGAATGAACATGTCTGAGGGTCTGGAACAATTTCTATACATATCGGCCCCTGTTAGCAACAAGGTAAAGAGTGGAGAAAATTCCTTTCTAAGAGAGGAGTGTGAGTTGAGAGGGGAAGGAAAGAAGCTAAATGCACAAATGAACAGCTGCTTTAAGCTTCTTCCTGAGTTATTCTTCTATAGAAAATAGTGCTGAGAACATCATTATGTAAGCAGCCTGTTTCCCAGGCCAAAGCCTTTGTCAAGCTCATCTCTCCTTGGCCCTCCACAGGGAAGAAGCCCTTAGTCTCCAGGAATGATTCTAAGGAAAAAAGGGGATAAGAACCTAAAAACACAACAAAAAGCAGAGGAGGCCAGCAAATGTCACTGTCTCTCAGCACTGACTGACCCAAGAGGCAATGGCCCCCGGACATCAAGGGGGATAACTGTGGAGGAGGGGGAAAAAATGACCCCGGCATCCTTCCTGGAACCCTTCACCATCCAGGCGAGAGGCGGATGGGGATGGAGCCAGCTGGTCGACCAGCACACCAGAGCA